>NC_028453.1:39257442-39620659 GCF_000263155.2 Setaria italica | reverse complement strand
TGTGGCACGTGAGAATGGAACTAGAAAATGCACCATCTTCACCAAATTATTTGATCAGCTTATAGTGTTTAAGGGCAGACAAATTATTTTATCAGCTTATAGTGATCAAGGGCAGAGACTACAGAATGTACACGAGGGTTCTGCAAACTGATCAAAGAATGCACAAAAAGTCATCTGACCATGCAAGAAATGTGTTCAATGCCATTTTAGACTGGACAACTATAATTGTTCACTTTGGTTTCTCAGTTGATGGTAATCTCCAACCTGATGATTTGGGAATTACCCACTCCGGGTTTCTTAAAGGAATAAAGAACCTTCTGGACAACCTGGTGCCGGCAGATGCTCTGAGAACATCAAGGGATATGTATGCGGTTGCGGATGTTGCTGAGAACAACATTTTTTGCGTAGCTGTATATGGTCATGTACCTGCTGATGTTGCAGACCTTCTCTCGGTGCTGAAGAACTTCAACATCACCCTTTACCCGCTACTCCAGATTCATGTGGCACGTGAGAATGGAACTACAAATGCACCATATTCACCAAATTATTTGATCAGCTTATAGTGATTAAGGGCAGATAAATTATTTGATCAGCTTATAATGATCAAGGTCAGAGACTACAGAATGTACACGAGGGTTCCGCAAACTTATCAAAGAATGCACAAAAAAGTCATCTGACCACGCAAGAAATGTGTTCAATGCCATTTTAGACTGGACAACTCTACTTGTTCACTTTTGTTTCTCAGTTGTTGGTAATCTCCAATCTGATAATTTAGAAATTACCCACTCCGGGTTTCTTAAAGCCACAAAGAACCTGCTGAACAAACTGGTGCCGATAGATAATCTGAGAACATCAAGGGATATGTATGCGGTTGCGGATGTTGCTGAGAATAACATTTTTTATGTAGCTGTATATGGTCATGTAACTGCTGATGTTGCAGACCTTCTCTCGGTGCTGAAGAACTTCAACATCATCCTTTACCCGCTACTCCAGATTCATGTGGCACGTGAGAATGGAACTAAAAATGCACCATCTTCACCAAATTATTTGATCAGCTTATAGTGATTAAAGGCAGATAAATTATTTGATCAGCTTATAGTGATCAAGGGCATAGACTACAGAATGTACACGATGGTTCTGCAAACTGCTCAAAGAATGCACAAAAATTTATCTGACCACGCAAGAAATGTGTTCAATACCATTTTAGACTGGACAACTCTACTTGTTCACTTTGATTTCTCAGTTGATGATAATCTCCAACCTGATGATATAGAAATTACCCACTCCGGGTTTCTTAAAGGCACAAAGAACCTTCTAGACAAACTGGTGCCGGAGATGCTCTGAGAACATCAAGAGATATGTATGCGGTTGCGGATGTTGCTGACACAACATTTTTTGCGTAGCTGTATATCGTCATGTACCTGCTGATGTTGCAGACCTTCTCTCGGTGCTGAAGAACTTCAACATCACCCTTTACCCGCTACTCCAGATTCATGTGGCACGTGAGAATGGAACTAAAAATGCACCATCTTCACCAAATTATTTGATCAGCTTATAGTGATTAAAGGCAGATAAATTATTGATCAGCTTATAGTGATCAAGGGCATAGACTACAGAATGTACACGATGGTTCTGCAAACTGCTCAAAGAATGCACAAAAATTTATCTGACCACGCAAGAAATGTGTTCAATACCATTTTAGACTGGACAACTCTACTTGTTCACTTTGATTTCTCAGTTGATGATAATCTCCAACCTGATGATATAGAAATTACTCACTCCGGGTTTCTTAAAGGCACAAAGAACCTTCTAGACAAACTGGTGCCGGCAGATGCTCTGAGAACATCAAGAGATATGTATGCGGTTGCGGATGTTGCTGACAACAACATTTTTTGCGTAGCTGTATATCGTCATGTACCTGCTGATGTTGCAGACCTTCCTCTCGGTGCTGAAGAACTTCAACATCACCCTTTACCCGCTACTCCAGATTCATGTGGCACGTGAGAATGGAACTAAAAATGCACCATCTTCACCAAATTATTTGATCAGCTTATAGTGATTAAGGGCAGATAAATTATTTGATCAGCTTATAATGATCAAGGTCAGAGACTACAGAATGTACACGAGGGTTCCGCAAACTTATCAAAGAATGCACAAAAAAGTCATCTGACCACGCAAGAAATGTGTTCAATGCCATTTTAGACTGGACAACTCTACTTGTTCACTTTGGTTTCTCAGTTGATGGTAATCTCCAACCTGATAATCGGGAATTATTCACTCCGGGTTTTCTTAAATGCACAAAGATCTTCTGGACAAACTGGTGCCGGCAGATGCTCTGAGAACATCAAGGGATATGTATGCGGTTGCGGATGTTGCTGAGAACAACATTTTTTGCGTAGCTGTATATGGTCATGTACCTGCTGATGTTGCAGACCTTCTCTCGGTGCTGAAGAACTTCAACATCACCCTTTACCCGCTACTCCAGATTCATGTGGCACGTGAGAATGGAACTAGAAAATGCACCATCTTCACCAAATTATTTGATCAGCTTATAGTGATTAAGGGCAGATAAATTATTTGATCAGCTTATAGTGATCAAGGGCAGAGACTACAGAATGTACACGAGGGTTCTGCAAACTGATCAAAGAATGCACAAAAAGTCATCTGACCACGCAAGAAATCTGTTCAATGCCATTTTAGACTGGACAACTCTACTTGTTCACTTTGGTTTCTCAGTTGATTGTAATCTCCAACCTGATGATTTGATAATTACCCACTCCGGGTTTCTTAAATGCACAAAGGACCTTCTGGACAAACTGGTGCCGGCAGATGCTCTGAGAACATAAAGGGATGTGTATGCGGTTGCAGATGTTGCTGAGAACAACATTTTTTGCGTAGCTGTATATGGTCATGTACCTGCTGATGTTGCAGACCTTCTCTCGGTGCTGAAGAACTTCAACATCACCCTTTACCCGCTACTCCAGATTCATGTGGCACGTGAGAATGGAACTAGAAAATGCACCATCTTCATCAAATTATTTGATCAGATTATAGTGATCAAGGGGAGACAAATTATTTGATCAGTTTATAGTGATCAAGGGCAGAGACTACAGAATGTACACAAGAGTTTTTCAGAGCATCACGTTGAGCAATTGGATTCATAGCTCAATGAAGAATGTACATCTTCATGAGCTCCTACATTTCAAAAATCCCCCCAAGAGTTTCAACAACAGAATTTCTAATTTTCTCAGCAGTAGAGTCAGTTATCTTCCAACTGTTGGGGGATTATTGTTTTTCGGAGGAATGGAGGTGCTCACCTGATCAAGGACTATTCATTTGATGTTGGTCCTACATGAAGCATTGAAAGCAGCTCATCAAGTTGCAGCACACGTCGTGCAATCTTTAGCAGCAGCATTGGGTGGAGTGCCCCAACCTATACCAGCAAGAGGTGCCCGAGAGCTCCTAGAGCCTTTCCCCGAGCAACTTGCTAGATATATATCATCATCCATCAGAAGAGCATTACAAAAGCACAATGGCTCATTGGTGGAGGCCGCTCCCGCAGCAACAGCAGCAGCACTTGCAAGAGTCAGCCATCGAAATCCTACTTCATTTGCGGTGGCGACGGCGGCAAAAAATGCAGCAAGAGCAGCATCAAGAGCAGCAATTGCAGCGGCTGGGCCAGTTGGAATTCAACAAGTTTCTCAAAGGCAAATGTTCGATGATGAATAAGTTTCAGACATGTTTGATCTTGCCGACCCTCATATGCTTTATAAACTCCAGAGGGCCTTGTTTAACGAGGGAGAGCTCGTAACTGTTAAGTGGCATGAGAACTTCACTGATGTGCGCCTTCTTTGTTAGGCTATGCCATGTAAGAGCTCTTGTCCTTCATTATTGCATCCGGCTCTAAGCTTTCCAAGTGTGACATATATTGTCTCCAATAACAACAGATGAGGTGAGGTGAGCCCTTGAGTTCGTCCTCCTCATGCTTCTCTCGTTACTCAGTAGCTGGTTATATTAATGAAGGGCAAGGCTATAATTATTTGTGGTATCGCGCAAAAAAATAGTTTCCCTGATTCTAACAAACAATTTTTCACTAGTAATTTCAGGATTTAACAATGTAACTGTTTCTCGATTACTATGTATGGAACAATTTTGTATCCCATCACTTTCACTTTTGAAGCAGATTAGAGGGAATGAAATTATCTGAGTATCTGACCATAGCATATGTTATTCTATTTACATAGACCCATGGAGAGTTTGATTACATATAAAATCATATTGCTTTGTTGTCTATCTAAACCAAGCAGTCAGATAAAATCATATAGCATATGTTCTTATCTTTGCTCTGGTGCCTCCACAAGCAGTCAATTTGACATCTGTTGTTTAATTCTGAACCAGTGGAAATATTTCCTGAAACTATCATGTTTGATACATGCATCATTTCATTGCAACTACAACTCTTTGTTTGTATCACGTTTTTAGTGTACTCTGGAGGCTGTAGATACCATTTGTTGAGTACTTGAGTTTAGAGCAGACAAATTTGTCTCATCTTTGGTGGATTGAATGCATTGAGTTAGTAGCAATCTGCAAGCCACATGACACAGGATGTGATTCCATCTGGAAACAAATTAATGCGATACTTTTAGTTTGCCTGTTGACGGTTCTAACAGTGTGATCTTTTGTATGCCTTCCCTCTGGACACACTAACCAGAACTCACCAGGGGACAGAGCGGCTACATCTCCTCGATGGCTTCGGAATATTGCGCAAGTCTGCAAGAAATCGCTGCTACTGGCAATGATGCCATCAATCCGTAGTTTTATCAGCTGTTCTGTAGTGTTTCGTTTGGCAGTTGTGTTCCTTTTCCGCCCTTCTTTCTATAAACACAGGCCCTCATTGATGTATGCTCTTTGAGTTTGGCAGTGTGCACTCGTTGAGGCTTTTGCCCAGTGGAATCCTGGTACACTAGCGATGAAAAGGATGTGATATTTTCCTCTCGTACTTGTGTTCGTTGTCCTCATCAGCCTGCTGTCAACCTGCGTTCTCCAGGTGTTGGTGGACGATCTCAAGTTCATTGGTGAGCAATGAACAAAAATGCCTGGCAACTATAGTCTTGCATTGGACAAGTTATTCTGCAATGCTTACCGTAGTCTGTAGGGTTGTTTCGAGTAATAGAATGGTGGCTTAGTTTGCAAATTTGACCTATGATAAATCGGTGTAACTCGATACCACACCGGCTGCAAACTGCAAGCATGTGGTGTCACGACTTAACATTTGGTAATCTTCTATGCCAGCACCATTGAAATGGTGTTTGAACAATGCCAAAATTGAGCTCTTTCGATTTGGAAAGATGTTGAACGAGTGATGCAATCGATGAAAAAAATCTGTTTCAATTTCGACGGCGCCCGTTAAACAAACTCCTTGTCAGGCCCAACGTACAAAAGGACCCAGCAAAAGTAGCCCAACACGGCCCAACATACAGAAGAACCCAGCAAAAAGTAGCCCAAACTCACTGACTGGACCAAACCTCACTTTCGAGTTCGGGCTCAGTTCCTCTGCCCACAGCCCACCTCCCTCCTCCCCGCGCGATGGCGGCAACTCCGGCGAGCGGCGGCGCGTACTCGTGCGAGTGCATGGAAGCCCTCACCACCTTCCTCGGCCGCCAACGCCCGCTGCTCGAGGCGCACGTCGTCAACTTCTTCAAGGTCCTCCTCGTTTTCCCCCGTGAATTTCAGCAGGCTCGGCGACGGATCGGATGATTCTGTTCGTTCGCTGAGTGTTTCCGTCCTCTGTGGTTTGGTTTCCCGCAGGACAGGATGTGGGAGCTGGTGGATGCCGAGTGGATGGAGTGCCTCCGGCGGGAGCCCGTGGAGAGCTTGCTCAAGCTGCCATCCGGATGCGTCCAGGTATGCATTACTCTGCATGCATGACAGCGACTCGATGTGTCCAAGTTCATCGTTGCTAGTTCACGCCCTTTCTAGTTTGATGGATTCAAGTGTCCGCTGCTTTTGCAGGAGCACTGGCCCGCTACGCTGCGAGAGTTTGTGCTTACTGCTAGGTCGCTTGTTGTTCCACGGGAGCAGAAGGCTCCGTAGTCGGTGGGTTTCCTGAATTTAACGGATGATTAACTGCACGCGCTCCACATACAGTCGTGCTGCTTGGTTTGCTCTTCTCTCAATATATGTCTGCATTACATACTCAGTTCAATTTGCTGTCCTTTCTAGTCATTTAGTTAAGATATTCTCTATTTTCCGTGATCTTCTTCAATATTGACATTTTTGTTCTTGAATATGTCTGGCAACTAGTCTCGCTCCACATGCAGTCGAGTTGCTTGGTTTCAGTGAACAAACTATGAGATTGCTTTTCTCTTAATAGCTGCTTGCATTATATAAGCTCACTTGCTGTCGTTTCTAGTCATTTAGTTAAGAGATTGTCTATTTTTCTCATCGCTGTGATCTGCTTTAATCTTGACATTTTTTTCCTTGAATATGTGCAGCTTGTACCTGATATTCGTGTAGCTTCAATTGGCACTGTTCTCGCTCAAGGCATGAACTCAAAGAAGAAGCACGAAGTAGGTAATCCAGCTTTGTGCTGATTCTTGAACTTGCTATGCGGGCTTATTTATTTGCAAGCCTGATGTTATTTTTACTTGTTACTTGCACTCTCATTCTAGAGAAACTGAATTATGCAGATTGAAAATCTAGCTGCAATGGTTCATGCGATTGCTAAGAGTTGTGGAGCCAAGACAGTGGTTGATGTAGGTTCTGGCCAGGTAATGTCATCTGCATGCAAGCAGCTGCACGATTGTAATACAAGGTTTCAAGTGGACACAATTATCTTTCTAATACTTGGACAGTTGGCGCATTTCTTCATTGCTCTCGGTTGTGATCATGACATCTTAAATATCAGAACTGAAAGAACCAGTCCTACATGAACTGCTTAAATTTAAGGTGGTCTGTATTTTTGTTAGATTTATTTGCAAATTGGAATCAGACTGCGCAAGTCAGTTGTTTTCTAGCACCTGAAAATAGAAAACTGTTCCACTTGCATGTATTCGTGTAGACTTTGCATGGCCTTGGTTTTGTGTTGATATTTTCTGGGAGTGAAAGAAATGATTGATTTTAACATAATTCAACAGTAACGTGTTACATCATGTATTTATTTTTAATCTTATTTGATATTTTTAGGGTTATCTCACACAAGCTTTATCCTTTGAGTACCAACTCCCTGTTGTAGCGATAGATGCTTCATCACATCATGCATCAGTTACAATTGCTCGTGCAGAGAGAATAAAGAAGCACTATGCTGCTAAATGGTGCAACCTTTAGTGAGTTAGTTCAAGTTCTACTACCTTTGGGTTGATACCTGCTGGTATAAATTGCTGCCTAATATTTTTGCAGTGTGGAGAAGCAACTGCTCACAGTACTTAGGACATCACCTGTCATGTTCTTTTTAGTGACACATTGGCAGCTGTCACGCAAGATGCATGTAAGGATAACCACGGTGAACATGTAAGCGAAACTAAGGCCTGTACTAAGAAAAGCCCACAAATTCTGGAACCAACTCAGAACAGTCCTCCATTAATCCTTGCTGGTCTTCATGCTTGTGGTGATCTCTCAGTTAACATGCTAAGGTTGGTCTTTGCTGTCATGTAGTGTGGTCCTTTCTCCAAACTTGCTAAATGCTGCATTGTCAATTAAAAAAATCCCCCATCTTGATGAAAATATTTTTAAAGTATGGCTATCTTTTTTTGGACAGAGTTTTTGTGTCCTGTGAACAAGTAAAAGCATTGGTAAGCGTTGGCTGCTGTTACAACTAACTTTCTGAGGATTCTTATGAGGACACAAACACCTGTTCTGGTTTTCCTATGAGCAAGGCTGCCAAACTATCTAAATTGGTGCTTGGGAAAAGCATTCGTGATCTTGCTTGTCAGGTGTGATGCATTTAACGATCTTAGTGTTGCCTGCTGTTCTTTTGAACATCTCTTGTTGCAACTCGTGAAGGCACTCAGCATAGACTGTATATACTAACAAGAGTTATTTGGTCAGTGGACTTAGACTTCTTTTTAAAAAACTGCTCACAAGCTCATTGAAGCTTTGTGCTTCCTCTGCACACTTGTGTGGCCACAATTTTGTGGTCTAAATCATCATTGCTGAAAATTAAAGGATACCTATTTTCACCTCTGTAAGTTTTTATGTTCATCTGTTCTATGTTAGGTGAATGTGTTTAATATTGCATTCTAGAGCTAACTGTTACTTGCTCTGATAATGGTATCGGTTACTTTTATTGACATCACATGTTTGTTAGGTAACTAGTGCACTTTGACTATATCTCTAGTTTGAACTAATTGCAAATATGACAATTGTATACATTTAAATCTACATACTATTAAAGATGCAGTCTTGGAAATATCTAAATGATTTAGTGATATTTTGGCTGCAGCTCTTTATTTATTGATATTTTAATTCCTTTTAGAGTGCAGAGAGATGGAGAAGTCTCACCGTGGACATTGCGCTGCAAAATTTTGATGTACATGCCTTCCAAGCTGCATTTGAAATGGTAAATGTTTTGTTATTTCAAAAAACATTTTATTTTTTTTCAATGTTTTCATTTATACTCTGGATATTTCACTGTGCTTTATGTTTGGTCACTCTTCATTTATCCTCATGTTCAATATTATTCTACAAAAAGGTCTTGAATATAGTGCACTTGCTGATGAGTACGTGTTCTTGTTTACCTAGTTGCATTGCATCAGCAATTCACTCATATGAATTCAGATTTATGCTATGCATTCTTATCTGTGCAAGCAACAGTTTCAATATAATATTCAGCTAGCTTGATGAACATGATGAACTGGCTTATAGGCTGGTCAACGGCGACAGGTTTTTGTGACATTCCCAATTTACCTTGCATGTTTAGCGAGAGATCTGCACAGTGGCTTCCTAGGAAAGACTAAATGCCTATACATTCACGATTCACCACACATGCTGATATGCTAGCCACACTGCATGTCAATTGCTGTTTCTTGTATGATGTCAGTACCAAACATGTTTAGATTACATATTCATGAGAACTTGACTGCTGTGCACCTTCTTCGTTAGGCTATGCCATGTAAGAGCTCTTGTCCTTCATTATTGCATTCGGCTCTAAGCTTTCCAAGTGTGACATATATTGCCTCCAATAACAACAGATCCCTGCAGTGAGAGAACCTCCAAAATACCACTATAACAACTTATTTCCATTGTAGTTGATTCTAAAAGTAGAATATGATACTGTTACAAAGCTACTTGGTATACATATAGAATATATTAAAAGCTAAAAATTGAGAAGTTGAACAATCTGAATGTTTTTGGGTCAAAAGATTCATTACGGCGGAGGGCAAGCTTTGGCATTTTGTAGTTCAACACTGACTAGAAATGATTTTGTTCACAAACAGGGTTGGAAAGGCACCAAGCTGGTTCTGAGAAGTGGTTCGAAGCGTATTCTGATGTGGTTACCATTGCAGAAGCAAAGCAAAAGGGAAGCTTCATGAAGAAACGTTGAATCTGAAGATGGAGATGATGAATAAGAGGCTATGGCATCATGTCATGTTTTAGTTATAAAGTTGTGCTGCACTCTGTTCCTTTTGTATTGTGATTTGTTCCTTACTGCGTTTCTTTTATGCTGTGAGTGTGTTCCTTTTGTGTTGAGACTGAAACTTTTGTGTTGAGACTGTCTTTTGTGTTGTGACTGACTTGAGAAGTGTGAACTCTATTTATGAATTTGTCTGTGCTCTCTCACCTGTCCATAAAATAATATTGTTTGGTGGAGCTAGGAGGTCATATTAGTTGTTGTTTATTTGCTTCTGATATGTGATTTAAAATACGTTGTTTGGTGGAGCAAGGAGCACGCTAGCAGCCTTGGGTTCCTGTGGCGGTGAGCAGTTTCGATCATTGACGGTGTTGCTATTATATGTGCGTGGTTTCAGGATTGTTCCTTTTCTGATATACGTTCATGATAATCTAAAGATGTGGTTTAGGCAGAACAGTATGTGCTGATTATAGAATTTGACCTAGAGTTCACCATTTTCCAATTAAATGCTTTGAGTACATATGATGAGAGCAATCATTTTTCCATCTTTGAATGCTTTGAGTTCTTAATTCTTCTTTGTGTGCCATTTTTCCAATTAAATGCTAGGTAGATCATGAGAGCCATCTTCTCTGCAGAGTTGCCGCTGATTTGTGTTCTATTGTATTATTATATATGATTTACTTTAAATGTGCTGCTCTGTCGTGCCATCATGTTCATGCTATTTCGATTGAAGAGTAATATCCTGTGATGTTGGTTTTCTATGCAACTGGTACAATACTCACACCCCCCACACACTAAAAGATTAACAAACAAGCGTGTCACAAGAATACACAAAACATGACCAAGAACACCACAGCCTAAGCAGCTATGGTCAGCGACCTAGCAAGGAATTCTTGAGCTTAGTTGCACCAGCCATGCCCCAGAGACTACATTCATCCATCTGTGTGCTTGCTTTTTCTGGAATAAAGTTCACCATGACAGGAGAACACAGTTTTGGTTGTGATGAATTACCTTTGTAGTGTCCTGTGGTATTGTTTGTTAATATGTCGTATTGGTACTCACCATAATACATGGGTTCCCCTACAACAAAAAGTGTCGCGCAATGTAATATAATTATAATAATATTAATGTTGATTTATGGACCTTTGAAATTAGATGTGGGGCTAAATGAATACCTGTCCATAGATATTGTATAAAAGTATTGGGAATGCTTTGCTTTACCCTTCCTTTCCTCGCATTCCTTAGGAATGCGTGCTTATGCTTACATACGTGGGTTGGTATATTATCTTCAGTACTTCATTGATTGCTTTGAGAATAGCTGCAGGTTTTGTAGATATATTTCCTGTCTTCTTTTGCTTGTTGCCTCCTGGGATCCTCATTGCCATGTGTACATGTACATACCTTTCAACATTTTCGAAGTCTGGAGGGGGCCAACTGGATTTGCTCATCTTGGATTGCCTCTACAGGGTTAGTTTCTTTAGTTCCTTCTTTAGGCTATACTGCCAGCTGTTTTCCCCTTCGTGCTGCTCATTTTCTATTTGTTTCTGGATTCACATCTAAACCAGGGAACTTTTATGGATCTACAATTCACTGCAGATTACAGCATAAGGATAGATTTTCCTGAAAACTGAGAGGAACATGTAGAAAGGCAGAAAATGCCATTTCTTAAAGTTTCCTATTTACTATTTTTTTAAAATCCTATTTTTTAGTCACGAACTAATAATTGCACATGGCAGGAAATCTTTCAGTTCGGCGGCGGCTACGCTCGCTCGAGAATTTCCACAAGCACAAATTCCGCTTTTTATGGGTCCAAAGATTCAATGATATTTTTCATATAGCATAGCACAAGCATGATCTATTGATTTGGCAACAACCATACAACCCACAAGATTGTTCAAGTCAAATTAGAACATTGACTACAACAGATAGATGATATTGAGCATATCTGTAAACCTATCTTTCTCGCGAGTAAAAGTAGGTGTTTCAGTGTCCCCACAAAATACCGTCCATCTTCTTTATAAAGTATTTGAGTGTTCTTGTCAATTGGAGAACGTAACGCTGCTCGACCAGTCCCCGCACTAGCTCGAGAAGTCCTACCAGCAGGAGGCGCTCAAGGGGGTCACCATCATGGAGGGCGATGCCGAGGACCTGCCGATCCCCACTGACACCTTCGACTGACACATCTTCGCCGGCAGGTCACTGACGCTCTTGCTTGATCCACTTCACTTCTCTTCTCTACTGTACATATTGTGAATCAGTTGCAAGTAATTGGTATTGTGATGATTGCACATTCTGTTCTTAACTAGTCAAGTAGAGATTGCTGATTTTCGTGACCTGTCACATACATTGCAACATTGAGTATTGGGCTGAGCTGCAGAGAGGAAATCAAGGAAGCGTACAGGGTCCTGAGGTTTGGTGGGCTAGCTTGTGAGATTGGCCCCATGTACCCAACCTTCTGGCTGTCCTGCTGCTTCGTTGATATGTGGATGCTCTTCCCCAAGGAAGGTACATCGAGTGGTTCAAGAAGGCTGGGTTCAAGGATGTCGAGTGGTTCAAGAAGGCTGGGTTCAAGGATGTCACTATGTCAAGCTGAAAAGAATTGGACCAAAGTGGTACCATGGTTGCGAAGGCATGACCTCATTATGGAATGCTCTGTCACAGGTGAAGAGAGAATGTGGACACTCTCCTTTGGAGGTATACTTCTTCTCATTCTTGCTAATGGATTCACTGTTACATATCTTAGTGAATATTTGGCGTACCTCATTCGATTTTTTAGATTGTTCATTTCATCGAGGGTTTCTAGTATAAGTTTTCCATTCTAATTTTTATGCAGCTTGGTTCAAAGGGAGAGGATGTCAGCAAACCGGTGAATCCGAGCACCGTCCTCCTTTGCATCCTCATTGGAACGATATATGCAGCGTACTGTGTTATGTGCCTATTTACATGTTGTTAAAGAACTAGATTTTCCCAAAGGCATGCCAATCTGAGTGAAGGGGACTGAGCTCAACTGCTCGAGGAAGAGAGGATAGCCAATATTTGAATTATCCTTCTCTATATTCTGTGCTTCATGTCTGTTTTGTATTTACCTTTTGTTTTTGTTGCTGTTATGTACTTCACTACTGTTATTCATGTTTGTGTGAAGCAACGATATTATGGTCTGGATTATTCTCAACAGTATATATTACATGCATATACAACTTAATTAACAGCGTCTGATGATATAACATGAAGCTTCCCTTACCTGTCTCCAATATCATTTTCTGTGCAGCCCAGAGGCTAAGGATATCAGCAAGCCTATGAGAGTGTGAGTCCAATTACCTTCATATTCCACTTTCTTGTAGGGACGATATCAGCTAAGGATATGTTGATGTCTATTTACATATGGTGAATGATCAGATTGTACCCTAAGACATGCCAATGTGAGTAAATGGGACTGTGCTGTAAGTAAGAGGGGTCTGAACCAATCTTTTCTATTAGGCGATTTTCGGATGTTTTATACTTAACTTTTTTCCTGATACTTTTGCTATCAATCCTGTTTGTGTGAAGCAATAATATTAAGACCTTGCTTTCTCAACACTCTTGTGCATGAAATGGAGCCTGTGTCAGGTTTATTGATTCTAAATTGCGATGAATGTGTAATCTACTTAGTATCTAACTCTGGAAAATTTATTCTTCGTCAGTTTGCTAATGGTACATAGACATGTTATCTGATGGCTTCTGCTAAGAGATTTTTTTCGTGATGAAGGTATATAAATGGATTCCTTTTTTGTTCTTCATGTACTTGATCTTCTCTTATTGCATGATATATGTGCACAACAAACTGATTTCTCTTGCTATGTGATAATATTCGTTGTTAACAAATTTGATTCTATAACATTTGCATGCCACATTATCAATGTATCACTCTATTCTGACTGTATGTGAATAAACAGGTTGTCATGATGTTGTGCTGTTAACAAGATCTTCCCTAAAAAAGCATTTATAAAGTGAAAGTGACCACTAGATGGGCCATGAAATTGACTACTGAACATTAAAGAATGACTTGTAAGGTAGGCCTTCCTGCAGGAAAGTCTAAATGAATTTATATGCATGCTTTTGTACACATAACATCTATGCAGCTAATGCATTTCCTATGCACGTTTGCATACCCTGACAAACTAGTGCAGTATAAGGAAAGTAATCACCATAACTCGCAAAAAATTTTCTAAGTGTTCTGAAAGGCCTTCATACTTGTGTGCTGTAAATTGTGTGTGCAGAGAGTGGATAGCTGAAGTTAAGTCTAATAATTGCTTATTTGTTGGATCTGGATCTATGATAAAGCATGCTGCATATTTGGATTTGTTAAACTTCAATCACAACTCAAAATGCTCTCATCCATTTTGTTTATGTTCTTTCAATTGTACATTTGTTCTACTTCTCTGCATTGTCTTTATACTCTTTTTGGTTTGTGCAAAAAGCAGAACAGATATTGCATAGTGCATGTTCTTATTCAAGGTTTCATATAACACCCAACTTTTCTATAGGAAAAAATGAGAGAAGGTAGAAGTATAGCATGAATTTGGTTAGAATTAACTCTCTGCTTGCATATCAACCTATCTTAATCCAATATGTCGAAATGCTCATTTTGGAGAAATTGTGTTATTGCGGATGCGAGAATCCAGAACTCTTTAACATTTGAGCACGGTAATCTAACATCCAAATGAAGTTTTGAACTAAAACTGCTGATCAATTAAATGCTGAGAGATTTTTAAAATATGCATATAGGTTTGTACATAAATGGTGGTTTTGGCACACAATAGCTTAGTTAGTACTACAATGATGTTTTATACATTACAAATATAAAAAGAGTTACATAACACGTATCTATCTTCGAGATCTACATTCAACACCAGTTTGACTCATTCCACACTTTGGTACCCCATTTCGTCTTCTTCGAGATCTACATTCAACACCAGTTTGGCTCATTCCAAACTCTGGTATCCCATTTTGTCTGAAGGGACAGGTGATCTTTTTCTCGAACTATGTAGAAGAGCTGCGTGTCATTTCATTAAGATTAGAAGAAAATAGAACAATGAGCCTGGATATAACCAGGTCAATAAACACACACAAAGGGGCTAAAGACTCACCACAGCCTAGAAAAAAATACATGACCATGGACCCTTGGTTCTTAAGCTGCCGCAGTCAGTGACCTGGCTAGAATCACTGGCTAGAAGTTCCTGAAGTTTGGAGGCTCCTTCCATACGCCATAAACTGCACTCATCCGCCACTGTACGGAGCAGTGTACTGACATAAGGTGACCTTCCCTAAAAAACGCAGGAATTCCGATGCTTCCAGACTTCCCAAGACACTAAGCCTTTCTGCAATTCCTTCAGACAGGTAATGGCCCTCAATAAAACAATGTGCTCTAAGGAATGAGTATTTGTGAGTAGCTGCATTTGGAGTCTTCTCAATATCTGTAGTCGCTCTGCCACTACCTTCATTTATTGTTGGCTTGTCATCTCCTTTTGGGCTCAGACAGTGCATAACAAGTTCCCCTAGTTTCTCGAGCACTACCAGAACTTCACCATCCATTATTTCACTGTCCATGGAATTGGGCGCAGTATCAAAGATCTTTTAGAAGCACATACTCCTTCGGGGGGTCGAATTGGGTACAGTATCAAAGATCTTTTAGAAGCACATACTCCTCGGGGGGTCGATTAGGACATGGGCATAAAGGCCTTTATGATACAATTAATAATTCGATTCATTTTCAATTAGATCTTGCTCTAGCTTTCTTAGGGGTTATTACTTCCTTAGTAGCTCAACATATGTACTCTTTACCTGCTTATGCATTCATAGCACAAGACTTTACTACTCAAGCTGCTTTATATACTCATCACCAATACATTGCAGGGTTCATCATGACAGGAGCTTTTGCTCATGGAGCTATTTTTTTCATTAGGGATTACAAACACCCCTAAACAGGACGTAGGGTATTACGCTACTCCGGCGGCCCGAACCTGTCTAAATCCGTGTCTCATGTCTTCGCTTTTACCTTCAAGTTCCAGATCCGGCGATCCCCCGCTACACATTCTGCTACCTCGGGTACCCCTTGGTAGATGCTACCTCGGGTACCCCTTGGTAGACAGTCGGTATAAATCACCGACACTCGGGCAGGAGGAAGAAGACTCCTGATTTATAGGAGGAAAGTTAGTATCGGTTGGGGTCACCCATTAGTACCGGGTGGAGCCTCCACCCAATACTAAAAACTCTCAGGTACATAGTACCAGGTGGAGCTATATGAGTGAAACAAAACAGCTTATTAATTTGTAGTAAAAATATAAAATCTCATTTTCTAAGCTCTACCTGGTACTAACTAATGGGTGATCAAAACTCATCACGGCCCCTCTTACGCCTTTCTTCTTTTGGGCTCTCCCGCCGGTTGGCACTGCAGCTCACCACCAGGCACTGAAGCAGAGCCATGAATCCTCTTACACCGTGTACTCGCAGCTGTTGGTTATGGTGAACGTCGCGGGCGCTGCTCCTGGTGATTACAGCGCACCGTGCATTGGTTAACAGCAACAACACACTAGCTCTGAATGACTGAATCCCAAAAGTAAGCAGCAGAAACTCCGAAACCTGTATTATACACTAAATACATTCTTAGCATCAAATTTTGAGAAGACGAGAAAAGACTGATCAACGGCACAGAAAAAAAAAGGATCAATTGATTTGGCATGAGAATGAAACAAATTGGATGTTATGCAGATGAACTCAACAGTATATGCTATTGCTATGCAAAATTACAAATTAATGCAAGCTCGATTTTGCACCAATGTGAAGCTTATTGGTCACCTTGGAGGAGAAATGTGAGGCAGCAGAGCAGAGAGAGGAGAGAGAGAGGTCCTCCCATGGAGGAGAAGAACAAAGGGGTGAAGCAGACAGATGCAAAATTTTGGTTTGTTGATGCATCGCATGACGACGAGGTAAGGTAACTAAGATACTCCTAACTGGAGCTATTAATTATTAAGAAAAAAATATTAGGAAGGTTCCAAGAGGGCAAGAATCATTCAAGGAAGGTCCATGCTCCAATTTGCTGCACATGGAGATTTTTATTGCCGATACGGCTGCTTGCATCGCAGGAGCTGATCGAGGAGGACAAACAAACAGACATGGCAGTCTGGCTGGCCTCTGGGAAACTGGGGAGTTGCAAGTCGGTGAGCGAATCATCAGCAGGCTTGCTCTTGTTCTTTTTTTAAGCATGTTGGATCGAGATGGCGATGTTAAAATTGTGTTCAGGTGAGGTCAGCTGCTCGTGGAGAGCCATTGATCGGACTTCACCAATCATCTTTCAGCAGCTGAACCATCATACTGTAATGCTCCAGAGAAAGAAACCTATGCTTCTTCTCCCAGACTCATGGATTCATGGTTCTGCTTCAGTGCCTGGTTGTAGGTTCCAAGTTGCAGAAGCTTGACGATAGAGTGAACAGTTAGTTGACTTGCCCTGTCTTGAAGCAAAATCCAGGGAGCAGGAGCTGGATCCGGATCCATTTTGCCAGCGCTTCCAAATTGTCACGGCCATCACATTCACTTGTGCAATCCTTGAAAATTACCTTTTTCTTGGACAATGTAATTTACCGTCCAAGACGAGAATTTTATATTCACATAGATTAACCATATTTACAAGGTGATTAAGTACACAAGAGATGTTAAAAATGCCTCTCTTCGTGCAACTTTGGACAAGGTACGAAGAGAGAGGCGTCCCTGCTCCCTCGATCCATCCTCCACCATGGTCAGCGACCTCCGAGGTCGCCGCGGGAAGCCCGGCGAAGCCGCCGGCGCTGGGCATGCCGGTGACGTCCACGATCCAACTCATCGGCCGGGAGCCCGGGAGGGTCAGTTGCAGGTGGGCCCCGATGGGTCGCGGAGAAATAGTCGCGATCCCGTTTTCGAGGTGGGCCGCCCGGTGCGCAGAGCCTGCTGCTCCGGCAACCTCACCGCCGGCCACGCTTGGTATGTCCTCCTACCAGCACTGGTCCGTCTCCCACCTCCGCGGCCGGAACCCCACGGCCCGGGCCGGCGCGGGGCGCGCGACGGAGCGGTCGTAGCGCGCGCGCTCGTCGGGGTCAGCGAGCGTGGCGTACGCGGCGTGCAGCCGGATGAATCCCTCGTCACCGCGGCCGCCGGCGTCCGGGTGCACCTCCCTCGCGAGGCGCCGGTACGCCGCCTTGATCTCGCCCCTGCTCGCGGCGGCCCCGACCCCGAGCACCTCGTAGTGCGTCCTCGCCGTTGTCCCCAGCGCCGGCGCCATCGCCACCGCGGACGCGCGGGCCACGAACCGGCCGCCGCGCCGTGCCCCGGCGGCGCCGCAGCTCGGAACAGCGGATGCCGTCGATGCGAACGAAGCCGCCATAGTTTCGCCTCCCGTGTGCTGTTCTTGGTTGCTTTCTTCTTGAAGTGCGAAGTGTTTCGTCGTCGTCGAGGAGATGATGGAGAGAGAGCACGGTGCCGGAGCTGCGTGGTGCCTCGTCAGATTTATAGGGCGTTGGGGGAAAGCGGCGGGGAGCTTGTGGTGGCGCTTGCGCGTCCAGCTCTTGATCTTATCCGCGGGAGATTCTATCGGAGGATGATGATGGTGTGAGGAGTCCGTGCTGACTCACCTGATCCAGGTCCCCGTAGTCTGTCCTCCCCCGCTTCTTCTGGCTGCTGTTGCTTTCGCAATTGCAAGCAGTTGCCAACTTCCTCCAGCAGTCCAGCAAGAGCGAAGTGAATGGTGATCGGTGAATCGGCGAACGGCTATGAATCACTGTCACGTTGCAGGAGATATTTCAATATTTGGGTTTTAATTCGCACACCTTTCAGAATTTGATATCCAATTCACGTGTCTTTCAGACTGAAATAATTCGCGTGCCTGATGTCAAATTTTGGAAGGTACACAAATTGGATGTCAAATTCTGAAAAACCTACGAACTGAGACCTAAATAGAACTGAGCCCTAGATGCTGAAATCTCTCGTGTTGGAGGACTGGGAGGCAGATCTTCTGGATGGCTTGTATGAGTGGGCCCTTTCCACTGGTACTATTGTTGTGGCTATCTGAACTTGTAGTTCACCGGCCACTAAAACTGTTTGAAAGCGACGGCTGTTTTGATGTTACCGGTGAGTTGGTCTTCTGACCCCCCCACCCCTCTCCAAAAAAAAAACTTGACTTTTTCTTGATGATACTGTAGTTGATAGTGCTTCTTACATTGTGTACTCTGTTGTTCTGTTGATCCATTCGTAATTGTAAGTTTTCACACATCGGTGTGCACGGTTCAGGGCATTTCATTCCAGCTTGAGTTTGGTGTATGCACAAGCAAAGCACACATGGGACAGTGCAAGTGTCCAACTCTGAACTACACCGACGAGATTCTCAAGACATGGAAGAAAAGAAACAGGTAGGCGAGACGTTGCTCTCTCTACTCTGAGGTCTCAGCTGTCATCTCCTTCTACCTTCGTTTCACACCACTGTGTGTGACGCTAGATCACGGCTTCCCCTCACCCCCCCCCCCCCCCCCCTGCAGTGTATTATTCAGAGGAAGCCATGCTGCGGGCGAATTAAATATGCCGACCACTCGCGGCCGCGACGTCGGCGACGGCGACGGCGGGCTGGAAGCCGGTGCGGTGCACCGCGCGCATGCGGGTCCCTTTCGCCGCGGACGGAGCCGCGCCGGGAAACCAACAGTGCTGGATTGGATTGGGATAGGATCGCAGAGATCTGTGAAGATACTCTATTTCTGTGGATATAAAATTTTTTCTTTCCCTCCTCTAGAAGGATATTTGTGGATATGAAGTCTTCTTTATTTCCCCCCATCTAGAAGGATGTTAGTGGATATAAACTCGGGCCCACCCTTCGTTGTGTCTGAACAAGCAATGAGCGATGGATATTTCAGGTCCGGCACGGCAAATACTTGTAGCTTCAGAAGCAATCGTCTTTGTCTCTCAGCTACTATTGGCAACCGTCTTTGCTTGCAATCGTCTTTGAAGAAAAAAAAAAGTCTTGCACAGTTCAAAACAATTGTCGTTAAATTCAAAGAATTCAAACATCACCTGTGATCTCGCTTTTATATATAATTCCCACTCGATCGCAGGCAACAAGCCAACAACACGGAATCATGTATATATGTACGTAAACTACGATAATTAAATATAGACAAATCACACATATACAACATATACGATGATGAGCCGGGCAAAGCAGCAGCAGCAGCAGCAGCAGCAAAAGAATCAGGAGAACCTACGATGATCATCATCTCTCTAGCAAAACGTTGGGGATGACGGGTGCGAGTAGGAGGAAGTCAGTCTATCCAAATCCAAGCCATCGATTACATCAAGGTCCCTCGCCGCGTCACGGTCCACGGCCATGTCCCTGCCGCGCTCCCTCGCCGGCGAGCTGCCCTGGCTCCGGCACGAGTCCCAGCTCCGGTGCGCCTTGCTGCTCCCCCTGGCCCTATCGGGTGGGGGCTCGCAGCTCTGGCTCCGACCGTAGCTCGCCCTCCTGAAGCTCAGCCGGGCCAGCGCCGCGCGCTCGCAGTCCGACAGCGGGCTCGACGCCACGCTGGCGGCGCTCACCGGCGACGTGTTGTGCCGGGTCTCCGGCGGCCGCAGGTCCGTCGGCCCACCCTTGGATCGGGAACGCTCGTACTTGGTCGACTTGCTGTTCCCGTAGCCCCGGTTCTTCACTTGGACCACCAGGTGGTGGAGGAGCACCACCAGCTCCAGGATGTAGTGCTCCGTCGTGGCCTTGTCGGCGTGGTGCAGCGTCTGGATCCGGGTGATGCTGTGCTGGGAACCTGATTTCTTGCCCATGTCGCTCCTGTGACAAGGGTATATGTTATGTCATATGTGGTGGTGTGATCAAATTATGTTATGCTATTTTGTCGATGGAAATTTCAAATGGTTTATGAACGGTGATAATTGTCGATTTGATACTAACCCAAGGTTTGCCCATTCGCCGACCCATCCAAACCCTTGGTGTGCTCTGGTCAAATGAATCAAAAGATCGAATTGTTAGGACGAATTTACATTCAAGTTGGTTTGTCAGAATAATTGGAAACAAGCTCAACCCACCTTAGTGTATTTTCTGCTATCGGCAGAAGCCAGCGAAGAGTTTTCTGCATTTCAGCTTTGATTTGAGCTACCGTACGCTGCAGCAATGGAGCAAATTTATTAGTGCGCAACAACGGCTAAAACAAAATTAGCAGGACAATGGAGGATACTAAGGTAATAAAACATTCAAGCTACGAAAGGTTGCATGACAAGACAAACCTCTTCTTCTGTGTTATATGATTGCAGTCGTGATCGCAGAGCTGACTTTACTGTTATTGGCAGACCATGGTACAAATTGTCTCTAGAACTAGGAGGAAGAGAAAGGGGCCGAGAAACCTGCATAGGTGTACGCACGAATAGCTTGAGAATGTAATTCCGCTTTTACAAACGAAGAATAATCAATAGAAGGCCCAGTTTGAAAATGTAGGCTTTGGTGATACAGCATATGCGCGATGATGTTGGTACTATTACTTTACTGCTAAGAGACAGACATATAATTATGCTAGGAGACCATAAAATATTCATTACAGTCCACAACTGTAGTTCATGGTATGGAAAGAAAAATGGCTAGATCACGGCTTGTCGATGTAATGGAAACATATTCTAGGTGAACAGGAGAACGTACGGTGAAAGACTGAAAGTGGAACATCAAAAAGAAACAAATAGACATTGCATGTCTTATCAGAACAACTTACTATATTTTCAATTTGATTGATAATATTAGCATAATGTAGAGCCAGACCACAGGAACCTAGCCTTTTGTTCTGAGTATTCTTGGAATCGAAGTCGGTTCCTGCAGGAACTTTTCATTCACAGAGGTGTTAGGATATTATTAGATACATTTTTCATAAACAAAAACCAACATAATTGTAGTACTACTTACCAGCTTCATTAAATGAATCTCGGATTTGTTTATGCAAAAAGATTACAATATCCACAAGTTTCTCCACAATCTGCAGTCGGGAGAATTCATTGTTAGCATTCTGCATAAGAGGCTCGAAGGCAAGTAAATTTTTCATTAGCATATCAATGTTTCATTAGATTATCAATGTTAACAAATATAGACTAAGGGACACAACATTATAGTAGAAACAATAAAATAAGTAAGCAAAATATGGTTGAAATTTTACCTCTTCCAAAGTCTTAGACCACAAGGATTTCTTCTTCAGATTTTTCACAATCTTCCTCTGGCGCTTTAGCTCACTATGCAATATCATAATGCTCTCTGGAATATAAAGGAGGAAAATGCCAATTACAACTCACGATAGAAGTTTCTTTCTGTACATCCCTACATGAGTGTATAACAACTGATACTGTGAAAGAATGCTTATATCTTCTGCACATTTTAAGGACCTTCCAGAATCTCACTCAAAAAAAAAAGGTTAGGAGTGTCATATACATTCCTTGTAGTTTGTTCTCCAAAAAATGTGGATTTTATTCCATGGTTTCCCATGTAAACCCTTTCTGTCAGACAATGCTTGTTAACCAGTCTATTTATCAGTGGCTGCCACAAGCTGGTTCATTTAGAACAGAAAAGGTGAGGGAATAGCAGAGAACACACATTGTTTTATCAAAGAGAGGCCCAGGAAAAATGTTTGCACTTCAACGAACATAAGCTTCATTTGCCTTTAGTTTTAATGCAAAACAGTGATAATTAGCTTGGTCAGTTAGTAATATTATGATGTCTTCACTCAAGCCTTTGTTCACAAAGTGTAAAAATCACTATCTCTAGACAAGTTAATGAGAAAAGGCCTAGAGCTTGCATTGTAGCGTCTATTGGTACTGTTCAGAAAAGGCATCAATCTGATTGTACCTCGTCTAGCCGCTGGCACAGACTCCTCTTCATGAAATTTCCTTCTAAAATCCTGCTCAAACCTGTCCAGAGCGTGCAATTCATGGTAGAGCTCCTGCAGTTATTTGTTTGATAAACATAAGTTTCACAGACAGTGTATCGTTGACAAAAATAGCATGATGGTACCACCACTCTCAAAACTGTATTTCTAGGTTGAGTTTGAGGACCCAGGGAAGATTAAGTTAATCAATAAATCAAATGGTGGATATCTAAAACAACAGTATAACCCTTTGACTCTATAAAAATAAGAAGAATTATTAAAGTTCAAGCACCTCCAAGTACACAAATCACGACGCTGAAAGCAAAAATATAAGAATTCTTTACAGCATACATACAGAAGTGTTTTGCGCCAAATTAATCAAATACTGGACAGTAGCCTCCATACTCTCCTTTGAATGATCCTGATGCGTATTATCTGTTGTTAACCTGCATGTCAAAGTAATTCAGAGAACATAAAGTGCTAATATGATTGTAGACAGCAACATCTCAAATGGCAAGCATACTTTTCAGGGGCATACTTGTTGAAATATCGTCCCAAGTTATGCCAGATAGGATCTTTACAGAGGTCGCCAAACCGTATGACTTCTCTTGAAAAGACAGCAAGTTCTTCCCTGTTGGATTCCATTTTTCAAGTTCATGTCAGCCACAATTTTGACAATATCAACCAAAATTTTTCAAAGCAACTTCAAATCATAGTCATACCTTTTATCAATAGCAGCTATATGCAACAGCTCACTGGTATTTGAGGAAACCAATATTCGCACTCCATCTGAGTGCAAAATTTCTCCCTTGAGCTCTTTAATACTCTCATCAGAGCATGACCTCCACAAACCAGAAGCTTTAGCTATTGTATTTGCGACTTCAAATGCTAAAATACAGACTTTATTTCCACGATTCGTTCCCCCAGAGAGAAAGCCACTGCCATGATTCAAACTTGTCATGCTGCTCCCGAGGGTATCTAACACCTCAACAGCCTTTTCCAGACCAGCAATGCTAGCTCTTCCCAAGAATGTACCTGTTTCTGATACCTGGCAGAACTTAGTATGTCAGAGTTCATGTGAAAAACCTACTGCTATGTTCTCATGTAATAATCTCTTAGTTTTGGTCTGAAATGTTCAAAACTATGAAATAACACTACTTATCAAATGCAACTCAATGGAAACATGAAGTATTGAATGAACCGGATATATCAAGATATAAGAGGAGATTCCACTCATTCAAAGCTATTCCATTACTATTCTGAGTTTAATGTGGAATAGAAGATTAATTATCCTTTTGATGGTAACCGGGCAGACCAGAGTAGAGTAGTAGACAGGGAATGCTAGCAGATAACAGAAATGTGCCCACAGACAACCAATAACAGTGAATTCCCTTAGCTGGCTGCTCTTGTTTTTGACATCTCCAACTATGAGATTTTAGTCAAGCTAATTCGCCTGGTCATTGCTTATCAAAATCTCCCTCCCAATATCCTGACAGTAACATGCAGTAAAGACTGTTTTCCCTTGTCACACAGTCTGCAGTTTGACAAATTCCTTGCACATGCAGACCTTTCTCCTAACTGCGAATCAAAGCTGCCAAGTTCATGCCTTCGCAAGAGTAAGAGGTATAACTTGTCAGATTCCATAAGTAGCGCGAAGAACAACGCGGTCAGCAGCCATGAAGATACAAGCTCCATTTCGGGTCATAGGCTTGACCGGTCCAGAGGGTAGACTTTGGTGACAGCAACCTGAATGTAAGGTTAAGCACGGCTGTCCTTCACTCATCAGAAGGGAGTCGGAGAATCATCCTAGGAGAAAGCTTAAAAAAATGCAAAAGGCAGGCCGCCAAGCTTGACTTCACATAGTATGCCGACATGCAGATTTGTGCACTTTTTTTTTTTTGTTGGCGTTTCCCTCTCCTTTCCCTGCCCTGCCTAAACGAGCACATGCAGATTTTGCATCATCAGATACTGAAAAATAGCCTGATACATCCGGCGCCTCGCCTCAAGCAATCTCCGAACGGTGTTCTGCTTTGATGAAAAAAAGCAACCGTAGTGAAGAGCTCCACCGGCAGATAGAACTTGCGCAGCGGCCATGGCAGGGTAGAGCAGGAAACAGCTTCAGCTCCGCAGCGACGAGTACCAATCAATCACGTACCCTCTGATCACGGCAACTAAGACGGCGAAGGCAGCAACTTGTTAAGCAGACTTGTGCTTCCGCTAATTTCGAGGGAGAGCCTTGTTTCCGGGAAGTAACGCGTGTTTCGCGTCAGTTGGTTGGTTGAGAACTCAGACGAAGAACTGGTCAGCCAACAAGATCAGAACACTCCGCGCAAGCAACCCCCGGCGTGACGTCATGCTCTTCCCCGCGAGGTTGACGGAATTCGAAGCGGTAGTAGCACAGCTGGATCCCAGGCGCGCGCGAGATCAACGGCGGGCGGGTGGTGCACCGTGAAGCGGCGGGGAAGAGGATGGAGGTACAGGGAGAGAGAGAGAGAGAGAGAGAGAGAGAGAGAGAGAGAGAGAGAGAGAGAGGCGGCCGGCATGCATGACTCGTGAGAGGAGGAGGGCAGAGTAGTAAGCAATAATCGAAGTATATACCTTGTGGGACGGGGGCGGCTTGGGTGGCGGGATGGCGAGCTCGCCGGAGTCGAAGTCCCCGGGCCCGTACCGGCCGCGGCGCGCGGTGTAGGCGCCGGCGAGCGTCCGCGGCGGCGCCGGTTCCTCGGGGAACCGCCTCGAGCAGACGCACCCCATATGATATGGCTGAAGCCGAACTCACCGCCGGGCGGCCGGGTAATCAGTCAGGCAGACAGATAGGTATCTCAGACCAGAAGCGGCGTGCAACTCGCTCGCTCAGCTCCTCGTCGTCGGGGTCGGCGGGGCAAGCTCGGCGCGGGGGCGTGCGCGGGCAGGCACGGCACGGCAGGGGAGAGTTGGTTGGTGGGGTCGCAGGTTTGAAGTCGCAACCGAATTGGAACGGAGGAGAGGGAGGGAGAGGGAGGAGGAGTGAAATGGAGACGGCGGGGTTGGTTCGGGTTTGGGGTTGGGCTGGTCGTCTGGTCCTCGCCGGCCGGGTTGCTTTTGTTCCATGGCGCGCCCGTGGTGGCGTGGCGTGTGGTGTGCCCCCGTCCCCTCCTGTCTGTCTGTCCCGTCTCATCTCCCTCTCCATGGTGGTCTTCGCCGTAGGCAACCTTTGACTCGTTCGTCGCGTTCCCTTGTCAGCCTGTCGTCGTCGTCCTCCTCTCTCCTTGTCAATTTCTCCTCATCTCGTCTCGTCGTCCTCCGTCCACCGATCTCTTTTCCCTTGTCCTCCCTAGTATCTTTCTCTTCTCTCCATTCCCTTGTACAAAAACAGTTTTTAGGGGACTTCTGAGTTCTGAGTTCGAAGCCTTTTCCGTGTGCTACGTAGGATGGGCATTTTTTTACTGTGGCTTTTGTAAATTGTAATGGCAGGTTTGACCGGCAGTCCTCTTCATAAAAAATGTTACTTCCTTCCTCCATTCTTAGATATATGATACCGTTAACTCTTTTATTCGTACTATTCATCTTTTCTACAAATATTTTTACAAATAGATAAACTTACAAGTTAAATCTAAAGTACATTTGATAATAGACATAATGATACATAGTTTAGTTTAGTTAAGTAACTCGATATTGATGGTCAAAGTTGAAGTAAAAAGTCAACAACATTATATATTTAAGAATGGAGGGAGTAGCACTGCTGGAATTGGATTTGGCTTGCTAAAATTAAAAACCGTAAACTTTGACCTCCTACAGCGTGCCTCTCTTTTTTTTCCGATCAAAAACACACGTGCGTCCGGTGTTTGGCGTGCCGCCCTACGCTTTTCTCCATAGGCTAATAGCACAGGACTCCATCCTCGTTATTCCGGCGCAAAGCATAGCAAACAACTCTAAGTCATTAAAAGCATTTTTAAAAAGTAAGTACATATAGATTATGATGTACTGTATATGTGCCCTCATGAGTATACACAGGCAAACACTATCCCTATGAGCGTTGCTATAATATTGGGCAACACCGGTATCTCGCTTTTGACGAGCACATCTTCTGCATAAAAACAATAATACTATTGAGCCGCACGAGTCAAATTAGGTTATTTCATCATTTGTGAATAAGAAACGCAACCGCATCAATTCATCGTCCAACTTCTTACTTGATCTTCCACTAGACATAAATTTGAAATGTGCAAAATCAAAATTTGATGATGGGAAGTTATGAATCTGGAAGCTAAACCGCTATAATTTGGGAAGAAGAAGGGAATAGATAACAAGTCTATGTTGTCATCCTAACGTTAAGTAGCGCAGTGCATTTGAGTTTGTGCGATTTGGACGGTGTGTTTAAAGACGTACATGCACTCTGCAGTTTCAAGTGTCCCAAAGGTTTATGGTCATGGATGCTGGTTGTAATAGACTCTATATCCTTTCTCTGGCGTTACCCTAAAATCCCAACTTTGACACTATGCAAAAAGAAGATTCCCCATCACATCAAATTTACGGTACATGCATGAAGTACTGAATGTAGACGAAATCAAAAACTAATTGCACAGTTTGGTTGTACTTTGCGAAACGAATCTTTTGAGCCTAATTAGTCAATATTTGGACAATAATTCGCAAATACAAACGAAACGCTATAGTATGCTACAGTGCTGGCGCAGTCATTTTGGTTGTCCAAAATCGGGCAACTAAACAGACCCTCTGTTTCAAAGTAAACCGAAACAGTACAGCGTCAAAATCTGGACAGTGCCGTACCTCGCTGCTAGTCTGACGGGAAAAGAGAGGATGAATTCAACACTCGAACAAACAAATTTATTTAAAAGGAAAAAGAAAATATTTGAAGAAACAAACAGATAAAATAAAAAAGAGATGAGCTAGCTGGGATAATTGACCCGCCGCCCGTGTAGTACTGGCACGCACCACACGTACGAACCCCCTAGTAATTGATCCATCAAATTCAAAATCGATCGTGTCTTTGTTTCATTTAAAATCCGGCCGGTCAAGCATTGCGTGCCGTGCCAAAATGAAAATGGTTTTCCAGAGAAAAGAAAGAAAGCATACCAAATGTTTCCCTCTTGGCGTGCCGTGCCCCTAAAATTCTAGTGTCAATCCGTTCCTCTCTCACATTCCTCTCCCCTAATACAGTGTTGTTGTCTAATAGGCGGTCTCATACACTGACACGTAATCTTGAGACGACTTAACACACAATCTGTACAATAAGTTCCTTAATTTGTGCATAGAAAAAAAAGAAATATTATGAGTTGTATAGCTACCACAACTCGTACAATGATGGAGTAGAATTTATGAGGTGGTTGTTTCGCGCATCTTTTTTTTCCCTTACCCTCTCTCCTCCACATCAGAAAAAATCCTATATGACACTGCATGAAACGACCTATAAAACTGCTGAGTTGTAGCAATACACTTGCTTCTGCCTCCGAGCGTAGCGCCTGCTCAAGAAAGTGTGTTCACCTCTGATGGAATGCAAAGTCAGTTCAGGTGTCCCGTTGGTTTCTAAAAAAAATGCTTCCGGATTTCATCAGACATGTCAATTTTTTTCTCCATTTTTACAACAAGCTAAGCCAAGAAAAAACAATACTGTTTCGCAGTTAGTTCACTCCATAATCTTTGTTTGGGAAACTAAATTATTGCCGCCAACCGGGACCTTCATGCACCCAAAAAAGAAAAAGAAAAGAAGAAATTCTAGTTGGCGATCGAGCAGCCTTCCGGAAGATGATTCCATACACACGGCAACACCCGCTGTTGTCATGTTGTGGATCAAAATCCAAGTGTGAAAGTTGGAACGGCCGCCGGGATAGGATGTGGTCGGGTCAAGCAGCAGGTAGAGGTGGACAAGCGCGTCGCTGTTGCTTCCGAGCATCTCCGGTCTGCTCGGGGTCGCCGCCGGGAGGACCGCCGGCGTTCTCACTGATCATGCATGACGCTTGAGTTGTGTGTGATCCCTGCGTCTAGGGATGTCTAGGGATGAAAATGGGATGGGAAATTCCCGCCCTGACCGATATAGAATACCGCATTAACCGATCGCATATCGTTTTTTTAGAAAAACAGGAAATGGAAAAAAAATCTGGAAATTCTCGGCAGGAATAGGAACGGAATCAGGAGAGGGTTTTTCCCGACCGTATTCATGGTTCCCGTATTCAGCCAGGAATATTACCGTATTCGCCCACATCAACATGTAGCCCAGAAAACCTCCCGCGAGGCCGCTCCACAGGCCCAACCAAGTAGGCATTAGCCCACGCTGCCCACCCCACGCGGCTGTGCCTCGAACAAAACCGGCGTCAAACCCTAGCCCCCGTCCCTATCCCATTTCCGCTGCCTCCTCCAAGCTCCACTCGACCACTCCTTCTCAGGGGGTATTTGGTTTCACGGACTAAAGTTTGGTCACTGTCACATCGAATGTTTAGATACTAATTAGGAGTATTAAATATAGACTAATTACAAAATTAATTGTACATATGGAGACTAATTTGCGAGATGAATCTATTAATCCTAAATACAAATTAGCCTCTATCTGTGCAATTATTTTTGTAATTAGTATCTAAACATTTAATGTGACAGGGATTACACTTTAGTCCGTGGAACCAGACACCCCCTCGATCCTCTGCGTTGCTGCTGCCCGTCCTCCTGCTCACACCCCGGCGCGCGGTGGCGCTTCCCGCTGCCACGTTCCTGCCGCCCCCCAGCTGGTCGGACCCCCGGCGCCCTGCCTCCGCCCCGCCCCGTTGCGCACCCTCCGCCCCGCCAGTCGTCCCCCTCCGCCCCCGCCGCCCGCCCTCGCACCCGCCTTCCGCCCCCAGCTGGACAGACACTCAGCGGCCAGGCAGCTATGGCAGTCAACTTCGGCAGATCTAAACACCGGCCGGAGAAAGGAGGCACCGCACTGGAGTTGTGAACTTGTGATCTGTTGGCTTGCCTGTTGATGATGTGGCATGTTTTTTTTAATTTGGACTTTGTGAGTTGTGAACTTGTGATCTGTAGTCTGTTGGCTTGCCTGGGTGGGCTGGTGGCTGCCGGATTATGCATGTTGATGTTGACTGTTCTGTTCATCTACTTGCCTGTTTAGTGTTTGCCGGATTATGCCTTGCTCGGTGGTTGCCGGATCTGTCTGATTATGATTTGTGAGTTGTGATTATGCATGTTCATCTGTTGAGTGTTGTGTATTATTCATTTGTTTGTATATGGATTATGCATGGTTGCTATTGTTGCATTGAGCTAACTGTTTGGAGTGGTTACATATATCGATGTTCCCGTTTTGTGTTACCGATTCTTGATATCCCGTAATATCAAATTCATTTTTCCATCCAACCTTCCTGTTCTTGCTCCCTTTCTGAAAAAAAAATATAGAAGCGGAAATGGTTAACACATTTTCCGGACCACTTTCATCCCTGCGTCGCCGTCGCCACTCCACATGCACGCCCCGCCACCGCGGATCCAGGCATCCAGCTTCGTCGTGCCGGTGGTGTGGTCCGCCAGCTGACATCCCGGCCCCACCAGCGATCCTGGCCCGCGCGTCATTCGAAAACGAGACACCCGTGCGCTTTCCTGGCCTGGCCTCCCTCGTGCTGGTTGGCTGGCTGGTTGGGTTCCCGGAAGGAGCCAGCGCCAGCCAACCAAACGACCGGCCGGCGGCCGCGGAGAATAGCAAGGGCCACGACCGCTCGCCAGGAGGCAAGGCCGAAACAGAAGAGGGGAGCCGGCGGCCAGGCGGGGACAAAACCAAGCCACAGCAGGCGCCGGCCAACCCTCCTTGTTCTTCCCTTCAAATTTTGGAGGCGGGACGGAGGGAATTCGTTTGCTCCCCCCCATCCTCCTGGCGGATGATGGCGGAGGTGTCGGACAACGCCAAGGGCCTGGCGCTCGCCGTCGCCTCCAGCGCCTTCATCGGCGTCAGCTTCATCCTCAAGAAGATCGGCCTCCTTCGCGCCGCCAAGTGCGGCGCCCGCGCAGGTACCCCCCCACAGATTATTAATCTTCTTCAGAATGCTCTTGTTCTTTCTTACGCGCGATGCCTGTCAGCCTGTGCGTTGCTGCCCGCGCTTCCTAGGATCCGAGGCCTCTTGAATCCTCTGATTGACCAATTCATTCCTAGCCCACCCTGTCGTTCTGAACCTGCGATCCTGCATACATTCCATTCCTCTGATTTGATTCGAGCCAACTCGGCTGAACCGGCTGATTTCCCCAATCCAGCGGCCTCATCCGATACGAGTCAACTGTACCGCCTGCTGCTCTCGTCAATCCAGCTCCAGCGGGCTGGTTTGACGCGATGGAGGTTGGATCCGGGCGATTACATTGCCACCTGAAAATTCGGTGCCTGATTTGACCTTAAAATAAAATGTCAGCGCGATTGGGGCGGCTGCTGTGCTTCTAGATCTTGACAGGGTGCGCCTTCCCTAGTCAAGTCAGAGAGCTGTGCGCACGATGAGCGATTTGGCCGTCGGGTTGTCGCTGTCTTCTAGAAGTGATCAAAGGTGGCGCCTATTGAGTTTCCAGGATGGAGTTAATTTGATACTCCTGCCTCCGATATTTCCTCTATTGCTTTGCCGAATGGTCGTTAATTATCTCTGGGTTTTTTTTACCTGTTTCAATCTATCCTTATGGAAATATAGCCAGTATGAGTTCTGCTGAGTCGTGTAGTCTCTTTCAATCTACTACCAGAAAGATTTCTTTCTTTCATGGCCAAATGTCCTGCAATTTAAGCTTACCAGGCTCATCTGTTCTGTGTTACAGGTGGTGGAGGATACACTTACCTTTCCGAGCCACTGTGGTGGGCTGGGATGACCACAAGTACGCACGTTCCACATAAAATTTACTGTGAATTTAAACTTTACCATCCAACTGAATTTCCTTAGTGTTGACCTTGGCAAGTGCTGCTTGGGGAGGTTGCAAACTTTGTTGCTTACATATTTGCGCCAGCTGTACTCGTGACTCCTCTCGGAGCATTAAGCATAATAGTGAGGTGAATTTTTATACCAGAGCTGGTACAGTCTATGCTGCCTTACAATGTTCTATGCTTGAGCTTGACATACAGTTTTATTTTTTTTTCCTTCTGAAATCGGGCAGTTCAGTGTTGGCACACTTTGTGCTGAAGGAGCGGCTTGAGAAGCTCGGGGTCCTTGGCTGTGTATCATGCATAGTAGGTTCAGTTGTTGTTGTTGTGCATGCTCCGGAAGAGCATATGCCTAACTCTGTTGAAGAAATCTGGAACCTAGCTACTCAACCAGGTGGGTAATTGCACCTAATTGTACACATAATTGTTAGTTGCAGCTGCATTTCTTAAAGACTTACTCCATGGTTCATACTGTCGTGTCAACCATGGGCAGGTTTTGTAGCATATGCAGTGACTACATTGTTAGTCGTGGGAACACTAGTTCTCTTCTTTGAACGTCGATATGGTCAGACTAATATCCTAATATATCTGGGTATCTGCTCTTCAATGGGATCACTAACGGTAAGTGTGCTTTGAGTACCAGAGCACATGTCTAACTGCAGGAATATGTAGATACTGAACTTTCCTTACTTCCTTTGTAGGTTGTTAGCATCAAAGCCATTGGTGTTGCCATAAAGCTTACATTGGATGGAGTGAATCAGGCTGCTTATCCATACACGTGGTTTTTTCTTATGGTTGCAGTTACCTGTGGGGTTTCTCAAATAAATTATCTCAACAAGGTGCGTGCATCTTATTGCTGTTACTTCACCTGTGAATGTATTTTGCTTGATTACATCTAAAGCTTGCACTTCAGTGTATTGACAATTTAAAAGATTTGTTATTGGCAACAAGCTACAAGCTTATTTAAGTCTTCATGACAGTTATCAAGAAAGCTTGTATGTTTTTACTTGGTCTAGTATGTTTCTGATTATGTTGACTTGCTTCTACTTTTGCAGGCATTGGATACATTTAATTTAGCCATCGTTTCTCCTATTTATTATGTGATGTTTACGACCCTTACAATAGTGGCTAGTGGAATTATGTTCAAGGTAGAAACTAATCCTAATTGCTTAGTTAATTAAGCTGAGCTAGGCTGTGTTTGCAACTTACTGGGCTTATTATGAAACTATGAAATGCAGGACTGGGCTGGTCAAAGCTTAAGCAGTATTGCTTCTGAATTATGTGGCCTAATAACAATTCTTTCTGGGACAATTTTGTTGCACGCAGCAGAAGAGGGAGCCAACAATTCTGCAGGTTAGTCATTTAGTTCATTTTATTTTCTTGCAAAATATATCATGCTCTGAGTCGGTACGTCCCTTTTTTGTTGAGGACTGCTAATGCGTCCTTTTCATGAAACAAACAGTAAAAAAAAATATACGAGGACTCAAAACTTTATGCCACCAAAAAGTTTGCTAAGCTCTGTGTTTTATCAGTTAATAAAGTTATAAAAATCATTGCTTAATCAATGACAGCCCTAATTTAGTGTCCATTTTCTTGAAATTTTATTAGATAAACATGTTTCGTTTACTTTGCTGACCAGAAGCTTATTTGCACTGATGGCTTCTTTATAAGAAACAACTTGCATAAGCTGTTAGAGCTGGCATACTTTGGCAGCAATATATTTTTTGAGATGACATGGTTTGAACTGAGCAAAACTTTCCCCTTGATTTCAGCTTTGTTGCCTTGGCCTTTGGATAAGGGATCCATATCTTGGTGTATCAGCTTAAGCAGCGACAATCTACTGAAGAATGTTGAAGAGGACTACTTCGCAGCTCTGCAAAATTCACCTGCCCCAGTATGACGATACATTTGTTCTACTTTGGCTGTAGAAGAACCCCGATAGAGTTTGTAAAAAGTAAGCGAATCGCGGAGGAGATGTTAACAGTGCCAACATTTCTGGCAGTTTTGGTCGAGGAGATTTCATCTGCCATTTTTTCAGATTGTACATAGGAATCTGTAAATTTGTGATTTTGTTTATACCCAGGACAAGATGAGACTTGTTAATCCCTTGTTCGTCCAAAAGGCAAGTTGCATGGCCGCCGGCATGTTGTAGTTTGTACAAATGTTTCTTCTTGAACTTAAGCTCAGTAGTGAAGATTGATGTATCCAGCTGTCGTGTGTATAGTATCAAATACGCATTCAACTTCAAACTGAATGGTTTCGGTGTTAAGCTTAGAAGTGATGCGATGCCTTGCTGCATTACGCCCATTCAGTGGCATCGAGGGATCGAATCCATGCACTTGATTTCTTAGCCACGTACTGCTATCCCAGTTAGCTCAATTGTCTTACGGAGTTATGAACAGATACTGCAGCTGTACCCAGATGAGAGGCGTAAAGAAAAATGTCTTACGGAATTTGTTGGTTGAGAAATGATTTTGAGAGTCAGCATGTGAACGGGGGATTGAAGCCTACCTGGTACCATCCATTACTGGGTTTAAGTTGGCCGATTACATGGAAAAGCGTTGTAGATTATAGTGAAAGATGATTCTTTTCTCATTCTGTTGGAGGATTTTCCCCTTAATCCCCTTTAACCAGGAATATAGGATAAGCGGATTGATTTTCTCAATCTGTTGGAGTTGCAATTTCATTTGCGCGTTATATCAATTGCTTCACCCAATTTTCAATACATTCTTTGCGCTACAATGTCTCTGTTTGTCGAAACCAGCTGAAGCCAAAGCATTATTTTTCTAAATCCTAATGAAGTGGTACATTTTCTTGAAACAAAATGGAGGCCCAAAATGCAGCCCTGCAAGCTGTTTGACCATTTTCCTCTTCCAAACCCCAAAGACAGGCCAGCGTTTAGTTTGCTTGCGTCAGAGTAGGCCTCCGGAATTCATCGCCACCCACATCAGCCGCCGGCGATGTCTCCGTCCGCCGACGCCGCCGCGCCGGCCTCCACCTCGGCGCCCCCGCTCGCGCCCCTCATCGCCGCGCAGCTCAACTACCTCATCTCGCACTCCAAGCCTCCCATCAGGGTATCCTCTCCATCCCAGCTCTCCCTCGTCTCCGCCTCGCCTCGCCGCTCCCCGTCTCATTTCGCGCTCGCTTGCAGGTGGGGCAGATCTGGTCCGGCTGCCGCAACGGCCGCCACTCCGATCGGTTCACGCTTTCCATCCCCTTCTGCCTCGACTACGTCCACTGTAAGGCTCCCTCCCTCGCTCGAAGCCTCTGATGGTTGATGGTTCTAGGGTTCGGGCTCGGATTCCACGGCTCTGATTTCTGCTACCGCAGGGGATGTCGTGTACAATGCGCTGTCTCCCAAGGTGGCGCCCGACGTGGTGTTCGGGCCGGACGACGAGGGGTTCCACCCGCTGGTCGATTATGCCGAGGCTGGAAATGGCGATAAGAGCTGCTTGGCATGCTGGGACTGCCGCGACCCCAAGGGACTCCTTGCTCTCGTACAGGAGCTCCGGTGAGGTTCTTCTTGCTTCTCCAGCTGTCTTTGTTTATGGTCTCATCAGTCATCATCATTACATAGTTTCTTGCTGGGGGTTAGTAGCACTATGTACTGAGGATCCCAAACATAGGAAGATGGTTTAACTATGTTTATGAAGATGGGTTAGGGATCAATGTTGGTGTCTTTGCTTTCTGTCTGCGTTGGGATTGAATGAATGTATGCATTGTCCAGTTTTGTTTTTCAACTATAGTTTGTCAGGTAGGCATGTGGTTGGGAAGAAATTGGTACCATGAGATGTTCTTGTTGGTGAAGAAATCATGTTGAGATACTCCTGGTACTTTTGGTGCTAAACTTTCTTTCGATAATGTTTCATTCTAATTTTGTTTGGTGCAGGGAATTGTACGTTGAATACCACAAGAAGCAGGTTGCCAAGGTGGACGATGCAAGAGTAACGTTTGAACTAAGTACAGTTCTCTCTAAGGAGGTAACACATTTCCACACTTGCTGATTAAGTGGCATTGAGATTTTAGATTAATACGCTACATATCTAAAAGTAAGGTCTAGATTTTATTCTTAAACCAGCCTTCATATGGTATGGTTCAGTAGTGAGTGAGAAACAGAAGGATCTTAAGTATGTGCTGAAGTTTAAGCAGCTTTACTAACTTATTACTAACTGCTCTTCCAACTAGCACAATTTTATTATTGAATAAGTTCGATGAATAATGACTTCTTGAAACTCTATAATTGAACAGGGTATTGAAGTCTGCATGGTACCTTCTGCCGATAGGGTAAGTTTACCAGTTTCCACAACCTCTTTTTTCAATGAAAATTGATATCTACTCTCAACCTGTATTTCTTGTATTTTGTAGCCAGATGAGGTGAAATTTGCTGTACCACTTCTGGACGCAGACTTCGACTTTACCAAACTGGTGCAAGGATGTCCTTGGAGAGTACCTCAAAAGATCCATCTACAGGTTAATCTCTAAAGCCACTGGTTCCATGGATGCAGAAATGAACATTTTGTAATAGTGGTAGCATTGATAATTATTATACCAGAAAAGTCTCAGCTAGCCAGGCCCTGTTGAAATGTGATATTATGAGTAAATTTTGCAATGCCAGAGAAGGCCTCTAGACCATATTTTATCTGGCAGTAGGTACTTGCTACATCTTAATCTGCATGCTCTCCAACCAAGATGTGCACAGAGTAGGATCCTGAGGATTATTCTATTATTGTTACTGGCAGATTCAGAATATTTTTGGTGGACTGTTGTTGTATGTTACACTGAATTTTCCACCTTTTGCATGTAAGATTGACTAGAGCACCATAGCATTAACCACAACACACTACAAACTGAGAAAAACAGGATTTCACACATAACAATTTCATGGCTGCATTTTTGTATTCTCTTTAGATAGTTGAGATTTCAGTCATATGTTTATTTAGAAGTATTTATTTGATTTTTGCATGCAAACAAACTGAGAAACCTCTAGCAGAACTTTCCAGATAGTGGCAGACATCTGATGCATTTATATAGCCATCTCTTTTCATTTGTCTGTCTATAGTTTGGGCAACCGAATAGAACATACGAGCTTCATTATGCACTTGAAAAATACATTGCCTGTTTCTTGTGCAGGTCATTTTTCCAATCAGTAGAAGTTCAAGTTACTCTTCTGTTCCTTCTGCTCCACGACTCAAACTAATCTCAACACCAGATTTGAAATCACTTTTCTCAGTTGAGGATGTGAAACTCCCTCCATGGTCAAACGGGATGTAAGTCAACTTGCCACACCGCTAAATGAAGATTATCCTGTCTTCTGTGTTATCTTGTCGCATACCATGTTTTGATGCATAACACACTTGTTATTTCCTTGGTCCTCATTTATTACACCGTTTCTCGAAAAGAAGTAAAAATGACTTTTAACTGATTAGCTCTCCTTGGTCTATCATATGCAGGTGTTTAGCGGAGTATCTTCCTGCCTTAGAAGAAAGTCTTAACCTGCTGGTAAGCCGTGTTGCTGTTGTTGTTTTGGAGTTTTTTGTGCAATTTTCATGTCAATTCCATGCATATAAGATATGGCATGGGGGGATGGGGATTGCAGAATGTCTGCGGGTTTACTGTTTCAGTTGCGCTAAAAATCTGTGTCTTCAAGTTTGGATCTGACTATAGTCTTTCGAAAAGTGAGGGAAACTGAAACAGTAGAAAAAATGAAGCAGGAAAAAACAATAGGTCTTGTACTACTATTTTCCTTGCTGTCCACTTGCATCTCAACCCTTTGTAATGCTTCAAGTGCTTGGTTGTACAAAACCTATGGACTTTTCATTTAGCAAAGCATCTATTAGTTAGTTAAACAGAGAGGGAGGGACAGTGACAGTGGCCTGGTGATATGCCTAAGCTTCTCTCCCCCTCCCACCCTCTCATGGTTTGGCACCTAGTTGTTAATTAGCTGATGGCTATGCGATATCATGAAAACCCATGAAGTAGGGGATTATCTTTGCATAATCTTAATGGTTCTTTTTGTTCCTTACATTAACTTGTTAATTATACTGAAGGTTGTTGAAGCATCAGCTTCAATTGGTGCCAGAAGACGTTTTATTGAGGCACTGGCTCCTACCTTTGGGAGACCGATAGAGGCTGATCCGGTATATTATATGGCATTGTTTTTTCCTTACATAATTGTGCATTTAGTCAAGTTTCCTAACGATACATCTGCGCATCAGATTTTTTGCAAGAGAGCTACAGTACTGTCCATTTCAGGAATTTTCACATTTCTGGTATGTCAGAGAATACACGAACCTATGCCCTCTTGTTCTTTTCTATTCCATGGCGTTAGTCAGAAAAAAGGAAAATGCATTTATTATGTTCTCCCATCTGCTTTGCACATAGTGAATACAAATTGTGTTAAATTTGTGAGCACATTAAGCCAACCAGATTAGTGCAGAAACAATCAAAGAATACAAAACCTGGCATCTGAGAGAAAAACAGGTCACACATCTGGGAACAATGTTTATTCTCATGGAACACCACCACAATGCTGTATGAGGTGGTGCTGATGCATTTCCCGCAATTATTATGATGAAACAATTAAAAAGCTGTATGTTTGTGGAGCATGTTTCCTTCATTTCCACTTGGCTCTGCATATTATGAACTGTTTAATGTCACACTTTGTATAAATTTTTTTAATGATTTGCATCATCCATTTTTATTCTTTCATTTAGCCTTATAATTGTGAATCAATTCATTAACAAGTGACAAGGAACGCATTGTGATGCTGCAGGTTCACTTTGCTATCCCCCTTCAATTCCCAAAGCAGCAACCTGTCCTCACATTGCAGAGTTCTCAGGTCACTATTTGACTCCTCACCAGTTAGGCGTATTTGTAATTTACATGGTTGATCATAGGTCCCATTTTTGTAAGTTGTAGTGCTTTCTGCATATAGGATTGAGCAGTAGAATTGAATTTTGATACAATTGCCTAGTGAAGCTAGCACCTTTTTACTTTATTGTGGGAAAATATTTAGTGCAAACCAACTTCTCGGTGGAATTGCAACCATTCCCCACCCCCACCCCCCAAAAAAGGAGAGGGTGACATACATGCATATAAAATTTTAAAACCAAACTCAAGTTTGTTATATGAATGGAATCTACAAACTGCGAAACAAAAAAACAAAAACAGAGCACATACACTGTTTGTCTTTTTCTTCACACTTTCTTTGTAGATCTATCAATTTCATATCTCATAAAAAGAAGTTGAGTTTGGTCTTGAAAATTTTTATGCATGTATTTCACCCTCTCCTCTACTTCTGATTTTTCTCAGAATTTTTCAAAACTTCTAGATGCTGTTTTTTTAACATTTCCCCTTTTATTGTAACTGTAGTCATTATCTGTTTCAGGCTTTATTCTATTCCTTGTCACCCCCGTTGTGGTTATGTTTGATTGTTGTTCTGAAAATGAACTCAAGAAGTAAAAATGTAGTTTTGACATATCATGGAAAATTCTCTGCACATGCTATTCAGGCCTTGAAAATTGAAACCCTTTTTCGTCACATAATTTGCTTGGGTGTTTGGAATAGTTTTATCTGATTGACAGTAGCCTAAGTAGTAATCTGGTGATAAGAGCCACGGAGCCACATAGGTATACTACTTAGATGCTACTAAGAAAATAATGGGTTTTTTTCATCGTATAGTCCTTTTCTATAATGGTTACAAAGTATGCTCTCTAAATTCCGTGTTTTGGACCTGTGGAATGACGGCTGCCTTCCTGATTCACCTGCAGCACTGTAATGCTGACGGGACACCTATTACGTCGCCCCCGATAAATGACTATCCCTGGAGTCCTAGATGGGATCAGGCAGAAATGGTTGAACGTATCTAGTAAGTCTATGGTCTACATGTAGTCAATCTATGTTTGCCTTTGGAGAATCCAGTTTTAAGATCCTGTCGCATTTTGCAGTGACTTCCTGACCGATGAGTGCCAAAATTTCAAGAAGTTCTGCAGTGATGCTATCACTCAGCAGAAATAGCTGCCATCACTCAGCAGCGGAAGCTTTGAACAAGCTTCCTTATTCTTAGCAACTGGAACCCTCGTGTCCATTTCTGTATCGCAACAGGCAACAGGCAACAGGCAACAGGCGATGGACCGGTGCCCATTCACTGCTGTATCAGGATTTCCTGTCATGTGATGCGGGAAGTTGGGAGGCAATCTCAGGCGGTAGAAACCCATAGGATCGCTTCTGTTTTGCAGCCTTGTTGATTGTTTGGGATGTGTGCAATCCATTTCTTTGGACCTTGTAAATATGGTTAGAATGGCAGGCATCTCTACCTCCATCGCACCCTCCCTTGTAAAGTACGCTGGCAAAGATTTTTACTCTCGCTGCTGTTAGGGAAAATGTATTGGTTTTCTGCGCATACCTGATAATCCATACAAACTTGTGTATATTGGCTCAATTGTCCGAGAAGCGGTGCGTTTGGTTGGGTGCGATTTTACTCCATGCAAACTTGTTGAGAGGGAATGCGAGTTTAGAGATAAGAGTCTATAAATATCTTTTTGTCAGATGAGAATGGGAATTTTGTGGGGCGAAGAATATGAATTTAGGGTTCAACTAACTAGCACCAATCTGGTTGGGAATTGAAGGATAATAAATCTTAACTGTTCATCAAAACTTAATGATGCAATTTCGCACGCCCCAAACCACCAACCAAACAAGGATAACAATTCTCTATCGAATTCCCGTTCTCAAACAAGGAATATTATATTATGACTAAAAGTCCTAACTCCAACGCAAATTTACTCTGAGTAGCTGCATTTGGAGTCTTCTCAATATCTGTAGTCGCTCTGCCACTACCTTCAGTTATTGTTGGCTTGTCATCTCCTTTTGGGCTCAGACAGCGCATAACAAGTGCCACTACATTCAGTTATTGTTGGCTTGTCATCTCCTTTTGGGCTCAGACAGCACATAACAAGTTCCCCTAGTTTCTCAAGCACTACCAGAACTTCACCATCTATTATTTCACTGTCCAATATATCCTGGAGATTATTCTGGTTGAACATAAATATGAAAGCATCTCATCCTAAAAAAATTGTCACAACTTAAACATAGGAAGGCAATACATTAACAGAACTGCAGTTGAGTGTACACATCATTAAAACATATAAGGCAAAAGAGTCACAACCGAGTTAAATTCAAAGATACTAACTCCTTATCACGACATGATTGTAGCATCTTACAGCCAAAATGCCACAGGGTCCCCATCGAGGAATCTCTCGGTGGTTTGTTTAGGCACCTTGTAGCATTGCACCTTGCAAGTCCCGCCGGTCGTCAGGTCTCCATTGTTGTCATAGCTGACAGAGAACGTTGTCAAACGATAAAGATGGCGACTTCCACCCTCCTTGAGCTCCTGATCATCGTCGCCATGTTCAATAGGCACCTCCTCTCCACCCTCCTTGAGCTCCTGATCATCGTTGCCATGTTCAACAGAGACGCACTGGACAAGGCAAAACTCATTCCCATCTCCATTCCCATCTTGCATATGGATGAGTGTAGCACCTACATGGGTCTCAGCTGGGTCCTGGCTGAACAACTTCTCCTTGCAAAGCTTCAGCTTACCGCCGTCGGCGGCGCCCACCAGGTGGCCGAGGGTGGCCGGATCTTTGGAGAGCCCTACATTGGTTCCCAAGCAGCTGACAAAGTACCCGCGGCCGGTGAATGGCAGCGTCCACTGGTTGCAAGATGGCATCCAAACAAGCTCCTCCGTGTCGATCTTCACGATGTCCGAGGTGAAGGTGCCCTCGTTGGTGCTGACCATGATCGTCTCATCAGGGCTCACAATGTAGGCAGTGACATCCAGCCTGTCGAATGGCGGCTCCGGGAGTTCGCGCCGCCACGACCACCCATCGTTGCTACTGCGACGAATTTCCAGCCGCGGGGGCCAGAGCGGCTCGAAGGAGAGCATCGAGAAGGTGCAGTTGTCCAAAGCGAGCAACCCATTGTGGACAGGGAGGTAGATGGGAATATCGTGATCCATCTGGCCAGGGCCAAAGGTGACGCCCCGCGAGCGGACGTCGACGATGGGCATGAAGTCACCGGGCACCGAGCCATCGTCCCAGGGATCTCTGGGATGCGTCGCCACGATCCTGGTGCCAACGGCGGCGAAGAACAAGGGGTACCCCCGCGGTGCCTCCAAGCAGATGATAGGCTGAGGCAAGTGCCGGTCAGCGCCTTCGCTGGAGGCGGCGGCGCCGTTGCCTGAGGCGGCGGCGCCGTTCTGTGATGAAGCAGCCTTCTGACTGGTGGAGACGCGCAAGTCTATCTCGCGGATGCTGTATCCCCACGGCCAGTCATCAAAGATGAGGTAGAGGCGGCGCTCCTCCAGACGCTTTGCCGCGTAAAAGCTGTCACCATCACCGCGCCAGCGCTTTAGCGATTGCATCTCGTTCTCGTTCCTTGCTCGATCGTCGCCTTCTTGTCCTCTCCTCACCAACCGGCGCAAACTAGATCTGACAGAGGTTGGCGTTGAGATTGATCCGAATCGAGGACAACAAAGGGCAACAGAGAAGGAGGAACCGCAGGTACGCACCTATTGGTCGAAGATGGTGCTGCGGTGACTCACCATCGGAGGGCCATTTTCATCCGAGGAGGGAGGGGTACTAATGGATCTTATTTCTCCTAAAAGTGATTCCAAGTCCTCCTTTACCCCTGTTGCCTTCACATATATTAATGACGTAAACGGTGTAGGGGTAGTTTAGAGGAGTAATTGGGAGGTAAAAATGACATTTTTCCTCCAACATCTATAAATAAGAGTCTATAAATATCTTTTTGTCAGATGAGAATGGGAATTTTGTGAGGCGAAGAATATGAATTTAGGGTTCAACTAACTAGCACCAATCTGGTTGGGAATTGAAGGATAATAAATCTTAACTGTTCATCGAAACTTAACGATGCAATTTCGCACGCCCCAAACCACCAACCAAACAAGGATAACAATTCTCTATCGAATTCCCGTTCTCAAACAAGGAATATTATATTATGACTAAAAGTCCTAATTCCAACGCAAATTTAACTTAATGCCCCGTGATGGCAAACGATCGCAATTGTACCGGAGGAAAGGAAAACCAACAAAACCTGACGCTGACTCGGTGTGGGCCCGTGGTGGCGTGATCGGACGGCTGAGATTGATCCAGATGTCACTCTGGACGATCGAGCACTCAACCCTAGCACATTCCCCCATAAATACCACGCAGGCCGTGTCCGCCGCACCTCACTAGCCGCCGCCGCCGCCAGCTTTGTCGCGTCCACCCTTGCATTCTTTATGTTTTTCTTCTTCGGAGAGGTCGAATGTTTCGTGTTTCTTCTATCCCTCCACTTGCGCGTTTTTTTTTGTTCAACTTGCGGGCCAGTCTCGGCCATTTTCCCCCCGCGAATTCTTGCTCGTTTTTGCTTTGATTTGATATATGATATGATGGGGGGATGCTGTGGCAGATGACGACATGTTTATCCTGCTTACGATGCAGAAGCTGAGTCAAGCTGTGTTGCTCATCTTCCATGACTCTGATGCCTGCCTGATCCCCCATCACTTGCATCCTGCTGTTTGGATCTATTTCTCCTCTGATTAGATTTTGCTTTGATGTTCCGAGCGATCAGGGGCGCCGCGATTATCACTCCATCTCCATCCAGTATTCGAGTTTTGCTAAAAATTTACATGATGTTGGAAGATAATACAAATCAAAATACATGTCTCACGCAATTCTTAAACTAATCGCGAGCCTAGCGTTGCTTGTATGACGCTAGTCGGATCAAGTTGGTTGGTCAATACAAGGATTAAGTGTGCATTAGTAACATCGATGTGCAATCTCAACTACTACTTTCAAGACATTACAATACCATCGTGGTTACGACCTTGTTGCTTTCTTTTCAGCGATTCAGCAGGCAACTAATCAAGCTTCAGAATTTGCTGCTAATGCTACTACTGCTCGCGACTTGATGCGCTGATGCTCGTCATGCTCATAGCAGTTTTGCAGGTGATGGATCTCGCGGTGCCTTCAGAAAAAAAAATACTGCAAGTACTTCCTCCATTTAAAATTTAAAATTGTAAGTCATTCTAACTTTTTTAGAAAGTCAAATTATCTTGTTCAAGTTTATACAATAAAGTACCGATATCATATAAGTACCGTTAGATTCTTCATTAAATATATTTTTATAGTATATCTATTGGCTAACATAAATCTTTGTAATTCTCTTTATAATTTTAGTTAAACATAAGGTAGATAGTTTCACTCTTAAAAAAAGTTAGAATGACCTGCAAGGAAGGGAGTAGGAAGCACGAATTTGCGTCCAATAATCTATGGCAATTATATAGAGCGTTGCGTGAACTCTGAACAACACGCGTGCCGTTCATATTGTACAAATGTTGAGTCGACGCAATATTACGGCAGCAGGGTAGGAGGCACGACACACGACTACACGAGTGGTACCTAGCAGGCAGAGGTGAACGCGCCGGCCTTCCAGGAGGAGGTGCCGCACCGCCAGCGACCAGAGCCGCCGAACAGGCTGGCCTTGCCGATCAGGGTGTAAACATTGAGGATGGGTTTTAGATAATCTACAACGGCAATGCTCTCCTATATTGAAATTGTTTTACAAGACTGTCGAAGGTACTCGTTCGGTTTGATGGGGTTGAAGAGATAACTGAACAAGCTCTAAAGCATCCCTCTCATATCTTGTTGAGGAGATTAACCGCACTAGCTCTAAATTTCATTTAGAAGATGCAATACATAAGATTCAGGCTACAGTTGCGCCGTCTTCACCGGCAGCTCAAGTCCATTACAACACTGTAACATTCAGGTTACACAGGCTACAGTTGTGCCACTACAACATTGTATATTACTCAAAAGCTTTCAGACCATGAATCTAACTAATTCATATACACTTCAACTACATTATATGAAATAAAATCACTGAAGCAGGATAGAGGGATTTCTGCATAATGACAAATGGAGCACAAATTATGGACATCTGACCATATGGAAGAGGGGCAGCAACTTGAGCTGATTAGATCACATGTCGATTCTACTTTCTAGATAGGATGACAACCATTTTATAATGACTGTACAGGGCATAAAAGCCTTCTTAATCCCAAGCAAGCTAGGGTAGGCTATAGATTTGAAAACCAAAAGGAGTCAAAAGAGACTGTAGAAAATAAAACAAGCTGAATTTCAACTATAAACTAAAACAGGTTGGAATTGCGCAATCTACTTATGGTAACGAAGACAGAGTATCAGATGTACTCCTCATTCAAACCAGCACAGATAACACAATCATGTCGTATGAAATTTATCTAAGGTCATCAAACAGAATGGCACATCTGAAAACAGCAAAGCAGACTCAATCTTAACAGGTAAGTATAGAATCTACTCAAGACTGAGAATTCAACCATAAAACGGAACATAGATACATAGTAGTTATGCCGCCGCTACCAGTACCAAGAGTTTCCTTATTTCAAAAGATATTGCTTGGGAACTTGTCAGGAGTTAAAATTTTGCTACCCTATTCCAGGGTGCTTCTGCATCAATTGTCTCCATCAGCATCTGTGTTCGATGATGCTCAGTAACTTCAGCATCCTCTGAAGTCAAGCTCCTGTCTGCTTTTTTTTTTTAAGGGAAACAGGAGGGGCAAGCCCCTACTGTGATTTATTAAACTAACAGTCAAGTAAAGTACAGGATTCCAAAGGTGTAGAAAAAACCATAAACAAATAAATTACGAAGAGAAAAAACCAAAGATAAATAAATAACAGGGCTTCAAGCAAGGCCAAGATGGTTGTGCTGAAGGTTGGTTTTGCCCCATGGAGGGCGACGATATTCAGTTCTTCTTTGAATTTCCTGCTGCATGCATGCACCGTTGGGGCAATGTTACTGACGGTCCAATCGTTCCTTACCGACCAGATAGCCCACGCCATCAGGATTATGATTTCCATTATGAAAGACACGTTAAGCTTTCGCCTGATTGAGTTGAGGATATGGAGTGGCTGTCTGGCTGTACTGACTACAATTCCAATGGAGGCCTAGCAGGCTTTAGCAAAATTGCACCTTAAGAATAAGTGTGCCATTGTCTCCCTTTTTTGCAAAATACAGAGTTCGCAGGTTTATGAATCAAGGATCATAGTCTTCCTGCCAAGAATATCCTTGGTACTTAGCCTGTCCTGGACTAGCAGCTAGAAGAATACCTTATGTTTCATTTAACATTTGGAATTCCATATCCATCTATAAATCGGGTGGATTTGTCTTGAACCTGTAAGAGTTTTATATGCTTTTGAAACCGAGAATAGAGGGCTTCCCCATATGTAAGTCCACGTATCCTTATCCTCAGCATCCCCCACATTTGTTATGTTACTCTGAAGTGCCAGGAGTTGTTGGTGTGCTTCTTCAGACAGAGGCAAATAGAAAAGTTGCGATAGTGCCGTTGTGTCTTTAGCCTCCTTAAAAGAGATCAGCTTGTTTTTGGCATGAGAGGACAGATGAGGTAAATCTTGAGAGGGTATCTGACCATTCCAGGTGTCAGTCCAGAAGAGCACCGTGGAACCATCGGATACCCATATCGATGCTATTCCTTTGAATTTGTCCAGTAAGCTCACTATATTCCTCCACCAGAATAAGCCCTTTTTTTATTGCCCTGGCAGTTTGCCATTGTTGTAATAATTCTCCCATACTAGATGAATCCATGGGATGTCAGCCTTGTTAAAGAACTTATGCAGGAACTTGAGTAATAAGGCTTCATTCTGAGTGTTCAGGTTAATCACTCCCAAGCCTCCTTGCTGTTTGGGCAAACACACTAATGGCCACGCCGTCTTAGATGGCTTTTGGAGTTTGAATCCTGTCCTCGCCAGAGATAATGCTTCCTATATTTGTCCAGTTGTGCAATGACCTCCTTGTGGAGTTTTAAGGTTGCCATATGAAAAATTGGTGAGGAGGAGAAGATAAAATTAGCCAGCTCAAGCTTGCCCCCCTGAGATAGAAGATTTGAGATACCTCCCAATTTTCTCTCCACTCTCTTGATTCAATTTGGGCCTTTGTCGTACCAAGTGGCAAACCTAAGTATGTGAAAGGAAGGGAGCCAGCTTGGCATTGGAATAGAGATGATAGCTCTTGAATTCTGTCATCAGAGATATTAAGGATCAACGGTTTGCTATAATTAACCTTGAGACCAGTAGAGTTCGCAAATTGGTTAAGAAGGTGTTTGAGGTAAAAGAGCTGGGGAGGATCCGCTTACATGATAAGTAGCGTGTCATCCGCATACTGGAGAATTGGAAAGTCTTCGGGAGCGGAGCAAAGAGATAGAGGGTGCGGAACTGTGGGCGCTGCATCCCGTTACGCGGAACGGGCTCTGGTACGGTGGCCTGCTGCTGCTGGGCTAGCTAGCAGCAGGCAGCAGCACGTCGGCCTGCAGCGCGATACGACGTACGTACGGGTAGCTTTCTTTTGCTCAGCATGCTTTTGCGGAGGAGAGATAGCTCGCCGGGCTAGTTTCATCACATAAACTTTTAGTCCGAAAAATCACAGAAGCTAACTTAAATATATAGTTGATCACTAAAATTATGTTTAGATTTAAATGCTAAAATTTGGCTACTTAAAGCTTAGCACACGTTCATCCAAACAGAGGTGCTAATAAATAGGCTAAATTTTAGCCACGCTTCAAAAAATAAAAGGCATTACCTAAGAGAGAGGAGCTACCGTGCTAGTGAGTACTTAGTACATTGGGAAAATACCAAAATACCCTCAACTTTATGGAGGAAAGGAAGGAAATAAGCATTCGAAAAAAAAGAAAGGAAGGAAATAAGGATAAAAGTGACACTTTCCAGACTTTCTCTATCCATTAGCTATGCCTATAAACATATATGAGCTAAAGATTGATCAAAATTTAACCCTTACTTAAAGTTTAGCTATGACCCATGCAAACATATGGACTTGTGGGAAAGCAGCAGGGCCGGAAGGCTTGGCGCCTTGGAGCGAAAAACAACTTCATGACGGTGTTTCCACTTTCCAGAGTAGCCAGCCGCAGAGGAGTAACATCAGTAGGAAGGGCGGTCTCTGGGAAACCATGAGGCGGCTTGGTAACCAGGTGCTGAAATGGTACTTAGCCAATGACAACCCTCCAGGGTCCTTCCTTACCAGATACCATACCGGGTTGAGAGCAGAAGAGTAATAGGCCACTAAGCTGGCTCATCTTATTCCTACATAATGTAAGCTTCAATGGACGGCGGTACCTATCATGTTTCAGATATATTAGCAGTAATTTGTTAATATCTGACATTGTTTCCTTTTGCTTATTTACATATATTGTCCATGATGAACTTCTATTTTTCAAATTTCAGTTTAAATTGCGTGTAGGCTAATTATCTCTGAGAACATTTTTTAGCATTACATACCAAATTATTATTATTTGTCTTGTAGGTAACCCACACTATTTTTAAGTTTAAATTCACCCACATAGAGTACTAGCAACAGTGTGAACATTATGACCTCCCTCCCTTTATTAAAACTTTTTAAACTATTTTTTGTAAGTTTATTTAGTGACAAAAAATATGCACCACGCATTTATCCCAGCTCTACGTTCCACACTGGACCGAACATTGGCACGCACCCGAGGTGCGCCACAGTCTCTAGTGTTGACAATGCGACAGAGTCTCTAGTGTTGATAATCCAGCCTAGTACACAAAATTAAAAAAAAATCATGTCAAAAACTTAGAAGACAAAAATATTGCCCTTCCTAAATGAAGTGTGGAAGAATCAGCGAGAAATTGTCCTTCCTAGATATGTATGCCACCATGTTTATAATGCGACACTTTGGAGATCATGACATCTCCTGCTAGAGAACTAGCCACGCATTACTACCTTCTGATGATAGTAGGCACACCATAACAAACAGGAGATGCGCCAATCAGATGTGGAAGCCTGCAAGCACTCCTCGCTTTACTTAGATTTGAAGCTACTCGCCTCTGCCTGCAGCTGCACCGCTTGGTATCAACATTTCTCCTGTCATTTCCCTCAACACCAATATTTATGGATTCAAACTCTTGTGTCAGTTGGGAACATTGCAAGCAATTGCTGTCATCTGCAGAATCTTCTCGCAGCCATGAATGGAGCAAAGCTTTACTAAACCGATCAATATCCTTATCTGAAACATCCCAGAGATTTGCAACTACAGCAGGTGAACCACCGGACAAATAGGACAGCGGGGCCCCATGAGGTGCATAACTCCCTTTGCAATGCAGTGCTCCGCTGCTGCACCCCATAAGAACAGCAGATGCACAGTTATTTAGCTTCTCAATTTCCTTCAAGTTAATGTACTTAGCTCCTGCATCGTTTTTCCAAATTAGTTAGATAGATTCAACCGAGGAACAAATGATTGTTGTTCTTAGCAATCATATAACAGGTACCGAACAATAGCCACCAAAAAAGGAAGAGATATGAACAATAGTCAACCATGCTAGTTCACAATTGTTAACAGTAATATCATCAACTTTCTGGTTCCAGCACCACAACCCAAGTAGTCCCCACTGATGTCTACTATGCCACTGTGCTAATACGTCTGAGAAGTCATATTGCCTAAACTCACACCATTTAGTGTAGTTCACAATAACAAAGATTTAGATAAAAGCAAGCTGATTGTATTTAAAAAGAACTACACTGGTTGTTATGCCAATACTACATAGTTTTTCTTATCATTTATAATATTTATTAAAGCACTACAAAGGCACCTTATGTGAAGGGAAATTAGCGCAAAATTGACCAGGACAGTGAGCACTGAAACCTTCAGCCAAAACACAGGCATCAAGATAGAGTTAAGCCAGCAGATGATTAGGGTCTTCTCCATAACAGGAATGCCGGTTGGGAGTCATTGATTTCTAGTGATTCTTCACCTGGATTACTAAAAATCATCAGGGTCAGCTCATGCATCCTTTGACCCAACAAACAGCAATAGCTCCACCCTTGGCATGCATGCGAAGCAGCACATGCCCCTGCTTCGGGGCGACATCGGAAACAGACTGGCTGGTAACTGGAGTGCCGGCAAGGAGAAAGGGCCTTCCTTGCTTCATTGGAACCGAAGGTTGAGTTGGGAGAGGAAGCCATGGCGGAGCTTAGTCCGCTCAATGCCCATCTGGGCACAAACCTATGATAAATAGAATACTACTTGTTTAGGGTCCCTTTGCCCATCGCCGCCAGCCAGCTCGCAAGAGACAGGGGTAGGGGGCCCGATCTCGATATGCTCAGGAGCTGGATACGGGCGCTGGGGGAGAAGCGTTCTGCCAGTCCGACAGGTTTCTCCTTCCTTGTTGTATAGCAGAAGTAGAGCACTGTACTGCCAGCTCTTGGCCACTATAAAAAGAGACCTATAGAGTAATTTTGCTTGGGTTACCACACAGTTAAAAGGAACTTAGTTGCCGTGCATCAGGTTCACAGTACGGATGGGTTTAATAATTATAAACTAATTAGTATGAACCATCAGATACGACTACAGTAGGCTAAAGATACAGAACTTCAAATAATTGGGACACTGATAAAAACATCCAACAAAAATGGACGGGAAAAAAACGTTAATCTTCTGGGCGTACCACTTCCATGTCCAAAGTACAGGAAAAGATCATAATTTGCCAAAGCCATGACCAGCTCTTCACTGGTTGGATTATGCCCAGCGTTTCCCTGCACATCATAATTGCATTATTCAGTTTCATTATGGTGCAATATGAATACTTTTAACATTCCAATAATGGATTGCAAGCTAGACAATCATAGTGGTTCATCACTCAATTGCCCATGACAAGAGCCTGCGGCTTTTGCAGTAGTTGCCACATCTACATGCAATATTTTCTTCCAATCTTTATGTGTTTTCATTAAAGTTGGTACTCCTGTTCTACAGTACTTGTCCATAGCACACCATGCGCACGAGCCAAGGAAATACAAGTTTTAAGGAAAAAAATCAATGTATTCTACACCGCAATAACTACACTATTGAATCTTGATATCCTCAATGGAAAAGTATTGTAGAACGTTTTCTCCCGAGGCCATGGACAAGTATTGCGGAATGGAGGTAGTACCTTCCAACACCCTAGAGAAAACTCTGTATATACCATTGAATATCATTCTAGCATGATTTTCTGTAATAATTAAGTGCTTATCATTACTCTCATGATATTAATTTGCAAAATTATGATCCATATGCCATCACCTTCAGCCCTCCATATACACCCAGCCATCTAGTCCAGTTCGCATAACAATTTTTTCAAGGGAATATCTGGAAAGCCCATAACTTCAGAAGGAGGATGGTAAACCGTGACCTTTCACTACGTCAACGATGGCATGGAAGGAAAAAAAACTAGATTGTGCAAACCAAAGTTGTTCAGTGGCATATAATATATTTTCCCAAACAATAATTCCATTCAGATGCGGTGACAAATTGACAAGAAGACTGATCTGGAAGTGATGCCTAAAGCTACCAGTGAAATGAACCACATTTTCAGTATAACATTATTTCTAGAATGTAAAAGAAAGAGCAAAACAAACCACTTATGTATGCCATGCACATATATACTTATGCAATCCATGCACTACATTACAATGTTCCATTAGAATATTCAATGAACCAGTTTTGATCAGTGAGAAAAATGATGTTCAAACAAAGGAGCTGATTTCTTATATCTACAAGGTCTGAAAACTCATTTACCTTCCACTTGTAGTTTCTGAAAAACTGCTCAAATTCTTTTTGTGTGCTGCTCAGGTCACCATTAGGATTCAACAGATAAAATGTGTTGAAAGGGTCAATAGCTGGGAAACGAGGGGCCACAACATTGCCATCTTTGTAATGATTATTGCATCGAGTCAGTGCTAAAAAGATGTTTCCCATTGAAGGCATGCGATAAATTTCTTGATTCCTTAGTACTGGCAGGTTCTCCCAAGGAAGCATCTGCGGTTGACAATTAAGGCTGGAGAGGTCGGTAAAGATATATGAAGGGAATTATGCTTTGCATTACAAGACAAACAGCACAATAAAGCCTGGATTACAAAATATCTTCTCTTTTAGGATGTAGTAAAGGATGCAATGACTTGAAGGATTTCCAAATACAGAGCTGTTGCCAAGCAGCATAAATGCTAAGAAGACTAGGAAATTTACAGGCGCATGATGTAGCTACTAAGACTTCTACTTTTCTCCCAGCATTTTGTTATTTATCACAAAAAGAAATCGAATTTAACCAGCGCTAGATACAAATGATAGGTAACAGCATCCACAAATTCACCCCTATGCTATCAGAATTTAAGGAATCAAGCAAAAAAATCAAGAGTTGCAGTGAAAGAGTGAAGACAAGGAGCACCCCCCCAAAAAAATATCAATTAAAATCACAAGAGAAACAGCTACCGGTAAAGCCATCTTGTTGCTTACCTGCACATTGATATCCAGAATTAAAATCACTGGACCTCTATCAGCTGACTCCAGCAGTCCATCCACTGTATTTTCAATTAAACACTTGAGTGTCTCTAGAGCTTTAGTATCAATCTGCCAAGAAGAAAAGGACCTAAGTCTATCTTTTTCACAACACTGTCCCCTTCCAACGTAACCTTTATACAAAATGAGTTGATAAAGACATTCGTGCACTTCATCTACTGACACAGCACCACCAAGGATAGCCTTGATGAGCTCTGGATTGACTTCCAATTTGAATTCTTCGAGACAAGTGACAATACTTGACGAGGCTGCCTCAATGTGTTCATTAGAAGGTTGGTGGCCCAAGAGAAGGCATTTCCAGGGCCCCAACCATAATTCTTCCATATCTCTGTTCAAATAACGAAAATGGAATCAGAACAAAGAAAATTAAGGCTCAATCCTATCCTGAGACAATAATATTCCGACTACGGAATCAATTCACAGTTATACACTAACATATAGGATCTTACTTCAGTAGTTTATCAAGGTAGTTGTTGAGCTTCATTCTATGTGCCCACCACCTAACACAGTTTGCTTGTCCATCATTTATAGTGAGAGTTGCACTAGAGAGGGACATAAAATTCTCCTCAAGTATACTTCTAAAGGTTGGGGCCACATGGTCTGTAATAGCATAGCCCCAAGGGCACTGCCACTTCTTATCTGAAACACTCATTCGATTGCCCAAATCTTTGATAGAAGAGCCTTCAGACTGCATTTCTGTAGAGCAACAACATGCATATAAAAGCACGAAAGATAAGATTTATTTACATGATGTATATTGTCACAATATAAAATCTACACACCTTCTAAAATAGCGCCCACAGGCAGAAGCATTGCCGTAGGTTTATTTGTTGAATGAAACCTTGAAATCAACATCCAAGCAGGAAAAAAGGAAGGAGCAACATTTTCCCCAAGAATATCCACATAATCATCTTCAAGAAGATTTTCCCCAAAAACATCAACATAATCATCTCCAAGCATGCTAATACACACGGTTGGTACATCCGGAAGTTTATGGAAGAAGTCACTTACATGTTTCTCAATATGTTCTATGCCTGCTAACCTGGTATAGAAAATTAAACTCACTATACGCCCACAAATACAATAAAAATCAAGAGTTCAGCTGCTATATAAATTTTTTAACCTCGGAAATTTTGAAACACACTCATCCGTCTCATCTCCGGAATCTGCAAGGGGCCCCTGAAAATTTGCAAGGAAAACAATTAAATAAGATTGGAAATAAGGATATTTTTATCTGGCTGTTAACTTGATATGGTGCCAACCTTCCTAACCATTTCTCTGAGTAATACTTGTAAGGAAGCAAGGTCATGGCAACTGAGACTTCCAATAGAAATCTGATGAAAGTATGCAACCCAACCATCCACAGATAGAGTAGATTTTTGGAACCATAAAGGCAACTGGATTGAGGAATTTAATTTTGATAGTAAGAATACACATGCAAGTAACCTGCAAACCTGCAACAGGAAAATGTGGATCTCAACACAAGAGTCACCAGCACTAAGCAGGTGGATAACTGAAGACTGAAAAAATGGTAGACTGACTATCAGCAGCTCAGGAAAAAATAATAGAATAAATACATAAACACTAGGCATTCACAGCTGTTCCATAATACAAGATTGCAAGATTAAAGGATACTATATACCTTCTGAAAAAGTGACGGGCTTTCTCTGGATAGAACAAAAGCTTTCAACAACCAGGGAACGACACAAGACATTCCTACACTAGAGAAGGTGCAGCAGACATCCCTGCAGACAGTCACATAATGAAGACGATTTAGAAAGTGTTTTGAACTGCAACAACAAGAATGTCACACATAAAAGGAAGTTGATGGAATAACCTTGATTGTTCAGGAAGGAATCCTTTTAGCACAAAAAGGCTCATACTATGTAGTATTTCTGCACGCTCTAAAGAGAGATAATCACCTATATTCCCTTCCACCATTAGTGCAATTAGATGAGGCCCATAAGTTCTATAACAACCCTGTGGAAGTGATCTGAAGTACAACAGTGATATGCACTGCCAATAAATGTTATAAATTTCATGAGCTCCATATTCTCCATTATGAGCTCCCATGGCTCTAGCTGCAGAAGGCAAAACCAGGAACTGAGCAACTATATGAATGAAAAAGTTAAAAAAAATTCCAAGTCTGTGATTTATACTTCGAATTCATGCAAGTTTTTCGTGAATGTGATTCCTGCAAGTTGTTAGCCTTCATAGCTAATGACAATCCCACAATTGCAGACCTCAATCTTCAAGAACATAAAAAAAAATAGTTCAAAATAAGTACCTTTTTTTAACAGAAGTGGCAAAAGGTAGCGTTGGAGAACGCAGTTAAATCTGAACTGCAAAATATTCTGAATGGAACCGGAATTGAGTGATTTAACCAAAAGACAGTTCCAACATCCAAACATATCACATATGTCATCTTTTCTGCAATCAGAACCATTAAGATAGCAGTTTGATTTTCCTTTGCAACTAATGCATGTAGGTAACACGTCATCCTTTGCAACTAACGGTTCTTTACCATGCTTACAAGCTTCACACCAGGTTTGGCCAATATAATCTTTGTTGCACAGAACACCACCAGGTTTATGGCCATCATAGGTTCCAGCAAGAAATTCAGTGCTGTTCAATTTGTCCATTGCAGCCTTGTACCTGACTAAAGCACCAGAAAAATTCCCTGTAGAATGTTTCTTATCACCATCTTTCATGTCAAGTGATATCTTCAGAGTCAATCTACACAGCTTGCATGAAATGAATGAATCATTTTCTGCAAGAAAATCTCTGGCATATTTAAGCTCACTCTCAGCTTCATCCCATAGCTGCCGCTTACGGTACAGTTGACCTAAAAAAATCCAGGTAATGTGAGACTAAATGGACAACACAGAAAATAGGTAAGCCAATGAAATGTGATATCATACCTAGCAATGATGTAAAAGCAATATGGAAAACTGGTAACTTATGGAAATGTGATATCTCTTTTCCTGTCCGTACAAGAACTTCTGCTTCAGCATCATTACCAGACAATTCATGCATCAAAGCAACCTGAATACATCAGGTAGTGAGAACCATACATAAGGAAATTGTTGCGCTAGTGCAAGAATGCCAGATCTCTATACAACTCCGGTAGGTTGGGCTATACCTGTAAAATGCTTTCAAGATAGCATCTAAGTATATTCCACGGAGTAAGGAAAGAATCTTTCATGCTGGTTGATCTGGTGGAATCAGGCCAAATTTCAGTTACTGTTGATCCACATGCTTCGAGACACACAAAGCCTTGCTCACCGCAACACTGGCTTGCCCCGCTTCCAATCCTACCCAGATTTAGTTTGAATTCCTTTTTAAGGAGCTTTTTGCGCAGATTGAGGGCTTCTTTTCCATATGAAAAGGCCTGTAAAAACAAAAAAACATTGATCATTCCACTACATGCGAGCTAAATTATTAACAACCTGCACAACCTACAATTAATTCATGACCACTAAGTATTCTGCACTGATGCTTCGCATGGCAAAATATAGAAGGCCAAATTGTTATTACCTGAGAAAGATGGCCTCCTGATAAAAGCTTTTCTGACAAATCATAGTACAGACAGCCAGCTATGAAGATTGGCTGGCCACTTGAAGCAACCTGGAAAATGAAAAATAGAATTAAAATTCATAATTGAAAACATAAATAAGAGACCATGGTTACTAATTTAGTGCATTGCAACTAACAAACTTACTTCAGAAACCAGAGATGATGCAACTTTATCGACCTCATCAACACTCAAATTAAAACTGAACTTCTTTCCATTTGAATGTTTGTATGATTGAGAAAGGACCAAGTCAGTAGGAAACATCCTTTGAAGGAACATTGAGAGAGAAGGATGGTCTCCTTTGAAGCAGTTCCTCCAAAATTCAGTACGATGGCAGTCAATACCAAAATGAAGTGTGAGATTAGAAATAATTTCCTGGTCCATAGGAAGATGACAGCAAGCATGACTAAGGCGCCCACTGGTGAACAAGAAGGAAAATATATTTTCAACGGGTAAGCTTTCTTGCTTACATATCACTATCGTTTGCTTGCAAAAGCCAAGTTGAAGCTCAAAACAGCCCTGAGATGGTAGAGTAAATATGCATAATTATGTTGCTAAAGGAAAGTAATTGCATCTCACTCAACCTGATAAGTCGAAAATATATGATGGAATTACCTTAATTGCCAACAAATCAATCAGAGAACAAAGAAGTGGTACAATAGTTCTGGATTCCTGTTGAGAGATCATACCAGGAGAAGAACGAACAAAAGATTCCACCTCTGACCACAAGTCAAGTGCACTCCTAGCACTACCAAGCACCACCTATTCACAATAACAACCATAATAATAAAAAAAGGCATAACACATATGTTGCGACATTTTTATAAAAAAAAAGGCTTATATACTTGGTAAACACAGCTAGGATTTTCAGTGGTTACCTCGTCATCAAGATTGCCTTCCTGAGCACAGTGTGCATGCAAGCAATGTGCAGTAGCCAATTGATTGATCACAGTTGGATTTCTTTGAGATAAATCCAGTGCAGTATTTTTCTAATTTAGTGAACAAACATTAATCTTAAATACTCTTTTCTGTATAAATTATAAAATGCATAAGAGGATTCAAACTCACCAGTAGTAAAGATATGGCTTCTGATAAAGACTCAAGGCAACTGCTTATGTTTTGCATACCAGATGAACGAAGTACACCTGCCTTTCTAACAAGAACCCTTGATCTCTCCAAAAAGTATTCTTCTGGACTGTACATTTCATCCAAGAGAATATCTATGATCCTTGTTTGCATTTGAGCACAGAATATTGTGCCTCGAGGTTCTGTTGATCCAAATGCTAACTCCTCCTGAAAAGAACAATGTTGCCAAAGCATTCAGCCTCAAAACATAACAGTTAAGATACACCACAGTCCAGTGAAGTAAAATATGGTACCTGCTCTACAATTAAGCCTAACAACTTCATTGGCAAGGGAGAGGGGTAGGCCAAAAGGAGGTCAAAGAGAAGTGGAGCACGAGCCATGTCTTTTTTTCGTGAACGAGCATGAGCCACGTCTTGATCATCCATAAAATCTTTGCATGTAATCTATAGTTTCAAAAACAAAATATATGAAATAACATCAACGAAGTGTTGCAAATAGTAATTTTTTTAGTTTAGTACCTTAACCCACAATTTGATCAGTATCAAAGAACTATTCAAATACTCAGACATGTCACCATCAACCAACAGCAACAGGCTCTTCACAACAATCTCACGTGTAACTTTTGCGCCACATCTATGAAGAACATCGACCATCTTCGCAATCCTCGTAAAAGCATCCACAATGATATCTTTCAATGTATCCTTCGGTAGAACCTCAGAGATTCCATTCCCTTCTCCCATTTCTGATAGTCTACAGTAAGATCGTCTGACGTGCACCCATACTGTTTGGCAGCAAAGCTCTAATACCTTTGGTGCCTGCAGCAGTAACAATGGTATTCAACCTAGAGTAATAGCATATAAAAAAGAATAGATCATCAACTCAGAAACGTACCTCATCAAATTGTCTAATGTTATAAAGCGTCACGCCTATGTTGCCAAGTATAGAGATCAAAATTTTGATATCCTCAAACATTAAACATGAGCTTGAAATGGCACGACTGGTGGAGGACAGACTCTTCTGGATTATTATGAAAATAAAAGGCATTAATAGGTAATAAGGATGACCATATAAAGTTAATAGCAGAAAGTAGTTTAACAGCCATTTTCCACAAATAGCATCCATATAGGACTATACTCAAGCAATTTTACTCATCGCTATATCTAAATGTAATAAAGAGAGTTCGGCTGAAACCAGCGTTTTTGTTACTAGACAAGCCGCAAAGGCAATATTTTATAGACTGTCAGTCTAAATTGATCAGGCTCAAACATAAATATAAAAAAGGCAACTATGCTACCTCGACAGCTTTGCTAGTAGCAAAGGAAATTTTAATTGCTGAAACAAGGGCATTCAGTAAGGTTCCACGATGTTCATGTAGTCTCTCCTTGTCTCCTGATGACATTTTTGCACAGCTGTTACAGCACAAAGAACAGCGTATGAAATAATGGATAATTGTTTGTTCCAACAATAATATGTCAGTAAGAAATAAGCATTATTCCCTAACTTTCTCACATGCATGCACTTATAATAGTGCCAATACTTCTGGCCCTAGGAACCTACCTATGAGCCATGAGGCTGGAATCAATGAACTGGTGCAGTGCTGTTAAGACATAGGTTAAGTTTCCAGAATAACATATTGCTTTTCCTTCAGAGAAGTTCTTCCAAACTGCGTTTGTATGTTGCAACAGAACCTTGCAAACAAACTCCAAAGAATCCAAATATGCCATGAGAGATATATTATCACGTGACTGAGAATCGTTGTGCTTCTTTTTCGAATGACCCTGGTGCGCCAATGAACTTTCCTTCCCAAAGCCATCTAGTGGAATGGATCCGCCATTGATAATGTAAAAAAACTGTGCCAGAGTGCAAAGTGCTTCGTTTAAAGCTTCTAGGTACTTTTTGTCGTTGAGAAAATGTTCAGATATACAAAGGTGCACATCACTTTCCATTTGCTGGGCACTGAAGTATAATCCAGTGGCATAAAGAAGAAGCACTGAGGCAATAGGAGAAGAAACCTAAACATTCGAAAAAATTGTGTTAAATGAAACAACTGTGGTGCTATTATCGTATTCTTAATGAGAATTCAATGCCTATAAGACAATGCAGCATGTACCTCAGAGAAATAACTGCCTGCTTTAAAGAGTAGTACTGAAGCGCCAGCACGTCTATCCCTATTTACAGAAAGAAAGCACCGAGAAACATATGCCACAAACACCAGAAAATCATTTGCAGCTTTTGGTAAGTCAGCCTGAAAAAAAGTCAGCATGATGTTACGACAAAGCATAGGGGAAGCTGCCCACCCTATGGCGTGGTGCACCTCAGTCATCAGACAGCATCGGAGGGCTGAGATTGAGCCACATCCATGTCACCTCAATCTCATACCTCCGGTGCTGATCTGATGGCTGTCGCTATGGCTGAGGGTGCAAAAGATATACTTTGTGACCATAGTGTCAGCTGCCCAGCCTGCACTCACAGCGGGTCGGCACCAGAGGCTAAACAAAGTGTTACATTGGAAACCGCATGGATATCCTAATAATGGACTTATATTTTCCACCAGAGTAAGTTGGCTAAAACCCATCCAGGAATACTCTTTCAAGGTATCAGTAAACTACATAGTAAGAAGTTACAAAAGATTTTAAGTTGCAGAAATGCAAATGAAGTATTTGATTTTTACCTTTAAACATACAACAGAATCAGTGGTACATTTCAACAGATCAAGTAAAAGCCTTGTGCTCCCTTCCCAACTCAAATCTAGAGAAGAGCAAATCTTGCGAGCAACCTGCCACCAGGAAAAACATTTGTCGCAATTAAGAATTAACCAGATAGTAATTACTCCACTTTGGTTTTTTAATAGCAAAAGGAAATCGATTGCATCATGACACATACCACCAGCAAACGGTCAATCGTCTGCACCTTCACACATTCTTCTAACGTAGCAACACAGAATCTATGCACCAGATCATCATCAGCACCGAAAACTGAAGGCTCGGCAGCAAGGAAAAAGGCGCACCGACTCATTGCATTCAAAAGCAGGGTGAGATACTTCCTGCTGACGTTTTCAGGCAGAATCCTGCACAGAAACATAAACTCCTCATAAGGCATAAGCCTGCCCAGTATTTTGTTTACTGAATTCCGAATGCAAAGTTGGCAATCTCACGGAAGCCATGGCTGGAGCTGCTCGACGAGGCTGAGAACCCGTTCGTAAGTGGCGGCTTCCTTCACCTTCCCCTTGCTGGCACAATTAGCGAGGCAGACGGTGAGCTCCACCGCGAGGGTTGCGACATCAGGATCCGTGGCAGCCTCCCCAGCGACGCCAGCAGGGTCCGGAAGAAGGATAATGGAGGCAGCACTTGCAGCGCCGCCGCGTCGTGATCGTGACTTGGTGCTCGCTGCGGGTGGGGAGAGCGCGGAGCGGAGGGCGTCGAGGGCGGCGACCGCCTCCTCCTCGGCGCGCCAGAGGCAGCCGCGCGACTCGAGGCAGCAAACGAAGCGGCCGCGCTGGAGCAGCACGGAGTAGGGCTTCCCCGCGAGGCAGGGCGAAATGGCCTCGAGGCAGTCCAGGAGGAGGGCGTAGATCTCGAAGAGCTCGTCGGCGCACCGGACGGAGCCACCCGCGTCGCCCGAGCTCGCGCGGACGAGAGGCGGGAGGAGCAGGAGCGCGCGGCCGAGGAACGGGAGGAAGCGCTTGGCGAGGGGGCGGAGGGCGATCGCGCCTCCCGGGCTAGGGTTTGAGGTGGGCAGATGGGCGGTGAAGGGCCGGAGGTAGGCGGCGAAGCGGGAGTGGAGGCCGGCGTGGGAGGATGGGGACGAGAGGGCGGCGAGGAGGTCGGCGGCGGCGGCCGCCATTGCCGTTTAATTGCCAATCAGCCGAGGAGCGCGCGAGTGGGGGGAAATTTTGGGCCTGATTGGTTACCGGATGAGCCCAGCCTGGCTCGGACTCGGACGACGACAGATGGCTTCCGCAAAAAAAGAAAATCTATCCAACTTCCACCGTAAAATTCGTACTAGCAATCGCCTCGGATGCAACCTACCTCCTCTACCCTATCCACCTCACCCTACACCCGCGCGCGCCCCGGGCTTGCCAGCCGCCACCGCGGCATGCCCGTGCTCGCCGCCAGCCATCCAGACGCTCCACGCCGCCCACCCTGCCCGCTGAAGCCCCGCGACCGCAGGCACGCTGGGCAAATTGCCCGTTGCCATCTTTATCTGGGGCTGAGCTCGCGAAACAGGGAGTCGAGGTGGAAAGACTCTGGCGAGGACGAGCGCGAGCGCTGGAAAGCTGGTTGAGCGGAGCTGGAGGAAGTGAGCATGTTGAGGGGGTCGAAAGCGGTGGTGAAAGGTGGGAGCTGCAGCGGCGTGGGCGGTGGGGTAGCGGCGCGGGCGGTGTAGGGGATGGGTCGGATGGGGATGCGGGTGGCGGCTGTGTTCGGCTGGCTTCTCTGGCTGCTGCAGCAGTCAGGAAGGGTAGAAGCCGTGCGCGACGCAGCGGCAGGACGCAGCGGCGGCAGCGCACCGGATCACGGCAGTGGTTGACGCGTTGGTCACTGGCCAGGCACCGGAAGCAGCCGGCAGTGGAGGTGATAGGGGAGAGGGGGGGCGGGGGGGGGGGGGGGGGGGGGGATGGGGGGTAAACGCCCCTGGCAGGGGGGGGTTTTGCAGGGGGGCGTTGGTGGGGAGTGAATGCGGACGCGACGTGACCATCAGGAGATGATGCAGGCAGGAGCTCGCCGTCCTCGCTTGGACACCTGGCAGCTTCCGCTTGGGGGGGCAGGTTGGGCGAGTGGGGCGCAGCACATCCCGAATCCGGAAGGATCTGCCCAGCAGTGGCAGCAGCACTTGCCAGGCTGGGAAAGTGAGGAATTTCTTTCTGGTCTTGAGCCGCACGCCTCTTGGCAGTTGGCAGGTTGGTGCGCATTGACTGCGGTCTCTTCCGGCTCCGGCAGGATGGTCGCGGCGAACTGACATGCTTTTTCCTTGGATCCATGGAGTTTGAAAGCACGGCCACAGAAGAACAAGGCACCACGAGCCAGGATGAACTTTGCCACATTCAGATCGCGATCGTAGCACGGAAAACGCTCGGGGCGACCTTAAACGATCTAATCCTAGCCGGAGGCGCAGTTAGAACGTAGATGAGTAGGTTGGACATGAACGCGGAGTTGTAGCGCGAGGAAATGGCAGGAGGAGTGACCCAAATGAACGCGGGTGGGGAGGGGCGATGGAACCTGGGACAGCAGTAGTGTAGAAGTCGCTGGGAAGAAGGTGCTCGAAGGCGATCCCGGGCCTGGCACTGAGCTCCTGCAAGACGGCCCCTGAGGTGATCCGAGAGCTCGCCGTGGGACGAGCTAGCAGCGCAGGGAGGTTACAGGGGGCGGAGGTGGTGGAGGTCGGGGGATTCCGACCACCAGCTGTGGGGCGGCGGTGTTGTTGGTGTTGTTTCATGGCGGCGGCGGCGTTAGCTCGGGGCGTCTCGGAGGCCGCGGGCAATATTCATTTGAGTGAAAATTTCAAAAAAATTTAAAAAAAATTGAATTGTGCTTGTTTTAAAAATGGAAGACAGTTCTTTTCTCTTCTAAATTCCTAATAATTAAATCATCGTATCTTTGAAAACTTGTGTGGATTGATTTGGATCTTTTTGGATTTTCTTTGGATCTTATGTTTGAGTGTCCGTTTGAATTTTGAATCTAAATCTAAACCTAAATCTCAATAAAAACAAAACCTAAAACTAACCTAAACTAATCTAATCCACCAGACCAGCCAGTCTGGCCCACTAACAACACCCCCCCCCACAACGGCCCAGCAGGCTCGGCCTAGCCGAGTCAGCTTGCCGGCCGCCAGAGCGCCGCGCCTCACCTTCTCTCAACCTCTCCTGCCAACGGGTGGACCCCACCTATCAGCTTTATCCCCTCCTCACGCCCGGCGCTCTTTCTCTCGCCCGAGCACAGCCTTGCTCCCCTCTACCTTGCTGGCGCCATGGACACCCCCGTGACCCCCTTCCGGAGGCTTCCGGGAGGGGGAAAACCCCACCTTGCCCTTGTAGCTCCGTCAGCCCGCACCATAACCCTAGCCGCGGGGCCGCTGGATGGCCGCCACACCACCCTCGGGCGAAGACGCCGAGGATGGATGGTTGCGGCCATCCATGCCCTCACACCGCCTCCGCCGCACCTATGCAAAGGGGCCGAGCCCCTAGCCTCGCCATCCACCCAGGGCTCCACCCTAGCGCCGTCACTAGCCGAGAGGAGGAAAGAGGGGAAGAGAAGAAAGGAGGGGAGGAGCAGAAGGAGAAGGGGAAGAAGGAGAGGAGGAGGTGCGCCAGAGCCGCCCGTGCATCACGGAGGAGGAGCCGCGCGTTGGAAGGAGGAGGAAGCCATCCGCGTCGCCAGGAGAGAAGAGCCGCGCCGCTGCCTACGTCACGCTGGCGACGACTACACCTCCGCCCCCCGATAAGCCGCGCCGCCCTCTCCCCTCCCCCCTCTCGAGCCGCTCGTAGGGAGCGCCGCCGCTCGCCTCGCCTCCGATCACCGCGGGCCCGGGACACCGGGACCCCGCACACCGCCGCGGCCGTGCCACGGCCGGTGCTTTCCCGTGCCCACATACTCGCGCCGCTGCCGCGCTTGCCGCGCCCACGCGCGCCTGCCACGCCTCGCCGCGCGCTAGGCTGAGCCACACCGCAACGTCGTGGGCGCGATCACCGGGCGCCAACACCACGACGTCGCGCACTCGCCGTTCCAGTCGCCGCCAATCGCATGCGTGCCACATGAGCGACCACACACGTGTGGTACACGGGATCTGGCCGGAATACCAGATCCCGGCTAATCATTGAATAGCCACATCGGCGCCACGTGGCAGTGCCACGTAGAAATAGGCTGGCCACGTGGAGCCACGTGGTGCTGACATGGCTAAGGGTCGGGCCCACTTGTGGGACCCCACTGACAGACCTGTGAGGGGCCATCGCTAACCGGTGGACCCAGTAGACCATTGATCGGGTCAACGCTAACGTCAGCAGACACGTGTCGCACCCTCGTGCTGCCACGTGGCCTAATCAGATGCTGACATGTGTCACCTTGTAATAAATGTTTTCTAAAATTATTTAAATAATTGAATAAATCTTTTAATCTTTAAAAATTCATAACTAATTCATTTTAACTTAAAAAAATATGAAACCAGTTTCATTAAATTCATAAAATCAAGACCATGCTATTTGTTGCTAGTTTGGTATTATTTGGATCTTCTAAGTTTATCTTTCTTGGAGTTTTTGGCTATATGTAATGCTGATTAATTTATTTTTGTATCGTATCTTGTTCTGTTCAGAATCGAGCTACAACCTCGAAAACTCTCAAGAGCCCAAATACACTGAGGAGGATCCCAATGACTACGGACAAGGTGTCATATCACTCCCAATCATATAGATCCTATGCATGCTTAGTTGCTAATGCTTTAATTATGTTGTTTGATGACGATGGATTGTATAGCCAATGTTTTTAGCCATGCCTTGTTAATTGTTTATCATGTTTTCCTTGTTAACCTACATTTGTGGACTTGCTATGGACTCCTAGCTAGTCCACTGCTCATATATCCATATACATGCTTTCGAGTTATGGATGGGCATTTGCCACGATTTTGGTGATAGAATTCCTTAAACATTCTCACGTGTGTTTTGGGTGAGTGCGACTCCTTGATGTGTTTTGGTGGGAGCAAGCCATGGTTAGTACTAAGGAGTGCCTTGCCGGGAGAGAGTATTCTGGACTCTCTCTATACCCCATACATGTGGCGGATACCTTGTTTGTTACTAAGGAGCAGGTGGCGTACTTGTACGTTGCAGGTGCTTCGGCACATACTTGTGAAGTAGAGTGCTCGCTCTCAGCTGCTTAAGGACCGAGTCAGTTTACCACCAGTCACAACAACTATTTTCATACTTACCGCTCGCTTACGTTATGGGTGGGGTTCGGTCCGAGACTAGTGGTGGATAGTGCTCTACCTGTAGGGGATTAGAGGATCGTTTAAGGAGTTCGAAGCGTTGGCCTGCTCTGACCAGACTGCACCCCGGTGTGGATATGTTTCATAGCTTTGAGGTCCTCACTGGTCACAGCGTGCCCTACAGCTGAGGACGGTTCCAGACTCGAGGAAATAGGAGAGAACTATCCACCTACTAGGGCTCCAGCTGTTAGGTGGGGTTTGGACAGCTGATCCCCATTCAAGCTCCATCCGTGCGGGTACAGTTGTACAACCTCTGCAGAGTGTATAAAGCTATAGCTATAGTCTGTGTGCATTAGTTATGGACAATGTTGTTGACTACCGCTACTTTGTACTAGACTTATACTATTCTACTACCTCCCCCTTTTGTTGAGATAGAACAACATTTGCCGTTGAGATGCGAGGGAAGGGAGATCTCACATCGTCTAGTATGTTGGGTGTTGGATTCTTGGGTAAAGGATCCGGCGACTTGTGCCGATTTCCTTTATTGAGGTGTTGACCTCGAAGATGGTGTTGCTTTGCTTTTTCCTTAATTTCTGTTGATGTTGCTGCATAAATCCCTACAGCCATATATAGGTTTTATCCATACATATAGTATGTTCCCCCGTTTTCTTAGCTTGCTGTTTTTGGGAGTTGACATGCCTACCTGCTTCTCGAGTAGATGGTGGCTTTTCATGGTCGGAGCCTGACTACGACTTCAAAAATGACGGATGGGAAGACTAGGAATGGTTCATCGCTCAAATCGCCTCTGGAGATGGAGTTCGCCATAGCTTATGTTTACGCTGCGTAGATGTTTGATCTTTCTTGATTCAGTCCTGATGGACTTGTACCGGCATGCGCCGAAGAGATGTACTCGTTACTTATGTTATCTATGATATTTGTACTCTGTTGTTGTTTTATATTTATGTGTAGGTATGGATTTGTACCATCTGAGATAGGGATTTGCACGTGATAGCCTTCCTATGACTATCACGAAGGTGCGTAGGCTTGAATTCTCAAAAATGGGAATTCGGGTCCGTTTCACCGTGGGTGTGGGAGCGGCAGCCGGTGGAGTCCAAGCGTCGGCAGGTGCAGCGGTGGCGGTGACTGGAGGGTTCCGATCGCCGGCAGGGTCGCCCGCTTCACGCGAGTCGCCCATCCCCGACATGCCGTTCGTAGGCTCGCATAGCTTCCTAGGCCTAAATCGCATCATATGAACAGCTATGGTGCGAAACAAGCGTAGGATCCCAAAATGTACTATTGGAGCCGTCGGGGCGACTCGGTGAGGTCATCAAACCACGCAGAGGAGAAGCTCTCTAGGGAGCTCGCCGACTTCCGCATGGCCCTTCCCCCTGCACACTCCGTGGTTAGGGTTCGGGGTTTGGGGAGGGAGGCGGTGGCATCGTGATGGTTGGAGACGCGACGGCTAGGAGGTGGCGAGGGCGTCACACGGCAATGTCGCGGTACACCGATGGGTCCGGCACGACCACACGGAGGCGTTCCTTCGCGTCGCCATGGCTCCTTCGCTGGGGTTTTGAGGCCCCCAAGGAGATAAGAGGACCCACGGGGCGCGTGGCGGCGGTTCAGCAAAACGTCACGGGGACAGGGAGGCGCAGGGGCAAGGTGATGGGGCGTGTTGCCTCACAAATGGTGGAAGCATCTCCGGCGGCTTGCGCTCCCCCTCTCCATTGCTAGGGATTGGGGAGTTGGGGCTTGGGACTTAGAGCAACACCAAGAGTTTTCCAAAAAAAATTTCCCCAAAACTATGTATTGGAGGCTCTTCTAAAAAAAATTTCCCTCAAAAACATATCAATCCACAGCAGATCGCTAATAAACAGCCCTAATATTTCAAAACAAGCCACATCATCGTAATTGGACCTAGCCCGACGTCTCCCTGCTCTCCCCCCCCCCCCATCTCATTCTTTCTTCTTCCTCCTGCCTGCTGGTCCTGCTCGCCGTGGCCGTCTCCCTCGCCGGCGCCGACTGCTGATACAATAGATTTTATCCCCTTTCTGCGCCTTGCCAAAGATTTTGCTATTTTTTTCTGTTCGATTTCTTTCACTAGAGTGCAAGAATCTGCTGCTCCGCTTCTCGAAGATTTACCATGAGCGGTGGTGGCGCTAAAGAGCGCAGCGACCCGCTGCTCCCAACGAAGCTGGAAGGGGACGAGGATGAAGCCGGCGCCTCCACGTTTCACGAGTTCAGTGGAGCCTCCTTCGCCGGCGCGGTGTTCAACCTCTCCACCACCATCGTCGGTGTCGGAATCATGGCGTTGCCGGTCACCATGAAGGTGCTCGGCCTCGTGCCCGGGCTCGTCATGATAGTGCTCGCTACGCTCCTCACATACGTTGAGAGCATGGCTGTGAGCGCGGCCGCCCGTGACCGTGAGCTGCATGAAATTCCGAGATTGGGGAAGGATCAGTCCCCCGCATATATGCAGGGCGATGGAGGTGTTTTTAACGTTCGCGTATTTTTACAGGAAGGATGGGGGAGCGGTTGAAGGTAAGTTTTTTTATTTTTTCCTTAAATAAAATTTTGGAGCAAGTTTAAAAGAGCTTTTGTTTTGGAGTTGCTAGAGACCACGGCCGAGGACGAGGGAGGAGTTGGGTGTGCAGGTGAAGTTTCGGTTCGACTTTTTTTTATTTTTTTTCGAAAGGGAGGAAGTTTCGATTCGACTTGGAGATGGGTACCCCATCTAGAGCACCTGGCACTAGCTTTTGCCGGTTCCATCAGGTCTAATTTTCGCTCAAATAACGGTTCCATCAGGTCTAATTTTCGCTCAAATAACCACACAGATAGATCCATAGGGTAAACATGAGGACGGGACGTGCATATTGCAACTGCATAACCACACAGATACGTAACTAGATAAGCGACTAGACCCAACTGCCTGGGTTCCCATCCAAGTTTTGTCAGACAACGAACAAGGCAGTAGATGAATCCGCAAATTGTCTATCATTGCTCAGAAAATTCTAGGGCGCGAATGACATATAAATGTTAATTTGGCAGCTCCCAGTTCAAATAAGATCAGGAATCCCAGCAGCGATAGCATATACCTTTTTTTAACAAAATTTTGTTTGAAGAAAGGTTCCATGTAAAGTACACAAGGCCGAAAATGGTGTTAACAAAGATGTGCAGACCACGAAACTACAGTTTTCAACCTCTGTTCTCATCTATCATCTGCAAGTCACTTGTGATTGTGAAGGGCTACCCTCAATTTCCTCATTCTAGATCCTCAAATGATTAAACTAGTCTCGGGAGCCTCACTCAGGTCTGCTTCTTCTTGGATTTGCTTCTCTGTGCGAAGGAAGTGCCCTGCAAGGTTAAAAGGGAATGCACGTTAGTCCTTGACATGGACACATGGGTCTCATTTCCAAAAGGAAGTTTTATCAGCAAGAACATACCTCCAGCCACTCATCCATGTTGGCATCAGTTGTTCCAGTTCCAAGCTCCACCTTGGGGGCCTTCTTTGTTTTCTACAGGCAAGAAACAAGTTCGTGAGAAAAAAAAAAAGGTACACTGACTACAAGACAAGCGACAAATACAAATCATGAGTTGAGTTTGCATTAATCATCGCCGAAACTAGTTAATGAGAAAAGCATATATGATTGTAAGCTGAAAACTAAAAGCACATTACGCGCCACAGAAAATTAGTGTGCGTGCTGAGTGTGTGTATGACTCTACTCCACTTCTAGTCATCTAGTATGAACATCCACTAATGGCAACACAAGTATTTACTGTGATGCAGATAATCACAAAGAAACATCTAAATTAATGGTTCACCATGGTTCTGGCTTATTGAATGCTGAACAGCTCATATTACAGAAGGAACAAATTGCCCCAAGGAAAGGAAATTTAAAAGCACAAAAAACAGGATTACCTTTGAGAGCTGCTGAACCTGGCCATATGCCCACAATCCGAAGAGACCAAGAAGTGCGATTCCAAGGGTGATAAGGAAAACAGACTCAACACTGAGTAAGCCTCCAGCCTCAACGACCTCGATTGTGCCATTGTAGAATACATTCTGGTAAGGGTGCTGATCAATCTCATACACGATGTAACCAACTAGATCATAGGCTCCAGGCTGCAAGTGCATAAAGCATTAGGTCTTCAAGTATAGGTGTGCATCATCATTCATTAGTCATTTCAAGGTAAAAGAAACATAAATATCGTGAACTTTGACTGTTTCAAAGGTAAGAGAAAAAATAACACACCTGCAAGAACTTGCTCACAACAAATGTATAGGGGAAGGTTGCTTGCACAGAAACAGGAACTGATGCATTGAAGAAATTCTGTACAAAGAAGCCATGAAATAACAATGTTATTAACACCATTTTCAAAAAAAAAAGCTATCTAAACTATGAGCCTAACTTGTCTGCCCTCTCCGCCTCACTCAAGCACCCTCTCTAAGTCTTATTCCTGCACCCCTATTCCTCCCATGCAACTTAGTTAATATTAGCGAATGAGCAGATCCTAGAAAGATTCACATAGTTCGACTAGCTTTGACACCCCCCCCCCCCCCAACACACACACCCTTTGTCCCTACATCTCACACCTCCCGTTCTGGACACCCAAAACAAACCATACCACCCTCTACCGCCGACTCACTAAATCAGACCCATTCAGTGTATGCCGTCTTCCCTATTTTGTAGATCAAGACATGAATGCGATCCAAAAAAACAAGTACTGAAGGAAAATCAACAAAGCAATAGCAAACCCCTGACATTTTAATTTTCTCGAACACACATGAGAGCTGTGTGTCATTCTATTAACAAGCAAAGTTGTTGTAAGTACAGCACAACACACACCACTCACATAACACCATAGGAGACCTTCCTCCCCCATTATCCGCACAATTACATCTCAATGTAACCACAGCATATAATTTATCCCTCAACAATCAAAACTATATGACTGGGGTGATGGTTGGATGATGCATATATCCACCAGTTAGAGCTACTTCAGCTAGAATAAAAGATGATAAACAATACGGAGCTTATAACCTCACCTGAACAGTAAGGTTCTGGCCATACATCTTATGATCATAAGGAAGATGGAGAGTTGAATGAACAGCAACAACATTCAAAGCTGATTCGCCTGTAAACACAATATAAGCAAACAGTGTAAGACTACCATCCACAGTAATTAGCATGCAACAAAAATATTAAATGCATAAAAAAGGTGAGTCCACATAGCCTCCAAAAGGGAGGAAGTTGCTTAGATACAGCAACATGAACTGTGAACACTGGCATAACCATGCCTCTATTTTAATAACACAGATCTTATCTTTCCTTCTAGCCACAAATGAAAATGGATTAAACCTATAATGCCAAGCATCTAAAATGAATACCCAATTCAATTTGGGATGAACCCTACACAAGCATCCATCGCCCAAAAAAAAAACTCAAACTGGTGTTGCCAATGAGAGCCAAGCATGTGTTCTCCATTTTGTCCAACATAAACCAAATTTATTTCAGTGGTGATAAAAAAATACGATGATTACACAAAGCTTATACACAAACTAGCAGGACAGAACATTGAATTGAAAATATTTCAGAACTGCATGCTACCCAATTGAACAAGTACTTGCAGAGCAAAGAATTCAAGAACATATGAGCATGAAGCATTCATTTAATAAAATCTACATAAATAGATGTAGCCCAAGCCCACTACTAATCCTAGCTTCAACATTGATTTACTAGAGATGAAACTCAACATGAGCCACAAGCAAAAAAAAGGAAAAACTTATATTAAATGTAAGTAGGCATAATAGTGATTTGCTAGAGAGAGAGAGATAAGTAAAGGGAGGTATGGTTACCCTCGTTTTGCAGGCCAACCAGTAATTCAGTTTCTTCACCCGCTGGTACAACTGCAACAAAGCAAAAAAAGGATGTATTACTGATTACTGAATGAAATATAGTATGCAGTTATGCATGTAATTCTTTCTGATAAACAATGCATTGATTCGGTTTAAACTTTATCGTGAGTGAGAAATACACATACACCTGGTGAACTATTAAGATAAATTGATAGTGCTTTGAAATGTACTCACTTTTGCCAGCATTTTTGGGGAATACACATACTGTCTCCACACCAGGAGCAGGACTCAAAGGTTCATCACTGGAAACCTGAGTATCATCACCCACAATTCCTAAATCAGCCCCTTCAACAACCTCAGCTGTAGCAGCATCTTCCTCCGACTGAGCTCTAGCAACTGTAAGCAAGGAAGGAAAACTCAATTCAGTGCAAACAGACAAGCTAGGATAGGAGAGTGCATACAGAGTAATATCGATTATAGCAATGGAGGCTAGGAAATATTAGTTGGACAAGATGCACAACATAAAACCTACTCTACCAACCAAACTCGGTAGGTCCCAAAAATTTCAGCTAGAGAAACCATGATAGCAATGTTAGGTCGTGCAACAGGATAAGGTATCCTTACAGCCATAACAATACCTTTTAACACTAGCAATAAAATCCACTTTGAGCTTCTAGTATAGGGTATCATTGTGAAAGTGGGTCAACGAGATAAGATACTTTGAAAAATTATCCTAGCTGATTAAAAGACATGAGATGTGGGCGCTGCATTAGTATGAACACTTGGAATAAAAAAGCCATGCTACTCAATAGTAATTGCCTATTGAACACAATGATGGAGCTCTTAATACTTCCTATTCCTGTAACCACTTGTTGGAGTTGTTCCTGGATTTCCAGTTTTCCAAAATGTTACCCGCTGAAAAATTACCGTTTGTGTGCCAGTGTGAAATCTCATACAATTTCGAACCGATTCGATAACAGTTAATCCTCAGATGATTAGCTAGCCCAGCATGCAGGCTCAGATGCATGCACTAGACGAAGTTACTGCATACCAACTAACCCTCTCCAAGACCGCGACCCGTCGCATCGAGGACCCCACTTCTACATCGGACCAACGCCTCCAAAACCGCCGATCTACTCCACCTGGACTCGCCCCCGCAAGTCCCAATCTGCTCCAGCACAACCCCACGGAGCCCGATCAGCTCCATTTCCGCGCCAAGGAGGAGCGGCGCGCACGGATCTAGAGCTGCCACGGCGCGGAATTCACAAAGAGCGGGAGGTCCCCGGAGCGGATCTGAGTGGCGGGAAGCGCGCGCGAGAGAGAGATAGGACACGAGAGGAGAGGGGGAGGCGCGCGGTGCATGTTACCTTGGGTGAAGGGGGAGGCGGCGAGGAGGAAGGCGAGGAGGAGGGCGGGGAGCCAAACCCTAATCGCCATGGCTGGCCGGCCCAGATCTCGGATCGGAGGGGCTCTGTGTTTGCGTGCGGGCTCTCTCTGCGCGAATGGATGGGGGCCGGGCGCGCGGGTACAAGTAGTAGGACGAGCACTAGTAGTAGCCGCCGCGTGAGGAGCACGAGGTCCACGCAGTAGGAAGCCGTCGCAGGCAGCTGCTGGCTTTTCCTTCTCCTCGGGTTTGTTTGGCTCCATTCAATACAGATCGTTACCCGTGCTGTAAAGTGTAAATCCCCTGACAGGTGGGCCCATAAAGCACTTGCGTCAATTAAACTGTCAAACTCGTAGTCGTATCACAGGAGGAAAACACTGTAGATTTTACTGTAGTTACCGTCTACTGGAAATTAGTTTAGGTAAAAAAAACACTGCAGCAAATGTTCAGCTTCACGGCGGCATGGCATGGCCGGCAACATCTCGTCATCGCGTCGTCGTTTCCAGCAAGCACAACACTGTCTGTCGCAGTGAGCTTGAGAAATTAGACAGATCGTTTCAAGTATTCTACACACCTTCATCATGAAACAATGTCAGTTACAGATTACAATTCGGCAGACTACTCACACCTAAGGCCAGGGAACAATTGTTTGCATCAAGAATTACAGCCATGGAACTCAGACAGCGGCGTGAGTCACCCCAATGGCATCTGTTCTTTCTTTCTTCTTTCTCTATCACAACAATGTAATTGTAGTTTGTAAGGTACATCAGTAGGGCGAGCCCAGCCGCCTCAGGCCCATCGCCTGCTAGTTGTGGTGGTTCAGCGCCATGAACTTGCACTGCTCACTCATCGCCTGGAGCTGCGCCTCCTTCTTGTCCAGCATAGCGCGTAGCCTCACATTCTCCTCCATCACTTTCTGGACTTCAGCTTCTTTCTGAGCTTTCTCAGTCTCAAGCTGATTAGTCTTGGCAACTAGCCTGCTCACAAACATAAGTTACTCAACGTCAGATTTGTTAAGGGTAAAGAATCAGGATTTGGATGCTACAAACAGTATATAAATACTAAAATACACTTTCCTGGCAAGCTCCTAAATGTTTGCCAAAGCTACTATCAGTATGTAGTAAAGACTAACAGTATGAATACTGAGGTACCAATGCGTGCTCTCTCCATCATATCATATCTACAAATTTGTCCATGCACATGCAACAAGACCAATGGCAATGGACCTTCCTTTCATGAGACTGGAGGAGAATTTCACCATACTGCTCTGAACAATTTTATGACCGCAACAAACTGACTATACCTGTATCAATTAGGAAAAAAGGACGAACAAGAAAATGGACAGGAGACAATGGATAAGTATATTTTTATTCTTCCCTAAGATGTGACTTATACTATGTTTTTCACCTCCTGTGGCATTTTCTCAACTAGATGTCCAGTTTTGAGAGTATACAAGCAGCAGGGACCTTATTAAATTTCAGACTGAAACTGAAAGACCTATCAGGTTCAGAAAGAAGCAAGAAATAGTTTTGGTACAGATGCAGACCAGTAAAAGCAGGCTGTTAGACTCAATCATTTAATTATGTATCCATTTAGGTGCGCATCTTCATGAATATGGAACCATTACATTTTGAAAAACAAGATCTTCTTAAGTTAAGAGAGAAATTGGAGCAGGTAGAAGAATTGGATGTCCAGCCACATATATTATTTTTATCTGAATGTTAAAAACAGTATATATCAGACCAATGAGTATCAATTTTATTCAAAAAATGCATGACAATTAACTGGTTTCAATACAAGCATGAATATTCGGTGAATCTCTCAAAAAATACCATCAGAAATTATCAATAGTTAAGAAAATGGCGAGGATATGTGATAGATAATTCTGCTGAAGATGGCATTTGAATGCTTAATTCAAAACAGAACAGATAATTTCAGTGCCTTGTAGTGTAGGCACTGCTGGGGTTAGAGCATACTTAGCAAATGATAGGGTGTTAGGGTGAGGTTCATAACAGAACAGAAGAAAGCCACAACTCATCCCAAACACATTACAAGATAGTAAGAATTAGATATCACTAGCATTGTGCATTTGAAAGAAAGTAATGTTGATGCAGTGTCATTAAAAATAAATAAAAGGGGCAATAACCATGTGCCCTGGCCCCTAGGGAAATCAGATGGACACATGGGCAAGAGTTAAGATGGTATCTGACTTTTAGAAACATTTGGTAGGTTTTCCTGCACTGCACCAGGCCTTATGAGTCACTAAAGCATCGAAAGATGGAAACAGTAAAAGCATTCTGTGTAGAAGCATACCCTGCCATCTGTGCTTTGTGCTTAAAATTATATGTTGCAAGAATTATATGTAATGAATGAGTTGTCCTGCTCTTGTGCTTAACATTTAGAAGATTAAATCTAAAAAAATATGTTTTTCATCATTAGACCATTTCTTCAAGCCCTTTTTAACAGAATACAGATGATGTCCCAGGCAAAATGAATTCTTCATGATACACAAACAAAAAGAACAGTAATTAAAAACACACAACAGTGTGGAAAAGTACCTGTCAAAAAGTTTCTCCATTGTTTCGAATTGCTTCTCTGATGAGAGAAGAGTTTCTCTGACGCTAACAAGAGTGCTAACATAAGTTCTCAGCGACTCGAAGTCCTGCTTCACCCGACTAAGCTCCTGCTCATTTTCAGCAGCGCGCTGCCTCTGCCGAGTGGTCTCCAGCACCATATCTTCAACCCTCTGCCTCATCTCATTCAGCATCCCGTTTGTACCCACAGCAAACTTCTCCATCTCCTCGACCTTGGCCGACATGGTCTCGACCTGCAAGGTCTTCCTCCTGATCTCTTCCAACCCCACCCTCACCTTCTCCTTCTCATTAGCAGCTTCCGACTCCGCGACAATCACCCTCTTCACAAGCGACTCCATCACATCCGTCACCACACGGATGGATTTGAGAATGTCGTCCACATCCACATCACCCCCAGCGGCATCGCCGTGCTCAGGAGCAGCAGCGCTACCCTCCACGGCCATCCTGTCATCGGAACCTCCCCTGCAGGACCCGGGCCCGGTGCCCTTGGGCCAATCCGCCAGCGGCACGCCGTGCCTGTCGATGTACCCGACCCCCTCCTGGAGCCTGATCCCGCAGGAGGTGTGCGCGAGGTGCGGTATGGCCATGATCCTGGCCTTGGACTTGAGGTAGGCCAGCAGCGTGGCGATGGTCTTCACCCTGCGGCACAGGTGGTCGAGCTCCCGCCGGGAGTCCCCCTCGGAGCACCGCATCCCGACCTTCACCTCCACGAGCCGCTCCCGCAGCGCGTCCACCTGGGACTGCTGCTGCCGCAGCTCCTCCCGCCACTCGCACTCCCCGGCCGGGGCGTGGCACCGATCGGTACCGGCGCGCTCCTCCATGGAGCCCCCCCCTGGAAAATGTCAAGAACTGAGCAAAACGAGATGAAATTCCTGACAGAAAATGAGGGGAAAGCAAACGCGAACGCATTTGAAATCGAATCGAGTGCAGACGGATCTACGCGGCGACGAAATTGACCGGGCGGGGGGGGGAGGATCGGATGGATTTGAGCGAGGAATGGAGGGGGGGTTCGGGATGCCGTACCTTGCGACCGGCGGCGGCGGCGGATCGGGGGAGGCGCCGCTGCGGTGGGCGTTTGCTTTCTTCGCCGGCCGTGGTTGTTCGGCTTGGCGACGGCTAGTTGCTTGTCATCGCCATCGCCTTTCCCCTTTCTTCGCTTCCCCACCAAATCCCTGGATTGGATTGGGTTTTTCTTGCTTCTTTCTCCTCTTTCCTCTTTTTTTTCTTGATTGATGATGAAAGGAAAATTCATCTTGTTTTCATTGGCTCTCCTTCATGATGACGTGTAAAATAGACTTTTTCCTTGGGGGCATGCGTGGGTTTTCCTTTTGCGTGGTCTTGTAAATAGTCCCAAAGACGTGGTTTATCACATCAAATCGGAAATGGATCACTATGAGAAACGTCAAAAATTGCATGATGACAGTATTCGTCGATCAATAGCAACCTACATGGATGTAATCAGGTTGGGTTGTATAGCCATCACGAAAGCAAATACTACCTTCATCCTAAATTGTAGTTCGTTTTAACTTTTCTAGGTGCATAGCTTTTGCTATGCACCTAAATATAGTGTATATCTAAATACATATAAATATCTATTAACCTATAAAAGAAAAACGACCTACAATTTGAAACGGGTGGATTATAAATGAGCAGTGCTTGATACAGTCCCTCTATTCCAAATTGTAGGTCGTTTTAACTTTTCTAGATCCATAGATATTAATATGCATCTAGATATAGTGTATATATAGATGCATAATAATATTTATGAAAAAAAAGTTAAACAACCTACAATTTGGAACGGAAGGAGTACGTTGTTAGGAAGATATAAAAAGAAATTTATCCGCGTAAGCTTTTTCTTTATGTAGATGTCGTACGCGCACTTTAAAAAAACGGATGATGGCTATTTTAATAATATATCATCATTGAAAAAATAATTGTCAAAATTGCAAACACTGAATTCAGGTACTTTCAAGCTAATTATTCCATAGGTGGATGATAGATATGTCGGTCCACCATGAGGTAGGTGGACATAGGTGGACGATGGATGTGTCTCTAGTGACAAAAAAAAAAAAGAGTTTCTCTAGTGACAAAAAAAACGTGTTAACAAGAAAGAAAATGGTAGAATACATGGCACAAATTGGATACGCATACGCTTTGATGGATCTTACTCATTCTTAACCGTGCGTGCCTTGTCGATAAACTTGTGCTTGACTCTTCTAGGTGTCAAAACTTCAGGCGTAACTGCAAGCCGTTCTCGCGTGCCCATAAAAAGCAACAGTAACTGATCTGAGCGCGAGACGGTCATGGCCAGCCTCTAACTCCCCACCACCGCACACCAACCGACGACGCCATCGCCGGCGGCACGTCTGCCCGCGCAGTTAGTTGGTCGCTTCGAGACGCAGGGCAATTTTTCCAGGCTTAATTCTCTATCGGTTGATGCGACGACCGACGAAAGGATCGTCATCGCCGGCCGCGGATGGCCGCCGCCGTTCGTGTTACTCCCGCGACGCGCCTCTGAATCTGGTTCCGGCGGGAGCTCCGTGATCGAGAGAGCGATCAACAATGGCGGCGCGGTGCTGCGGCTGCAGCGTGCGGTGCTGCTGCTGGCTCCTGGTGCTGACGCTGGTGGCGCTGGCGGTCACGGCCACCGTGGTCTTCGTCCGCTACCGGAACGGCGGCCAGGTCTTCCCCCTCCCCGGCGTGCCGGACCCCAAGTACGCCGAGGCCCTCGCCGTCGCGCTCCAGTTCTTCCAGGTCCAGAAATGTAGGTGCCATTGACACGCCATCTCCTCGATCGAATCGACCCTTGCCAACTGCATGCCATCTAAAAATGCATGTCGATCTTGATCGATGAAGCCGGGAAGCTGGTGCGCAACGAGATCCCGTGGCGAGGGGACTCGGCGCTGGACGACGGCGAGGAGGCCAAGCTGGACCTCTCCAAGGGGATGTACGACGCCGGCGACCACATGAAGTTCGGCTTCACGCTGGCGTTCACCGGCACCATGCTGTCGTGGTCCGTCCTCGAGTACGGCGACGCCATGCGCGCCGCCGGGCAGCGCGACGCCGCCATGGACGCGCTGGGCTGGATCATGGATTTCCTCGTCAATGCGCACCCCTCCGACGATGTCCTGTACATCCAGGTGACCTTGCATTCTGATCGCTTCACCTCTGATATTCTCCAATCTCCAGTGCGGTTGGCTCATTGTCTGCCAGTTTGGTGACGTTTGAATCCTTAATGCATATGCCATTTCTAATTTCTTGCACTTGACTTGATCCTAGATCGAAGAACTCATTGCATCCAATCACGCAAAATTTACCACTGAACATAGATAAGAGGCTAGCAAGAAGCTGCCTCAGCACCATTTCCTCCACATTTCGGCCCGCGTGGTCTCCCTAGGGGCGACTCGAGCGGTGTCCCACCCTCCACCGCCGCCACCCCCCTCACGGCCCCCTCTCCACCTCGCCGCCACCAGAGCAGGGCACCGGAAACCCGCTAGGAAGGCGGCAGGGAGCTCCTACTGTTGACCTGGGACGCTTCTGCCCTTGGTCAACGATGCGGCGGCGCTGGCCATGGAGGCGACGGCGGTGGCCTAAGGCAGCAGATCCGGCATCCTAGGACTGGATATAGCGCCCTCGGGGCCAGATCTACGCGGAGCGGTTGCCGACGAGGTGGGGGGGGACTCGGCAACTTCGGCAATGAAGGTGGTGCTGCGGCAGCTCGGCGGGAGCAGCGTGCGTCCTGTGCACGCGCGTGGCGGTGTGTTGGCCGGTGTTGGAGTGGCGCGGCGGTTGAGAATGTCGTGCGCGGGGGCCACAGCCGGCGAGGAGGCGGCCCGGTGGCCGTGTGCGCCGGCGCGTCGCGGTCATTGAGGACGTCGCGCGTGGTGGGCCACGGCCGGTAAGGAGGTTGCCCTGTGGCTTAGGCGGCGCAGGCGACCACGTCGACGCGGTGGCACGTTTGGCTAGGGTCCACAGAGCGGGCTGCGATGCCTCAAGGTGAAGCTCGGGCGACGCGCATGATGGTGTAGCGGTGGCGCATGGAGGCGCGGCGATGGCGCCGCCCCGGATGTGCTGTCGTGGCTGTGGTCCGGGAGTGCAAAGCAGTGAGCGTGCAATGAGGGGTTAGGATGCTCTGGGCGAAAGCCCTCGCTGGCGTTCTTGCTCGTGGAGATGACGGCGGCGCCCTAAGGCGTTGTTTTCCCCGTTAGGAGCGTCATGTTGGAGCTACAACCCTGTTGCATGGGGCTCTTTGGGTGAAAACCCTGTCCAGATCCTAGACGAGCAACGGCGGCACCATTGGCGTCGTGCCCTCCTTGGAGGCGTCATCTCTGTAGACCTAACTAGGTTTGTGGCATTACGGGTCATGGGCGGCCGCAGCCGGTGGCGGCAATTCTGCCGCATGGCAAGCTGGACAGGTGTTTGCCGAGCCCATGTGGAGGCGATCGCAGTTATGGTGGCGGCAAGAGGTTATCGCATGGTTGTTGGATTTGGCTGCTTTCAGCGGACCGCGGCGGCTGGCGTTGCTTGCCAATGGTCAATGCAGCGTGGGACTGCGTCGGAGAACGGCGCTTGCGGCAATGGTATTGTGGGACGACTAGGCTTGCAGCGGACCGCGGCGGGTTGCTCAGCTTGGCTGGGCTATCCGGTGTGTTACATCGTCGGAAGACGGCGCAAGCGACTTCTTTGGCTTGCTGGCACAACAATGGAGGTTATGTGCGCGGGTGAAGCAACGAGGCGAAGTCGACCTGCAGCGGTGGCTTAGCTGATTGATGGAGATCTTGGGGAGCGGGGCAACATTGCTCACCACCGTGATGGTAACAAAAGAAACGGATCCGTGACGTGGAATACTATGGCAGGCGTGGCGAGACCCCCACGTCCGGTGTTTCTTCGAGGCGACGAGAGTGAGGTGGAGTCCAACGGCGGATGTGGCGAGGTCCCCGCGCGTTGTGTTATCGTGGTGGCGACTGCGAGGCAGCCTGCAAGAGGTTCGGATTCAGTGGTATCACCGTGTCAGGTGGAGTGTGGTGTTGCAGCAACACTACGACGGAGGGTCCTGCATGAGGGTGGTTTTCTCGGTGCGATGCGGTCTGCTTCTATCGATTTCCTGTTGACGCAGGGTCACGCCTGGAGGTTTCAGCGACTACATGAGCGTGAATGTTAGTGGGTGTTGTGGTAAGGCTTCGGTTCTGCTACCGTTGTCGGGCGGAGTAAAATCTGCTTGAGATGAATTGAGTTCGGCGCGTGTTGATGTCCCAATCCAACTGGTTGTGTTGTTAAGTTAAGTTGAGTGCAATGGCGTGGACGCATGGTGCAACATGTGTTGATGATCCAATCCAACCTACCAACATTTGTGTTATTTTTTCATTTGTTGTTTTCGTTCAGCATGAGCTTCACCTTGTTTTTAATATAATCTGCCTTATTTATTAAAAAAAAGATAAGAGGCTAGCAAAACTCAGATGTAGAACGGTGCATGTCACGAAAGATTTCCAGTTTTGCTAGTCTGAAAATGGATTTGATGTCCTGGCCATCATCAGGTCGGTGACCCCAAAGCAGACCACAAGTGCTGGGAACGTCCGGAGACAATGTCCGAGAAGAGGCCGCTGACAAAGATCACCACGAAATCCCCCGGCAGCGACGTGGCGGCGGAGACGGCAGCCGCCATGGCCGCGGCCTCGCTAGTGTACAAGCCCATCAACGGGACGTACTCGTCGTCGCTCCTCGACCACGCCCAGCGGCTGTTCGCCTTCGCCGACAAGTACCGGGGCTCCTACACGCGGACGTTCCCGGAGCTCAGCGCCTACTACAATTCCACGACGTACCAGGACGAGCTCCTGTGGGCGGCGAGCTGGCTGTACCACGCCACCGGCAACCACAGCTACCTGAGCTACGCCACCGGCAAGAACGGCAAGGAGTACGCCGATCTGGGAAACCCCAGGTACTTCAGCTGGGACGACAAGCGTGCTGGCACCGAGGTAATGTGGCACAACAGCTCATGGAATTTCGAGACATGAGGTTCTCTTGTCAAGATTTTTTCAAATTTTTGCAACAATTTCCTTTGATTTGATCGTAGGTTCTCTTGTCAAGAGTAAGCTTCTTTGCATCAGATGGATCTGACGTTGGACAAGATGAAGGCCTTGGGTCCTACAAAGACACTGCCGACGCCGTCATGTGCATTCTCCTGCCGGAGTCGGACACGGCTGCTTTCAGAACAGAAGGTTGACATCAGTTACTATCTGTGACATCGGCATAGACCATCAGAAAAGAAAACTGTTACAGACTATTCACTGATGGAATCTGCAGTCACTGTAACAGTGCCATTGATCAAACAAGCAACTGCTGCACTGCGTTATCGTGTTAAATTACAACTGCAACTGCTAAATGGTCAGACTGATATCTGATGCGATGTGGAATTGTGCAGGGGGGTTGCTGTATGTAGCTGAATGGAACTCCCTCCAGCACCCTGTTGCCTCCGCATTCCTTGCCGCCGTTTACAGCGACTACATGTCGACGTCGGGGAAGACGGAGCTGACCTGCAGCGGGAAGAGCTTCACGGCTGCAGACCTTCGCAAATTCGCCAAGTCCCAGGTAACACTCCAATGTCACTTGCCACCAACCCTCAACAGTCAACAGTGTCACAAAAACAGGCACTGTTCAGAGAAATGGCTATCTTCAGACATGAAAATGATCAACCTTCATAGAAATGCTTGTGCCTATTCACAATTTCTCACATCAACCTTGAGCAGGCTGATTACGTCCTTGGCGACAATCCGATGAAGCTGAGCTACCTCGTCGGCTTTGGCGACAGCTACCCTCAGCGGGTGCACCACCGTGGCGCGTCCATCCCCGCCGACGTCGACACCGGCTGCGACGGCCAGGAGTGGCTCAAGTCGCCCAAGCCCAACCCCAACGTCGCCACGGGGGCGCTGGTTGGCGGACCGTTCAAGAACGACTCGTTCATCGACGACAGGGAGAACGTGAGGCAGAACGAGGCGACGACGTACAACAGCGCGCTCATCGTCGGCTTGCTCTCCGGCCTCGTCTCATCCTCCTCAGTTGCACAATCCCTGTCATGATTCCATCGATCGCTCGATTTCTTTCTAACTGACCTATGTAGATTCCGCTACTATTCGACTGTTTTTTTTTTGAAAATTAACACGATTCGACTGTATCCTTATTCTTCTGACTATATTATCACCAGTTAGTAGATGCTATTGAAGTGCAGGTGTCAAACTGATCAATGAGTTATATAGTGTTGTGTTAGCATGGAAGCATTCAGAGATTTGTACAAGACAATAGAAATCAGTAGGAATCACTGTCCATTTGCTGTCCGTAATGGGATCTTGATTTCAAAATTATTTCAGAAGTTTTTTTTCTGTGTTTTCCTGAGAAGAATGACAGCAGAATGACCTTTTGATCTCAATTTCTTAGACTCATCATGACGCATTGTACCCAAAGCATACCGAAATTAAGTATGACAGCAGAATGACTTTGTGATTTCAATTTCTCAAACTCGTCCTGAAGCATCGTACCCAAAGCAACCGAATTAATTACTTTTGCATACATAAATCAGAAATTCAGGATGCGGTAAGAACTAGGAAGTGCTGTGCCTTGAAGCTACAAGCTCTGTGCATCCACAATTATCAACTGCCAGGAAGAAAGATCGAAACTTCTACTCAAAAACTGCACAATTCAATCCAATCCTCCGATTATGATAACAAGGCACACATTGTCGAAGCAATCAAGCCACGTTTTCTTAAATTTGCATCCTCTTCTCTCTCTTTTTTTTTTTGAAAAGCTATTTGCATCCTCTTCTTCCTCAATCTTTTTCCATATATCTTATCCACTACGCTAAGCTACCTAGATAGCGCTCCACTCTGCAAGAACACCCAGCCGACGCTCTCACCCGTCTCACGGCGAGCCGCCGAACACGGCGGTCGGCGGCAGCGGCGGGGCGTCGAGCTGGTAGAAGCCGAGGGACGGGCCGACGAAGCGGAACAGGATCCAGGCGCCGACCATGATGAAGATGGAGGCGTAGGCGAACTTGTTGAGCCAGAAGAGGAGCCCCTTCTCCCCGACGTACAGCTCCACGGCCTTCTCGGGCAGGCTCATCTCCTCCCACTCCTTCCGCTCCCGCTGCTTCTCCCTCCGCGGCGCCGCCACCGTAGCTTTCTTCTTCGGCGTCACCTCCTCCGGCGGGGCATCCAGCTGGAACCGGCGGGCCTGGTTCCTCGCCTTGAGGCGGTTCTTGATGCCGGTGGGCTTGGCGCTGGAGGGGGCAGCGGCGGCCGGTGGAGAGGGCTGGGTGACGGTGTCCGTGGCGGGCTCCGATGAGGCGGGTTCGCCGGAGCTGCCGCCGGATGCGGCGGGGGAGATGAAGCCGAGGCGGCGGCGAGGGTGGAGGAGAAGCGGCTTGGATGGGCGGTGGAGGAGGAACGGGAGAGGGGAGGGGAGGAGGAGGTGCTTCATGGCGGAGCCGCGGAGATGGTCGTCGTCAGGTGCCTGGAGTTTGGCGCCGTTTTGTTGATGGGGTTTGAGTGGCTGCGAAGTGCCGACGGCGGACTGTGGATGGAACAGAGAAATGGAAAAATAAATTGATGTCTCGTTTTCCTGTTTTGATGGTACATGCTCGAGGCAGGATCAACTTTGTTTAAAAGAATTTAAGGGGCATGTTTGTCACTGATTAGAAATATTAAGCATAGATTAATGATAAAATTCACTGCATATACAGGTCTAATTCGCGAGATAAATCTATTAAATCTAATTAATCTATAATTAACACATGTTTATTGTAGCATCACATGAGCTAATCATGAACTAATTAGGCTTAATAGATTCTGCCCTTATTTATGCAATTAGTTTTATCATTAGATCATATTTAATACTCATAATTAGTGTGCAAACATCCGATGTGATAGGAACTAAAGTTTAATCAGGGTATCCAAACACTCCCTAAATCATGATCTCATGAATTTTAGAAGAAAGGTTTGGAGGTTTGTTAAGGTGCTTGAGGGGAACAAGAGGTTCCTCCGTCCTTAGGGCATGTTTGGATGCAGGCTGTTAAAATTTAGCACATATCATATCGGATGTTTGATACTAATTAGGAGTATTAAATATAAGAACTAATTATACAGATGAAGTCTAATTCGCGAGATGAATCTATTAAACCTAATTAGTCCATGATTTGACAATGTGGTGCTACAGTAAGCATTTGCTAATGATGGTTTAATTACGTTTAATATATTCGTCTCGCCAATTAGACTCCATTTATGCAATTAGTTTTATAATTAGATCATATTTAATCCTCCTAATTAGCATTCGAACATCCGATGTGACCTGCTAAACTGGTATCAAACAGCCCCCTTAACCGGAATCCTCCCTCCGACTGCCGATCCACGCTCGCTGCTGGCGGGCTGCACCCCCCTTCCGCCCATCCACCGATTCCCAGGCGCCCTTTCTCCATCTGCATCAAAGCACACCACGCCGGCGCACCGGAGTTTCCTGGCGCCGGCCAAGGCTTCGTTCTGACGGGACTTCAAAAGGATGCAGCCTTCCAACTAGTTTGTAGGCATCTATATGCAGACTTCACAAATGAATTGTACTGTACACAAGCCAATACGTGATCCAACCATGCAGTGAACCGGTGGCAATCCAGCGATCCATGCAACGTGCGGACAAGCACAAAATTGAACTCAGTTTCTGAAGAACAATAAGAGGAAAAATTCTGCGAATGTGAGCAGTGGAAATAGCAGCTATTTTCTCCAACGCTCCAAACCATTTGGGCTTGATTGGTTTCCTTTTCTGCCGAGCCTGGCTCGTTTCCAGGAACCAGGCTCCCGCTAGCCTGGCTGAGTTGATGCGAGGGAGCTTTGATTGGATAGCAGCATGCATCCTGGCCAGATAGCCAGACAGAGCCGCTGTTTGGTTGCTCTGATTGCAGCACGCGCATAGTAGTTTTGACCGCCGTGCATGCACCCACGCGGTCCACCGCGTACCACGGGAGGCTGGCTCCGAGGAAACGAAGGGTCGGGCCGCGTCCCGGGAGCCAGGCTTCAGGTGCCTTTTTGCACGCTAGCACGCCGCGGGCTAGGTTCAGCAACGAGCTTAGGAAACCAATCGTACGGAGGTCGCATGTGGGGAGCCAGGACGCGGGGGTGCAGCGAACCAATTGCACCCTTGGCAATCGAGAGCTGAAGTGCATGCAAGTGCAGACTCCCTTATTTGCTTTCCTACGTGAATGGAAGGCTAAAATCTGAAACTCAGTGTATTCATTACAAATCCCATAAACTTTGTTTTCACATGAACAATTATATGTTGTTGCCATTTCATTGCACAAATACCCAGACCAATCATCACTTTTAAGCAATCAATGAACAATCATCGAGGGATATGAAGGCAACTTTCCAGTAGCAGCAGCTAATATGTACATCAGGGTAACAAGAGCCCGCAAGCAACGGCAATGAAGGCAATGAAGGCATCGACGATTCTGAGGCCACAACAAGCACCCTCGCCATCTCCAAGGCGGCACTCGGACGAGGACTTCGTCGTAGGCGGCCATCTCCTCCTCGTGAACAACTAGTTCACCATGGCGCCGCCCGAGGGCCATATTGCCTACAATGCCGACCGCTGGAGCTCCGCGATCTGCACGATGGGGCACCGGCGGCAGCGATTGGGAATTAAGAATTGAGTAGCCATAGATATCGTGGTGAGGAGCCCTGGCCAAGAGCTGCGATGCCAGCGTCAAAGGCCCGACGAATCCTTTTGTGACAACGAAGATTGAGTTATTAAGGCGTCGGCGTCCAGCCGGTAAAAAAGTCTGGGCGTCGGTGTCGCTTAACAATCCGTCACCTTGACCGCCGAATTCAGTGCTGCGCCACCGGGGACGGAGCCGCGCCGCCTCCTCCTGTCCTTCCTCCTCCTCCTCTGGTCTTGCATCGTGCGGTGCGTGATTGAGGCAGCCTGTGGCAGTCCTCGACCAGACGGAGAGAGCCCGTGGCCGTGGCGCGAACGGCCTGCGGCGGCAAAGGAGGTAGGGGTGGGCGGTGGTGGCTGAGGTGGGCGGGCAAGGTGGTGGCTGGTGGGAGGCTGGGAGCCTAGGGGAGTTGGGCTGACTTGGGTTAGGTTGATTTGATGGGCCTTGTTTCCATTAGGTTCACTGGTTCTTTGTTTTTCTTTTTCTTTTACAGGTAGATGTATGTGTATATGGGTGTGTAAAGTGTCGCCTCGCCTCACGCCACAAGTACCTAGGTGTCTGAGCAGTGGCGTGTCGCCTCACCTCGCCTTACCGCTTTAAAAATCATGGTTATTGCCTTCCCAAATTTACCCTTCCAATTAATTTCGAAACGGGTTCCTGGCCTATCTATTTTTAGGTACCGGTCCACAATCAAATTCCTATTACTTACTTTTAGTATTTAACCATTGAATCTGGCCTCACCAACAACAGTTATCATTATTTTCAAGCACCTTAAAATTCCTCAGTATTCACGAGGCAATAAGTCAATGACACATGAACACTAAAAAGTGGGTGGCTACACAAATTTTGTTTGAACAATTTCAAATATTTTATTTAGTAGTAATGGTTTGTAAAAGTTAGATCTTTTATACGCAACAAGTTAAATCACTTCAGAGTTTAGACGTCATTGATTCGTGGCTACGGACGGATATAAAGAAGGTGCTGGCCCTTGTTGAATCGGTCCTGGCTCGTGAGTTCGGGAATGACGAATTTAACATGGTTTTCACTGAAATAGATAAAATATTGATAAGTAAAGTTATGCACAAATAAATCTAGATATATCAGCATTTATGTATTAAGTTCACCCAAATCCTGGACACCGACGTAGGAGCTGCTATGAGAATGATTGCATTGATCAGGATAAAAGATCATTTCATGCTGACTAGTTTTACAATAGTCAAGGGATACCCCAGAATATCAGGGTGTTTGGTCTAAGCTCATGCTAGGCTGGTTTGGGAGTTGGGACCTACCAACAACCATGTTCATCCTTGTAAAACAAATATCACAAGTTAATGGCACCAAACTAACAAAAAAAAGAAGGTGAGAACCATCATTTCTCTTTTCTCTTAATGGATCACAAGATACTTTCTCACAATTTAGGTAATGTTCTCATCAACGTTGCAAAAACTTATAAAGAGATAATGCTTATTTATATATAGCGTGTTCGGATTTTATCGTGGGATGGGTCCTAAATCATGATTTCGAGCAATACTAACCCAGATAAGCTGTCAAACCAAACACACCGATAATTTCCACAACCACTTCTATCTTTTACGTGCACCTTTTTGCATATTATAAACAGTACACCAGTTTTCTTATAAGAAGAATCTCATAGCGAATCCTACCGAATTCAAACTATTTCCTTCACAAGCAAGCACTAGTTCCCTCATTTCCAGTGCTGCTGACATGCTTGAATTTGCATGGCTCAAATAACCATTTCTCTAGGAAAGTTCAACAACCTTTTTGCCATGGGGGTGCTTGAAGCGACGAGCTGATCCGGAGCATTGGATGACGATCGTACGGACATGGCAAACAAAACCTAGTGATCAAAAGGACGATGTGAATCCAACGAGGAAGATCCTCCGTGAAGCGAAAGCAAAACCAAACAAAAAGGCCAAGCAGGAGCGGCGTGCCTCCGACCGGCGCTGTCGGAGTCCACCACCGCCTTGGCCTCCGCCTCCCCCCACACCGGGCGCGGGATCGACCCTCCTCGATCTGCGCCCGGCGAATCCAACCGGGCTCCCCGCCGCACCAGCATTGGGCCCCCTCCCGCCGCGCGCCGCCGCCGGCCCCATCGATCCGGCTCTCGTGGGGCAGGGCTGGGACCTCGAGGGGACGGGGGGCCTGATCCTGCTTTCTGTTTGGATTTCGCTTTCCCCTGTGGGGCTCGGTTGCTGGTGTGGTTGCCCAGGAGGAGGAGGACATGGATTTGGCGTCGGTCAACGAGGAGCTGGCCGAGATCGACGGACAGATCGGCGATATCCTCCGCGCATTGCAGTAATCTCAAACCATTCCGCTTGCTGTGATTTGGGGTGTTTGTAGTTTGCTTGCGTCGCCCGCGAATGGTCGTTAGATCTCAGTTTGCTTGCTGCGATTTCGCGACTGGAGGACAAATTTGGAGACCAAATTATTGGTCTGTAGTGGGGAAAAAAATTGTTTTTTCCCCTGATGTCTGCGGGACTACTACTTGCGCTCTGTAGAAATGGTAGCATGATGTTGTTGAACTGACGCGTTGCTTAATTTGGCTGCAGGAATGGATTCCAGAAGTTGGACAAGATCAAGGATGCCAACCGCCGCAGTAGACAGCTTGAAGAGCTTACTGATAAGATGCGAGATTGTAAAAGGTTAGTCAGTCTCTTTCAACACCCCCCCCCCCCCCCCCCTTCTATGTAGCTTTTAGCAACATTCCCCTTCATATAATATGGCAGATGGAAAGGCTAAACACAAATACCATTCTTGGCATGAGTAGAGAAGTGGCAGTCCGCCTCTGCTTACCTCACACCCACATCAATTTAGTTTTTCTCCGTAGCAATCATTTCTGTATCTCTTAACCAATACACTGCACTGTGTACGCCTGGTTCCAGTATTTCTGCTGCTCACGACTACCTGCAATTTCTGTATTTTGAATCACAATAATGGGGGCCAAACAATAGTTAGCAGGAAAACAGATATCTGATTTCTTAATTCTGATGTTAGTAGCTTCATGATAGCTGACAGTTTGCTTTTATGCGGTTTTCTAGACTTATCAAAGACTTTGAGCGAGTTAGCAAAGACGAGGCAGGGCGTACTGATCCGGATACTGCAAAAATGCTGCATGACAGAAAGCAGTCGATGGTATTATTACTGAAAACTGTTCCAGTCAATGTGAATTTTACCCCTTGGTCTGATTCTCTAACTTTCACTAAACCGAAGTTTGTGTTGTTTTGCAGATCAAAGAATTAAACTCTTATGTTGCTCTTAAGAAACAGTGAGTTTTGACCTATCTCACTACATCATAATTATTTTTCTCAGAAACTTTGAAGAATGCATCTCTAGTTTTGGTAACATTTCATGATACTTACATCAAAGATCATTTGGATTGCAGACATGCAAGTGGAAATAAGCGAATTGATCTTTTTGATGGTCCTAGTGTTGAAGATGGCTATGGTGAAGAAAATGTCCTGTTGGCATCAAGTAAGTGACAATATCACAAGCCCCTATAGGTGTACCGTGTACATAGTATGATCTCGGTTCAAAAACTAAGGACATATTAGAAAAACCCATTTCCTTTTTGTTGTTATCTTTACAAATTGAAACTTTGAAAGAAACAAGCCTCTGACATCAGCGCCATGGATATACTGAGCAGTTTTTTTTTATCTCAGATATGACAAACCAGCAGTTAATGGATCAAGGCAATCAACTAATGAATGAAACTGATCAAGCTATCGCGCGATCTAAACAGGTTATTTTTTATTTATGACCGACATCTAAGCTTCTACCATCATGCTCTTAGGAACACCTGTTGACCTTGCACTCTTGTGTTAAATAGTTGAGAAATCTGCTCCCAGAGAGATAACTTTTGCATCCCCATATGATCCTACCAAACATCTTTGTTTCTTGTTGTGATGCTAAGATGCTGGCTTTGCTGTTTTTGTTGCCCCTCTTCATCTTCACTGTTCCTTTTTTCTTTGGTTGAAGGCGAGGAAACATGAGCTGTTATTTATAAAGATATAGATAAGCCTTTTTCTCTCAAGCCTTGATGCTTTGTGCTAAGTTTGGAATTGAGTCTACTGCTGAAGTCCTCAATATATCAATTTCTCAATGATTTGAGCTTCCACAGAACAATTTATTGTAGTGGACTCTCAAAGTCTTCAACAAATTGATGTGCTAATGCCCTCATAGCAGTGGCCTTTTCACACTTCATTGCTTCTTGACACTGTTTTGCTGTCTATTTTGTAGACTGTCCAAGAGACCATCAATGTAGGCACAGAAACTTCAGCTGCTCTGAAAGCACAGGCAAGTCACTTTTCTTATTTTTCAGAAGCAGCCAATTGTCATGTTATACTGTTCAATCAAGGTAAGAAAAGTCACTTTTGGTTATTTTATCTTCATCAGACAGAGCAAATGAGCAGAGTTGTTAATGAGCTGGACTCTATCCATTTCTCCATTAAAAAGGCATCTAAATTGGTGAAAGAAATCGGTAGACAGGTAAGTTCATCTCACAACACAAGTTCTTTATTTTATTTGTCAACTCTATTCTCATCTATCTCACTTCTTTTAAAACAGGTTGCAACTGACCGATGCATCATGGCCATGCTTTTTCTCATTGTTGCTGGAGTCATAGCAGTAATTATTGTTAAGGTGAGTGCTCAGCTTCTTCAGAGATTTGCAAACTCAACTGTTTGTGTATTACTTTGGCATATTACTTCAATGATCTAACTGATATTGTGACATGACTCGACCAAAATGACTTGGAAATTCTACAGCTAGAGCCCTCTTTTACATGATTTTATCACATTATCCTTTTTGCCTTTTTGGTTTGATGTGAAGTTTACAGAAGTCAGTGGAAAATGAATTCGTCCTCAAAGGTCCCTTTGTTCCTGTGGGAAAGGAAGTGGGTCAAGTAGAGGTCATAATTGTCATCGCTCTGCTGGGATTGGAATACTAACACACTAGTGAAGAAATATGGAGATAACAAAGCTAGAATACCAGACCATCCAACCATCTGTGCGCCAAACTACCTGTTCATTGTGTAAACTGCATCCAGTACCTTTCTTACTTCTATGTGAATAAATAATACACATGTAGACTAATTCAGAAACCTTAGATACCCATCCCCCCAAAACAGGAAGAATGTTAGAGACCATGAAGAGATTTGGAGCAGGGTCTGACAGGAATTGTATTGCCATGTAACGGCTAAGAAAAAAGTCAAATAGCCAATACAGAACATCAGATATGACAACAAAACATACATACATGATTTTCAGGCTAATTTGGTTATAGTGACTGTTGCTGAATGATGTTCATACTGTTCCATTGGCAGATTGTAAACCCACACAACAAGGACATTCCCAACATCCCAGGACTTGCACCACCTGTAAGCAGGAGGCTGTTGAGATAGAAGACAAGTGATAATTCCATACTTGTGTAAAAATTGATGAGGCTCCTTGGGAGGTCCATTGTATCTACAGTCTGTGAGGCGCCGCTTCAGTCATGTGGCATAGTGTTGTAATTCTATCTCATGGGATACAAATCTGGCAGGTACAGTATGTGTGTATGTTCTTATTCTTCTGGCTGGCCTTTCTGTTTTGCAAGAACCAAGCTCCGAACCATGTTCCCTGTAAACCTTCACATCTGTACACAAGTTACCAGTCTTATAAGACCGAGATCATATGGATTACGCATACGCAAACGTTGCATACCTACCTACTTGACGTATACACTATCTTGTGATGTGATATCCGGGTAATTTAGTGATGTGCTTGAGCTTAAGAGTTGCCTAAGAATCATGATGGCTTGGTCTTGCACTAGAGTCTAAAGATCACACTAAGGTACCTCGTCCATGCCCTTCTTCGCCTCCATGCTGGCCCTTCCATGTGAAAAGCATTGTAAATCAGTTTCCGGTCAAATAGTAGACATGTAATCTTTTAGGATCGTGGCCTGACATACAAATTTGGCTTTAGACATGTAATCTTTTAGGATTGTAGCCTGACCTCAAAATTTGGTTGGCTGGCAGCAGCTAGCAATTCTTGCTCATACAGAGTGTTGGACTTTCAGTACCTGCCTGTGTAACTGTGTAAGCTGTATGTTAGAAGCTACCTAGAGCTACACCGCATGATCCGAAGTCCAGATGGACTTTGCCTACAACTATCATTTGCACAGTTCATCCAGAGGGGGAAGAAAGAAACAAGGGAAAGGACGTGGAGAAAGGTGCCAACATATGAAGGGAAGCTTCAGCTCAGTCTTTGTCCTCGTTGGAACCCACCGTGCACGCGATCTCCATGGCACACCCTTCCTGCCCACTTCATTTGATTCCCCGTCTAATCACCCACCACAGCGTTTGATTAGCAGGGAGTACATCACTGCTAGTGCCGCCTTGTCCTTACCTCATGGGCGATTTGAAAGGAAAGAAATGCACGCGTTTTTCATCGTTTGAATTCTACTCCAGTTCAAACTGCACTGCACACATATCAGACCTGCTACAGCCAACTAATGTTGGTCGCCAAGCAGTTATTATGTAATTTTCCCTTTACCATGCTTTGTGCCTGCCAGCGCTGCTCAGTGAGACGACGATGTAACTTAATTGCTTTCCTCTAGTGAAATACGTGTGCAAGACATGTGTTCGGAAAAAAAAAATCTTGGCTGTCAGGTCAGGACGACTCGTGTCTTGTTCTTTATCGAAGTAAGTGATTGGGTGCCTAGATGACTGGATTGGGCTAGGTTGAACAGACTCCCCTAAGTCAAACTGATCTGTTCGCCACAGCATGAATACGTGTCAAGAGACACCATGGTTTGACCAATTATTGGTCTCTCTGCTCAATCTGGCTCTTAGGCCTTGTCCAATCCACCGAGAGAGGCGTCGACGAGCTGAAAACCTATCCATCTTCCGAAAGGTAGGAAGAGGTTGAATCTTCCAATCTTTAAGATTCGTGAATCTTTAAGGTTGGGGAAGGAGGTAGCTCGCCGGAGGGGCGGGAGGTGGGCGGGGCGGCTCGCCGGCGGGCCGCGGGCGGTGGTCGAGGCCGGCGGTATTTAGGGTTAGGGTTAGGGGTCCGGGTTTCGGGGTCTCTAATGGTCACCGGCCTTAGGGAAGGAGGAGGAGGGCGGCGGAGGCGGCAGGTCGGGCGGTGGCAGCGATTTGGCTGGTGGCAAGGACAAGGCGGCTTAGGAGCGTTGCCGGCCGAGCGGGGCTAGATATCCGGTGGGTGGTGGCCGGCGGCGGGGGTCATGAGCGACGTCGGGTTAGGAAGGGCGGGGTGGAGGGCGGTGGTGGCCGGCGGGCGGGCGGCGCGGCAGCCGCTGGCCGGGGCTGGTGGAGGAGGCGGTGGGGGTGGTGAACCGACGGGGAAGAAGAAGGGAGAAAAAAGATGGGCCTAATGGGCTTATAAGTGTCTCTCCTATCTATCTTCTGATAGCCCCGTCGATAAGGGCCTCCCTTCCTCACCAAATATTGAAATCTCTCTTAATTTTTTTGAAAAAGTCCAAATTACTCCCCTTAAGTATAACTAAAATGTGGATAAACCTCTAAAATATTTTTTGATTCCGTTTGCCCCATAAACTATACCATTTGGTTCAATTTACCCCTTAACACTATTTGTTTTTTTTTCTCCATGCACAGGTGGAACCTTAAGTTCAAATTTTGCAAGATGGTAGCAAACATCACAGGACATATTAGAAAAATATATAATGAATTTTTTATCATTATTTGATAGGTAGGATATTTAGTAATAATTTTTTCCTTGACATACGATTATATAAAAAATGATAATGAAAAATTCATAAAATATTTTTTAATATAGATTATGATGTCCACCACCATGCAAAGTCTCGAATTAAAATTCACCTTGTGTATGGGAAAAGAGAAGAAATTGTATTATGGAATAAATTGAACCGAGTAGTATAGTTTAGGGTAAATTGAAAAAAATATAGTTTAACTACACTTAAAAAGTAATTTCAACTTTTTCCTAATTTTTTCGGGCCCCGCCCGCCCACCGTGCCGCCGCGCCGCCCAGACTCGCCCACCGTCTGCCGCGCCACCCTAACTCGCCGCCGTGCCTCCCCGCCCATTTCGCCGCGGGTCCGCCCGCCGACGCGTATCCACGCCGGCCCCGAAGCCTCCCGCCGCGCCCCGCCGCGCCGGACCACGCAGCTCCGGACGCCGCCCCGTCGCTGCACCTCCCCCGCCGCGGGGACCGCCGCCTGCTCCCTCCGTCGCGTCCTCTCGACGCCGCGCACTCTTGACAACTGCCTCAGCTCCGATGCCTTCCAGCGTGCCCCGACGTCGAGCGGACCTCCTCAGGGTCTCCCGTCCAGGCTCAGGTGAGCTCCTCCGAGTCTGTGCACGCAATATGTTCGATGAAAGACCGCGGGGGAAAAACGTGTTGGTTTGCAGCTAGCTTTCCTTTTGTTTGGTTCAGCTCTGGCTCCGTTTCGGGGAGCTTGATTTGGTGTGAGAGACCGTACTACTGCTTGCCGGTTTCAGCGGTATAGGGTGAAGCTCATGATCATGTGGTTAAACGGAAGAACACATCAGAAATCACGTATAATTTCATATTGCCTAAGTGGATTAGTCACTCTCGTTATATATGCAAACTTTGATGCATATATGTAGTACATGGGGAGAAGAAAGTTAGGCGTCAGTTCAGTCCTTTGTCCTTTGGCTGCCTTGAGCTTAGTCAATACCAGTATTGTCAATATACTGATGACACATCCAGCTTATATAGTGGGGATGATCCTGTAATGTAGTTGGGAGCTCAGGGCAAGCAAGAAATGCCCCTGTAGCTATCTATGAAGTAGTCAGATAAACAAAATGGCACTTCCTTTCAGTTTGGTACTAATAAATTCATTTATTGACGACACATCCAGCTTATATAATGTATCCAAGCATTATAGCATTACAATAGTAATTATTTCACATACTGAAGGCATGGCATACATTTCAGTGCATCAGGCTTCAAGATTAGTACATTCCTCCAGCTGAAGCTTCAAAAGTCGAGAGAAGGGGCATACAGAGTGATAAGGACATTGTTCATTCATTTTTAATAAAATATATGATAGGATCGAAATGTACAATAAATTCCTCTGTAAGCAAAAATTGCCAATTACTAACTAGTTTGTAGCTAGTAAGAGCTATAGAATAGAAAAAAAGTCTAGGTAGCAATTATATTGGCATGCATTCAGTAATTCAATATTTGTAAAAGAAATATGCAGTCACCGGTTAGTTGTATAGTTTAATGTTTCCTCTACTGTATAAAACAAATATGTAGTCACCGGTCCAATCACTACAGGTCAGGGGCTAGGGCTGGCGTTGATAATACAATTGTAGCTTTGTAACATCAGGGACCTATCAGGATTGAACTTTGTAGAGCTGTGCTAGTCAATATGTTGATCTTCTTGATATGCTCTGGTTGATTCATGTTTCAGTTCAACTCCTGTAGCTTCTCTTAGGCTAAGTGCCTGGGCCGACATCAACTGTCAGTAGAATGGATATTTTATTACTTTAACTTGAAGTGCTGGATGTGTTAGCATGGAGTTCCACTCTGGCACCATACAATGGCATTGAATTATTTTGGATGCGCAAGCAACCTTAGGTGGCTGTTAGTCTGGGAAAATAAGATGATGTCTTGTAGCAGCTTGTGTTTTGTTCTTATGTCCATAACCTGACCGTTAATTCCTCTTCTTTTTTCCGTTGCGTATTTATGCTGAGCATTTGAGTTTGTTGCCATATGGTAGGTATATTAGAATGTGAAGTTCTGAACGTATTTTAGCTGCTGCTTTTAGTGGAAATACCTACTACATTGAATGGCATGTGGTCGTATTGGTTCGATTTATTGTCTGCTTTGGTTCAATTTTAGGCGTGTTGGTCTTGTTGCCTGTGATTTGTGGTCTACTTGCTGGGTTTGATTTGTGGACTGTTAGCTTTTTTATTTGGGGATTATGGCCAATTTGTGTTCTGTTGTTTGATTAAGGTAGCTGGTTGATAGGTAGGGAGGGAGGGAGGGGAGAGACAGTTCACATGCCTTGATAGGTATGTGTCTTGCTGCTGAAACTTTTCTAGTTCCATCGATTCAAGTAACTATGATCAACACATTATGATATTAATTTAAATCCAATATCCTTCTTGTAAGCATTGTTATTTCTATCTGCCTGTCTCAAACAAACATTTTAATTGTGGTGCTGCATCTCCTTCAAGGCGATTGCAGGAGAGTGGGCTGCTGCACTCATTGGAAGCTGGCGCATTTTCCTGAAAGTTATATATATTGGTAAGAGGATATAGCATGTAACTTTTGTTATTAGCAGCCACAATCTCGCATATTTGCCAATTGCCACTGAGAAACAATACCCTTTTCCTATTCTCTGAATGCATGCATTTCGGTGTTTCCTCTACTAATTGTTTTGCAATTAGCTCATCCTCCACATCTTTGTTTGCTTCGCAGCTAGGCTTCTGAAGCGAGACATGCGGCTTCGATCCGGCCGTCACTTAGTCTCCCCACTGACGGTGCCACAGGGAGGTCACCATCACCGCCAGCGCCTGCGCGGCTCAGATGACAGGATCGACAGCCTCCCTAAGGACCTGCTCCTCCAAGTGCTCGTCCGTCTCAAGCATGCCGAAAGAGCTGCGTGCGTCGGAGCGGTCTGCCGTAGCTGGCATGGCCTCTGGATTGAGCTTCCTGAGTTAACTTTTGGGTTTGTCAAGCCCCGCATGTTGGAAGCTGTGCTTGCCAAGGTCACCCATCCCAGGCTTGACCTCCTCAACATCACTGTGGAAGGTTAAACGGGGTGCCCAGGTCTCATTGCTTCTCCGTGCTGCCACAAGGCTGGTGCCGGAGAAACTCATGTTCCATGTGTGGAACCACCTCACTTTGGAAGACGATCCCATTGAGCTGCCTTGCTTCGACCGCACATCCTCCCTTGCTCTTGAAGTGATGGGTTTCCATCTTTTGCCTCCACTGTCCGGAGAGTTCACTGCACTCAAGAGCCTTTCCCTGAGCGATTGCCGTGGCATCGACATCGGAGCCCTGCTCCCCCTCTGCCCATCCTTGCGGGTCCTGAACATGTATCACCTCGTAGAGGTTGGCACAATGATGGTTCACTCAGCATCGCTTGAGGAGCTTAACTTGGAAACCAAAAAATACTGGCTTCACCCGAATTGACATTGCGGCTCTGGTGCTGAAGGAGTTGACATTGAAGGTCTGTCTTGACAAAGACTTCAGTTTGTTTTGTGATTGGGTGCTGAATTTGAAAGAGCGGCTACTGATCTTACTCCAACTTCCTTTCAGGGAGGAGTGCCGTGCCCAGTAAATTGCCCCTGTGAACAGTCTAGCAACTGGAGAATTGAAAACATCTCTTTGCCTAATCTTGAGGTTGTAGAAATTCATGGCTTGCAAGGAGAAGACGATGAAGTTGATTTCCTAGAACTTATACTCCGATCCGCACCAGCGCTTAGGAGATTGACCATGAGAATTTCCAATTCACCAAGTGAAGATGGACAGAAGATGTGCGGGATTATGAAGGAATACCCTGACGTGGAATATCATGTTCATAGCCCTTAGAATGTTCATGAAGTTAACAACTGGTGACATCCTTGTAATGTAGTCTCATGCTGCTATGTTTTGTTGAGCATTCGTCTATGTGAGTTGATGGGTCATAAATTTGGTGGTGGTTAGAACGTGTCATTACCTAAATTTGAGATCTCATAAAGGTGCCTTTTTCCATGCCCCTCTTCTTCCACCATGTGGCCCTTTCATGTTCAAAGCATTCTAAATCACTCTTGTGTCTAAGGCTTCTAGGCATGTAAAATCTTTTAGGATTGTGGCCTGATCCCAAAATTTGGTTGGCAGCAGCTGGTAAAATTCTTGCTCACGCAGAGTTTTGGACTTTCAGTACCTGCTTGTGTAAGCTGTATGTTAGAAGCTACCTGGAGCTATACTGCATGATCGATGAACTTGCCTACAACTATCATTTGCACAGTTCATCCGGAGAGGGAAGAGAGAAACAAGGCGAAGGACGTGGAGGAAGGTGCCAACATGTGAAGGGGAGCTTCAGCTCACTCAGTCGTCGTCCTCGTTGGAATCCACCGTGCACGGCTGCACGCGATCTCCAAAACTCCATTGCAAACCCTTTCTTGTTCAATTGGTGGCCCCACTTCACTTGATTCCAGCGTCAGGTCAACATGTCGGCTCATCTGTCTGCTGCAATCAATAGCCATTCTGAAACAAGGCAGGGCCCTCCTCTTCTTCGTCTTTGACCACTTTTCTACTCCTAATCGCACATCACCAGCACTAATCTTCCCACTAAACAAGTCTCCTCTCACGCACTTAGTGGGAAAAGATGATGTGTTCTCTTGCTCCTTCCGGTATGAACGAACTAGCAGGTCCACCACTTGCTCTGAATTTGTTTACCAGGAAGGAAAAGAGCAGGTCGTCTTGGGTGGACAGTGACCTGTCTGATGAAGAAACGAAATGGCAACCCTGGCTGTGAGCCTGTGAGGATGGGGAAAGCATCTGAATGTGACTCGTGTCTTGTTCTTTCTCCAAGTCACCTCCTCATCAAGTGATGGGTGTCTGGATGACTGGATTCGGCTCCCCAAGTCAAACCGATCAATTCGCCACCGGAGACTGGGCGCCACGGCATGGACCTTGGCAGCAATATCTTGCAGGGTTCCGAGCGTGGAAACTGGAAATCCCGTGGCACGACTACTCTCGATGACCATGACATCAAAGATGACGGGGTTGCAAGCGTTGTTTGTGCCCAAGAACGAAGGTAGATGCACTGTGTGTCCCAGATGAATTCAGCAACACTTGAGGATTAAAAAAAGAAACTCTGCAAGGGGCACCGAACGAGGCGAGCTACAGCAGGTCAGCAGGCATCTCGGACTCGGACGGCGGCATGGAACAGGCGCCACGTTTCAACACGTGAGCTGCAACTGCAATGCGATGAGGTTGGGCGCTGGCCGTTGTGACGCCGGTTGACCTTGGTCTCATCCTCTTCTCTCATGGCATCGGCTGTGGGCGCCGTGCGTTCGCCGGTTTCGGTCCCGCACTGTTGAGAGGATTTGCTTTCTTACCGACACTCGAACCCTAGATTCTCATGAACGCTGACTTTCTTACGTACTCTCTGTCGAAATTCGATCTCTCTGGGGAAAATTCGATTTGCTGGTGGTGGCATGCCATTGCCATGGGTCACTTTTGCTTTTTGAAGCAGCAGCAACTTGGTTTGACCGCTCCAATTCACCGCGGAAAAGGGAAGCAGAAGAATGATGTGCTAGTATCCACCAACAGCCAAACTTTTGAATTTGTGAAACAAGATACTTTTTTTTCCCCTTATAAAGAAGGGAGCAGGGATAAACATACCTGCCGCACCGCACACCCCCACTGAAGACAGATTTCTTCCTTCTTTGTCTTTGGCAGCCAAAAAAAAAAAAAGCTTTCGCATGAAGTGCGGTCAATTTGTTTAGTTGAGATTGGAAAACAAAACTGCTCTAGTTTCGGCCTCTAGGTGTGAAATTGCATGAAGAGAAACGAAATCACAGCCCTTTCTGTTATGAACGACGTAGAGAAATATGAAGTAAAGAATCAAGCCACAGAGGAGACACACGATTTAACGTGGAAAATCCCTTTCGATGTGAAGGGGAAAAACCACGGGCACCAGCCAGCAACAATCTCACTATCTCAAAGAGTTTTGGGTTACACGCCTATGACGGCTTACAAGAGAATCAAGTTTCCACGAAACCCTAGCAAGGGTGTATATACCGTACCGACCTAAGCCTCCGGCGACGGGCCTCCGCTCCGTCAGAAACCCCGCCTATTTTCTAGAGTGAATTTGGAACAACTCCAACACTTTCCACGTCTCCACCCTCTTCTAGTCTTCTTCCTTGGACATCCGGCCACAGCAGCAGCCAGAAGGCGAGGGCCGAGGCTGCTGATCAGGAGCGGGTCAAGTGGGTCACCGTCAGCCGTGTGGCGGTGTGCGTGCTTATATCTTAGCCGTGGCGCACGCCAGCGTGGAGGAGGAAGAGGAACGCGTCCCACACCGTACTCCCCATCCCCAATCCACGAACGAGGTATGATTCTGATTCCCGTGAAAATCCACGCGCGTCTCTCTCCTCTCAACGAGGAGCAGCAGCAAGTAAAAAGGTACTAGTAGTTCATGGAGGTTCCACGCATGATTCCGTCCTCGCATGATCCATCCGCGCCACTCGAGTCTCCGTCACCCTATATTTTACGGCGGGGGACTTGGGGGCGACCACCACGTGTGGACTGTGGTGTGGTGTGCGCGAGCTCATTTCCTTGCACCTGCCGGTTGCTGCCTTCGTCAAAGCTGGTTTCGTCCCGTTCAATCCTCCGGGCCGCCGCTTCCTTCCCTAATCCCCTTCACCTGTTCAAGTATTCAGGCAGCTCATCCACCTCCTGATTCTGTCCCTCCTTTTCCATCTTTGTCTCTCCTAGCATCCTCCGCCTCTGCTATGAGCTTCAATCCACAGAGCTCCCTCTCCCTGTCGGCTTCAATCACCACGTTCTTGGTCCTCTCCCATGGGCAGCCATAACATTTGTCCCTTCCTTCCCAAAATCCTCTCTTTTTCCACAGCTGTTCATCTTTCCTCTTCACGGTCTGTCTGTTGAAAACTAGGCAAATATCCCCCCTTTTTTCAACTATTTCTCATTGGTACAGCGATTCCTTCCTCTTGATGAAATTTGCAAAGATCCACCCATTCTAAGCTCTCTTCTCCGGCTTCATCTGTCACCAGATGGGGTGCTTCGCCTTCAAGAGCGGCAAGGGCAGGTCCAGGAGCCAGCCGGCCGCCGGAGCCAAGACGCCGCCGCCGGCCAAGTCGCCCCCGGCGTCCGACTCCTCAGGCGGCGGCGGCGGGAAGAGGAGCAAGGCCTCGTCCGCGTCGGCGTCCACGCCCACCAGGAGCATCCAGGAGCTGTCCGAGGAGCGGGGCGCGCAGCGGCTGCGAGTGTTCGACCTCGACGAGCTCGGCAGCGCCACCAACGGCTTCAGCCGCGCGCTCAAGGTCGGCGAGGGCGGCTTCGGCTCCGTCTACCGCGCCTTCTTCCGCTCCGCCGGCGGCGGCCGCGTCGTCCTCGCCGTCAAGCGCCTCAACCAGCGCAGCCTGCAGGTCTGCTTGCTTCCTCGCGTCTCCTCTCTTCTCTCTGTTTTTTTTTTTACCTCCTCCCCCTTTGCAAGATTATCCATGCCATGCTGCATTTTGGGCCTAGATTTGTCATTGCCATATCGAGTTTGTTCATCAGAAAGCTTGAATTCTGTGACGATTAATCATAGTATTTGATCACACTTAGGCAGAATAGCAGTGTAGCATTTTTATGGAGTCCCTACACTACAAATTTACAGTTATTTGCACCTCATATCTTGTAAAAAAGGATGTGCACGTGCCATCAGACTTTTCACTCTTCAAGAGCTGTAGACTGGTTGAAATTTCTCAAGACCTGTAGTCCACGAGATGCCGTCTCCGTGGATTTGTCATTTCTGGTGTATGGGCATCATAGAATTTATTAAATCATTTTTTTGGCGTCCACAAACTGCCGAGAAGTAACAGCATCATGGAGACTTTAGGTGCCCTCCTTTGGATCAAGGCCTAAACTAAACTCGGAAGATTGTTGGTTTGCAGTGAATCCATTAGATAATTTGAGCTTAGTGACAATCTTAAACACATAAATATTGGCCTGGACAGCTTCAAAGAGAATATTGGTCCAACCAACCGGACAAGGACATCCAGTGATGTCAACTTCAGTGGGAATCATAGAACAAACCACGTGAAAATTAGTCAAGATGGCATCACAAGTCAACCTATTAAATCATATAGATCAGCATCACGCTTTAAACACCGCCCAAGTCTGATCCTGACAATAATTAGATCCTAGTAGTACATAAATGAATTTCATGAAAATTTTCAAGTGTTGAACTGTGTGCCTGAACAATTGGATTTATCCTTTTTTTTTAAAAAAAGGAATAGCAGTTTAAAAGCCTTTTTATGCTGATTTCAGGGGCACAAGCAGTGGCTGGCTGAAGTCCAATTCCTGGGTGTTCTAGAGCACCCGAATCTCGTAAAGCTGATCGGCTACTGCGCAGTGGATTCAGAAGCAGGCAAGCACAGGCTGCTGGTCTACGAGTTCATGCCCAACAAGAGCTTGGATGACCATCTGTTCAACCGATCTCATCCTCCCCTTTCATGGAGATTGAGGCTGCAGATCATGATAGGTGCCGCATGGGGCCTGGATTATCTCCATGAAGGAGTGCCGGAAGTTCAGGTTTCCCCGAAAGCAATGTTCTTTCTGTATAAAACCAAAAATGCATTATCTGAATGTCTGAACTGAACCAATTAAACTGTAGTCTGCAGGATAAATACATTCTCCGAAACTCTGAACCGAACCATGTTCAACACTGCAATAACACACACAGCGTTTCTTGCTGAATTTGTCTGCTCAAATTTTTAAGAACACATAGACTAGTAATTGATCAGTATCTGATCCACGGCCTTTTGGTGTGACAGGTGATCTACAGGGATTTTAAAGCATCCAACATTCTTCTCGACGCCGAATTCAAGCCAAAACTGTCGGATTTTGGCCTGGCAAGGGAGGGGCCAACCGAAGGGAAAACGCACGTCTCCACCGCGGTGAGTACGCGAGTGGTCAAATTCCCTGGCATGAATCTTGCCGGCATTTCGCAGCTTGCGTGCCAGTGCCATGACGTGTCTTGCATTTGCATCTGATGATGTGAACTGTGACTGGCAATTGGCCCAGGTGGTTGGGACGCACGGGTACGCGGCGCCGGACTACATCGAGACGGGGCACCTGACGGCGAAGAGCGACGTGTGGAGCTTCGGGGTGGTGCTGTACGAGATCCTGACGGGGCGGCGGTCGCTGGAGCGGAGCCGCCCCGCGGAGGAGCAGAAGCTGCTGGCCTGGGTGCGGCGCCACCCGCCGGACAGCGCCGGCTTCCGGGCCATCATGGACCCGCGGCTGGGCGGCCGGTACCCGCTGGCCGCCGCGCGCGACGTGGCCAGGCTCGCCGACCGCTGCCTCGGCAAGAACCCCAAGGAGCGGCCGGCGATGAGGGACGTCGTCGAGGAGCTCGAACGGGTGCTGCAGATGGAGCCCCCGCCGCCGCCCGCCGACAAGAAGGGAGGGGACGGCAGGACGCCGCCATCGGCCAAGAGGTGACGATGTCATCTGAGGGCGTATTCCAAGTTCGTGTGTATATAGAGAGGCCATAAACGCAACAAAATAGAGCAAGTTCAGGTTTAAACACAGACGAATTCTATATTACAAAGGCTATACATATGTGAAGTGAAGGTTGATGATTTCAACATGCAAATGCAAAATTCAGCAAAAGTTCTGCTAGACTCGAGTGTTGTGTTGCATCCTTTTTTTTTTTCCATCCTCCTTTGCTAGACTGGAGTGTCGCATTTTCTTCTTGGATTCAAATCCAGTGGACAGAAATTCGAAAGTTGCAAAAAGAAAAAAAAATCGTTCTCAACTCCTCACATAAAAAGGCCTGTTAAAAGCCCAAAGGCCCCTAACCATTCGTCTTGGTCGCATCTACCATCCCATGGGCCGTGGGCTTGGCTAGAACCGCAAGAAAGCCCTCCTCGTCGGCGGCGGCCGCTACCCCAAATCTGCCGTGCCGGCGAAGAAGACTTTCCGAGCATCGCCGCCTCCGGTCGCCTCGCGCTCGCGGCGGAGCTTCACGTGCGCGTCGGGTTGGCAGCGTGGTGCGTGGAGAGCTCACTGCGGACGCTTGTGGCCCTCCTCGCACAGCAAACGGCGGTGAGATCGCTCATCCTTGTCTGGTTTGATCTCGGATCTCCTATGCAACTTCACTGGGTTGAGCTCTGGGGATTTCTGAACCGCAATTAGCTGCTGGCCAGGCTCCCCAAATCCCGGCGGGCGATGCAGGCGAAGAAGCTGACGCTGCTGCAGACGGTGGCTGCCGCGGGAGTCTTCTCTGCCGTCTCGTGCTGGTAACACAGCCTGCCCTGATGTAATCCAGTGTCCCCTGCGAATTCTCGCTCAGACCTCAGAGCATGGTGGATCCTCTTGTGCTGCAGGTATGGCTTCATGTTTGGAAGGGAGTCCGCGCGGCGTGAGCTTGGTGGCATCATAGACGACCTCCGCAAGTCCACCACAACCGCTTCCTCTGAACCCGATGCTAATTCCAAGCCATAGTACGGTATGCTAATTTTTCGCCCTCTAAATGTGGTCAGTTTGTTTCTGTGGATCTGGATTGTCTAAGCTAAATGCAAGAACCAGTCCTGGAGATGTTTTTGTCACCCTCCAAAATGTGTATCACTGTATTCAGCTTGAACATCTACTTATTTAGAACGACAAACGAGTTAAAATGTTTTTTGGTTAGGGGGATATTGGTATTGATGCCTTGCTGTGGCTCATTACCGCGCCCCCCCCCCCCCCCCCACACACACACACACAATGTGTGTGGATGTAGACATATGTATGTACGAATATTACAAGAAAACTGTATGCAAGCAAGATGGGAAGACCCACATCATTTCATTTCGTTAATAAACCTTGGGCGCAGCAACACCGCTCCATGTTTGAGCTTGACAGTGATGGATTTTTGTGGGGTTAACAAGCTTTAGAATTTGAATGGAGAAACAATGTAGAAGAGTGAATGTGTTTAATTGCATATTAGTACCACAAAAAATAACTTAACATTTGGTCATACATCTATGCACAAAGGACCAATATAAACATGCACAATTCCCTAAAAAAATATAAACATGCGTAGTGACAGCGAAAAGAATCTTGGTATTATCCAGCTTGTAGATCTTATAGTTGGACATGCAGATTAGCCGTAGAATATATTAAAAACCTGAGATAAAAGGAGAAAGGCTGAGAGAGATGAAATTTGCATACTTTTTTTAAAGCCCACATTCAGTTATAGCTCAAACTAATTATAGCTAGGTAGGCACCATGTTTCTGAGTTAGGTAGGCACCTGGTCATCATGAATAAAACTCTCACTATCTTAAGTTGCTGTAATATTTTGGCAGACATCTAGTAACACCATCACTCCCCCTCCTTCCTAATCAGTAAGGCTAGTCCCAGTGCAAGGTTTCATTGCACTGTTTCCAAGGATGCCACATCATCCCATGAGGTGTATTCTCATGAATGAAACGGGGAGTCCCAGTGCACAATTTCATTTCACGATTTCATAGGATGTCCATAACATTTAATTGTGAGACATGTGATTGGATATGGTTAGATGAAATGAAACTCTATAGCCCCCAATGCAAGTTTCAATAGGTTTCATAGTCTTGGAAACAGTGTATACACAGTTTCATCCTGATGAAACTCCTTCCCTCTCTCACTTCATAACTACCATGCCATGTCATCACATATGCTAATGTGTCACCGTATTTAATGTGCATGAAACCTCTATGAAACCCCCACTGGGATTAGCCTAAGAAATAAGGTACAACCAACATTGATCTTAATTAGCTAATCCACCAACAAGAGTTAGTGCAGGACAGTGGATCTGGTGCAGTAGTGAATGGACTACTACTGCAACTTAAGCAGTGCCACGGTGCCACCTGATCCTACCCTGCATGTAGGATTTAACGTCCATGATATGATCAAGCTGAGTACATTTATTTCTTGCTTCCTGTTTTGGGGAGATTGTAGTATAGACTGTATAGTGAGATGTTTAGAATGTGCGTGTGTTCCTTGAGTTTGGTGTGAGGAAGAAGTCCTTGTGCTATCTAGTAGTAGTAGCAGATGGCTTATATGTTCTGGACGTGTATGCTTTTGAAATAGAGCGATGCTTCTTGCTGATGAACTTGGATGCTGTAAAAGACAATGTGGATCCGGTTGCTCCAGTTGCAATAATAGCATATGGATAGGGGAGATCATCCTGTGACTCTAAAAAAATATAAGAGTAATATGTTTGCTACAAATTCAAGTAGGAACAATAAATGGTTCCCACATCGCACTTAGTAAAGAGGAAAAAATTGACAGTATGTGTAACTGATGAAGGAAGCACAAATATTGAGTTCACCATTGAGCAACACCAAAAGAGCAACTGATATTTGTAAAGCCAATTACCCTTATTTTCCCCCCCTCGTGTATGATCTGCAGTCTTCATTATCTAAGCATCTATAGTCAACTAATAGACAGCCAGTTGGCCATTTGTAAGGGCCGAAGGATGCTATACCAGTGATTGAAGGACCTGCTGCGTTTTGCACCCTGCGAGACAGGGAAAAGCCGAGGAGAAGAATACAGCCAGTTCTACGAAAGGGATGAAATACGAGGACAGCCGCTGGGAAATTTTTATTTTTAAACCTTTTTTAAATTTATTTTTAAAACCCCTCTCCAATTATATTTGCACAGCGTGACTCTTTTGGCTGTGCCGTGCACCATGGCACGACATGTAGCCGCTGTTGCGCCGGTGCATGTGGCACTTCAGCGCCGCACTAGCGAGGCACTGACTGGGCGAGTCATTGTGCTAGGCCGCCCGGCACGACAAGGCTGCGACAATGTCTTCCCTAGACAGCTGCGCCAGCCCTTTCCCCTCTCTCCCTAGTCTCTTTGTCCTCTCCCATCCTGACCCGACACCAAGCAGCCCCTCACTACCCCCAAAAGCCCCCCAAATCATGGGGGAATCAATCCCCGTGTTCTTGGAATGTATTTCCCTACTTTTTCCCCATCTTTTAACTTTGCATTTGGTTGATCGGAGAATGTTTAGGTGACCTAGGTTTAGAATTTTTGTTTTTGAAAATTTGATGAACTACAAGTTTGTTGTAGTAATGGATGCTTAGTTCATACACAGTTGAATTTTTGCTTGATGTGTAGAACTAGTTGCATGCATCGATTTGTGTAGTTGGTGATGTATTCTGTACTATATATGGTATGTGTAGGTTGCTTTGTGTAATATGTGCAATGAATGTAGTTTATTGTTGTAATATTTGGTATGTTAACGTGCTTGTATTTTGTTGATGGATCATTTAGTTCGGATGTTTCATTTAGTTTGTAGATGCCTTTGTATAAGATTGCAATCACAGAACCCTCTTTTAAAAGATACAAGTTGCAGAATGTAGATTCTAGAAAAAAGTGTATTTTTCATCCTCTAAGTATTGCAAAAGTGTGAGTTTCATCACTTATGTTTTATTTGGTGCAAATCAACCTCTCAACTATCTAAACTGGTACACTAATCACCCCACCCTGATTTAACAACAACGGTTTAGTGGCATCTGACACTGGTTTATGCCACGTAGATACTTAGACACGTTAGCTTCTATTACATGATATTTCATCGTCCAAATTATTAATCGGACACGTCCTTCACCAATACATCCAAACAGATAACTCCAGCCTCCAGCAGACCAACAACACCAGCAAGCCATCCATTAATCATGCGCCTATCAGATCGAGCTCTGCATCGGCAAATCGACATCCACTGCAGCTGGATCGAGCTCCAGCACCACGAAATCAGGCTCGAGCCCCGCTGCGTTCGGATCGAGCTTCACTGCTGCCGCGTCGAGCCTCGCTGGCCGCCAAATTGATCCCCACCGGATCGAGCTTCACCGCTGCCGCATCGAGCCCCGCCGGCCGCCGCGTCGAGCCCTGCCGAGCGCCGAATCGAGCTCCATTGCCGCTGCATCGAGGCGTGGTGCATGCTGCTGCTACGTGTCAGGAGCTTCTGCCTTGGCTGCTTGCTCGGTCTTCACCAACAGGCAATCCGTAGCTCCATGTGATTCGTGTGTTAGCCCCAACTTTCTAGTGTTTTTAGGATGTCACATGTGAGTAGCAGCAATTCATTTACCGGAGTTCCATGGGAGTGTTTTTAGTTTGTGGATTGGTGGAGCTCATGGCTTCAAGAATTCAGACTTTGCCATAGCTGCCATGTGGCCTATTGGCCTTGATGCAAATTTATGCCCTTATGTTATCAAGTTCAAGGAAAACACGATGATAGTGACATGTTACATATCTCATATACTCACCATGATACACAATTTTGCATCTGTAGATGCTTGCTGCCACTGTCGCCGTCTTCACGAGCACTCGCGCTAGGGTTAACCACCGTGTGGCATCAAGGATTAGTAAACATATGTGGCTTAGCGGTGCTTAGTTATATGATTACATGGTATAAACCGTTGTTAAACCGAGGTGGGGATGATTAATGCACCGGTTTAATTAGTTAAGTGATTGATTTGTACCAAATAAAATATGAGGGATGAAACTTACACTTCTGTGATCCTTAGGGGATAAAAAATACACTTTTTCCTGGATTCTATAATTTAGAACCCGAGAGTCATACCCATCATCAAAACTATAAAGATGTGACTAACTGAATCGTGATTTTGAGATCAGTAAGTGCTGCAAATTAAAAAGGGTGACTATTCCTAATCCCGTGCACAAAACTACAGTATGAGCTAAAGTAATTAACTGCACGTGGGGGCCCTGTGCAGGTGGCCACCTCGCCCCTGTCGATGGACGGCCGAGCTCTTACCCCGTATATAAAAGGCTTGTCATTCTCTCTTCCATACTCCTACTACATACCCTTCCTTTTCTCAATTCTCACTCAAACAAATTCCACAGAGAGAGGGAGGGAGGGGGAGAGAGATGGCCGGGGGATGGCTCCTGGAGTCCTGGTTGGCCGGCAAGGGTGGTGGAGAGGGGAGGCGTCAGGGGCTTGTGGTCTACTTCGCAGCTTTATCGTTCTTCAAGACATCTAGGTAGTGCACCAACGGATTAATGAATCCATAGACGGAATTAAGGTGTGTGTATCGCTTTACGATCTGCCTGCCTATAGAGAAATCCCTGAATGGCTGAATCCAAATTTTCAGTTTTGAGCTTGGAGCACGATATTGGTATGGAGCGCTGCTACAAGTGGGCCGAGTATACTCGTGATTAGTGAAAATGCTTTACCAAGCTATCGTCATACGGTGGGCAGCACCAACAATAGCAGATCATGTGCAGAATTAAAGCAAGCAATTAATAGCAAACTAGTACTGGTGTCTGTTCAAAATAAGAGAGATCGATCATGATGTCTGTTTGCAGTTGCAGAGACCATGCATTTTATTTCACATATGAAATTTCGCTTATCGAAAGAAAAAAAATGAAATATCCATAACTTGGGATTTGTAAACTGATTTGCTACAATATGTTCTGACGTCCTGTCTAATCCTCGTCCTCACGAAGCAAAGCCCAAGCAGAGAAATCCCTGATGGCTGCTGGCTGAATCCAAATTTTCAGTTTCAGCTTGGAGCGCTACATGTGGGCCGACTCGTGCTCCTCGTAGCCCATTTTAAGTGGTCAGCCCACTGGTAGTATCCCCAGTAAGATTCAAAAATCAAATCGTGCTAACAGACAGACAGGTCCTTCGTCTCCTCCGCTGATGCGCAAACGGCCATGGAGGCCGCCGCCGCCGACCTCCTCGCCGCCCTCTCGTCCCCGTCCTCCCACGCCGGCATCCACTGCCGCTTCGCCGCCTACCGCCTCCGGCCCTTCACCGCCCATCTTCCCGCCTCAACCCGCCTCCTCCCGGCGCGATCGCCTGCCTCCGCCCCCTCGCCAAGCGCTTCCTCCCGTTCCTCAGCCGCGCGCTCCAGCTCCTCCCGCCTCTCGTCCGCGCGAGCTCGGGCGGCGCCGTCCGGTGCGCCGAAGAGCTCTTCGAGATCTACGCTCTCCTCCTGGACTGCCTCGCGGCCATTTCGCCCTGCCTCGCGGGGAAGCCCTACTCCGTGCTGCTCCAGCGCGGCCGCTTCGTCTGCTGCCTCGAGTCGCGCGGCCGCCTCGGGCGCGCCGAGGAGGAGGCGGTCGCCGCCCTCGACGCCCTCCGCTCCGCGCTCTCTCCACCCGCAGCGAGCAACAAGTCACTATCACGACGCGGCGGCGGCGGCGGCGCTGCAAGTGCTGCCTCCATTATCCTTCTTCCGGACCCTGCTGGCGTCGCTGGGGAGGCTGGCACGGACCCTGATGTCGCAACACTCGCGGTGGAGCTCACCGTCTGCCTCGCTAATTGTGCCAGCAAGCGCAAGGTGAAGGAAGCCGCCCCTTACGAGCGGGTTCTCAGCCTTGTCGAGCAGCTCCAGCCATGGCTTCCGTGAGATTGATTGCCAACTTTGCTTTCGGAATTCCGTAAACAAAATACTGGGCAGGCCAGGCTTATGCCTTACGAGGAGTTTATGTTTCTGTGCAGGATTCTGCCTGAAAACGTCAGCAGGAAGTATCTCACCCTGCTTTTGAATGCAATGAGTCGGTGCACCTTTTTCCTTGCTGCCGAGCCTTCAGTGCTTGGAAAACAGCTATTCATGTGCTCGAACCCTAATTTGTGGCTCTTGTTGGGTTTCAACTCTAGCCTACCCCAACTTACTTGGGACTGAAAGGCTATGTCATTGTTGTTGTGTGTAGCAATGCAAAGCATACCTCAGATATCTTTACTGACTTCTTAGCCTTAATTATAAACCGCAGAAGCTTCCTTGGAAGAACTTGCCAGTACTACTAAGGAATCAAGAAATTTATCGCATGCCTTCAATGGGAAACTTCTTTTTAGCATTGACTCGATACAATAATCATTACAAAGAAGGCAATGTTATGGCCCCTCGTTTCCCTGCTATTGACCGTTTCAACACATTCTATCTATTGAATCCTAGTGGTGACCTGACCAGCACACAAAAAGAATTTGAACAGTTTTTCAGAAACTACAAGTGGAAGGTAAATGAGTTTTCAGACCTTGTAGATATAAGAAATCAGCTCCTTGTTTGAACATCATTTTTCTCACTGATCAAAATTGGTTCACTGAATATTCTAATGGAACATTAAAATGTAGTGCATGGATTGCACAAGTACATATGTGCATGGCATACATAAGTGGTTTGTTTTATCTTTTTGTTACATTCTAGAAATAATGTTTTACTGAAAATGTGGTTCATTTCACTGGCAGCTTTAGTCATCAGTTCCAGATCAGTCTTCTTGTCAATTTGTCACCGCTTCTGAATGGAATTAATGTTTGGGAAAAATATATTATATGCCACTGAACAACTTTGGTTTGCACGATCTTGCTTTTTTCCTTCCATGCCATCATTGACTTAGTGAAAGGTCATGGTTCACCCCCTCCTTCTGAGGTTATGTGCTTTCCAGACATTCTTTTCAAAAAACTGTCATGTTAGCTGAACTTGATGGCTTGGAGTAGATGGTGGGCTGAAGGGATGTCAATTGGCATATGGGTCATAATTTTTGCAAATTAATATCATGAGAGTAATAATAAGCACTTAATTAATACAGAAATAAAGATATTCAATGGCATATACAGAGTTTTCTCTATGGTGTTGGAAGGTACTCCCCCCTCCATTCCGCAATACTTGTCCATGGCCTCGAGAGAAAACGTTCTACAATACCTTTCCACTGAGGATATCAAGATTCAAGAATGTAGTTATTGTAGTTTTTCCACTCCCTACCCCTAATTGAATGCTTCGATAGAAGGGAAGTGGTTGTAAGTTGTATTATTACATTATAAATAGGGTATTCATGGTCACATTGATTTTTTCTTTGAAACTTGTATTTCCTTGGTCTGTGCGCATGGTGTGCTATGGACGATTATTGTAGAACAGAGGGAGTACCAACTTTAATGAAAATGCATAAAGATTGGAAGAACATATTGCATGTAGATGTTGCAACTACTATAAAAAGCCTTAGCCTCTTGTCATAGGTAATTGAGTGAAGGACCACTATGATTGTCTAGCTTGCAATCCAACATTGGAATGTCAAAAGTATTCATGTTGCATCATAATGAAACTGAATAGTGCAATCAATTATGATGTGCAGGGAAAGGCTGGGCATAATCCAACCAGTGAAGAGCTGGTCATGGCTTTGGAAAATTATGATCTTTTCCTGTACTTTGGGCATGGAAGTGGTACGCCCAAAAGATTAATGTTTGTTCCCGTCCATTTTTGTTGGATGTTTTTATCAGTGTCGCAATTATTTGAAGTTCTGTTCCTTTAGCCTACTGTAGTCGTATCTGATGGTTCATACTAATTAGTTTATAATTAAGAAACCCATCCCTACTGTGAGCCTGATGCGTGGCAGCTAAGTTCCTTTTAACTGTGTGGTAACCCAAGCTAAATTACTGTATACCGTATACCGTATACGTCTCTTTTTATAGTAGAGAAGAGCTGGCAGTACAGTGCTCTACTTCTGATAGGTAGGTCCTATACAAGGAAGGAGAAACCTGTCAGACTGGCAGAACGCTTCTCCCCCAGCGCCCGTATCCAGCTCCTGAGCATATCGAGATCGGCCCTCCTCCTCCTGTCTCTTGCGACCTCACTGTCGGCGATGGGCGAAGGGATCTAATCAAGTAGATATTATCTATTTATCATAGGTTTGTGCCCAGATGGGCATTGCAGACCAAGCTCCGCCATGGCTTCCTCTCCCAACTCAACCTCCGGTTCCAATGAAGCAAGGAAGGCCTTTTCTCCTTGCTGCACTCCACTCACCAGCCAGTCTGTTCCTGATGTCGCCCCAAAGCAGGGGCACTTGCTGTTTTGCATGCATGTCAAGGGTGGAGCTTTGGCTGTTTGTCGGGGTCAAAGGATGAGCTCAACCTGACGTTTTTTAGTAATCCAGTGAAGAATCACTATTGTTAGAAGTCAATGACTCCCAACCGGCATTCCAGTTGTGGAGAAGACTCTCACCAGTGCTGGCCTAGCTCTGTCTTGATGCCTGTGTTTTGACTGAAGGTTTCGGTGTTCCGTCTTGGTCAATTGTGCATGCTAATTTCCTTCCACAGAAGGTGCCCTTGTAGTGCTTTAATATATACTATAATTTTTTTATAAAAAAATGTAGTATTGGCATACCAACCGGTGTAGTTCTTTTTAAATACAATCAGCTTGCTTTTTATCTAAATCTTTTGTTATTGTGAACTACACTAAATGGTGTGAATTTAGGCAATATGACTTCTCAGACGTATTAGCACAGTGGCATAGTAGACATCAGTGGGGACTAATTGGCTTGTGGTACTGGAACCAGAAAGTTTTGAAGTGCCTAATGTCATCGACAATCAGTTGATGATATTACTGTTAACAATTGTGAACTAGCATGTGTTGACTATTGTTCATATCCTCTCTTTCTTTTTCCATGGCTATTGTTCGGTACCTGTTATATGAGTGCTAAGAACAACAGTCGTTGGTTCCTTGGTTGAATGAATCTAACTAGTTTGGAAAAACGATGCAGGAACTAAGCACGTGAACTTGAAGGAAATTGACAAGCTAAATGACTGTGCATCTGCTGTTCTTATGGGGTGCAGCAGTGGAGAACTGCATTGCAAAGGGAGCTATGCACCTCATGGGGCCCCGCTGTCCTATTTATCCGGTGGTTCACCTGCTGTAGTTGCAAATCTCTGGGATGTTTCAGATAAGGATATTGATCGGTTTAGTAAAGCTTTGCTCCATTCATGGCTGCGAGAAGATTCTGCAGATGACAGCAATTGCTCGCAATGTTCCCAACTGACACAAGAGTCTGAATCCATAAATATTGGGGTTGAGGGAAATGACAGGAGAGATGTTGATACCAAGCGGTGCAGCTGCAGGCAGAGGCGAGTTAGCTTCAAATCTAAGGGGGCGTTTTCTTCCCGTGTCTTATTTTTAGCACTTATCACATCGAATGTTTAGATACTAATTAGGAGTAGTAAACGTAGACTATTTACAAAACCAATTACATAAGTGGAATCTAAACGGCGAGACGAATCTATTAAGCCTAATTAATTCATCATTAGCAAATATTTACTGTAGCAACACATTGTCAAATCATGGACTAATTAGGCTTAATAGATTCATCTCGCCGTTTAGATTCGTCTTATGTAATGGGTTTTGTAAATAGTCTACGTTTAATACTTCTAATTAGTATCTAAACATTCGATGTGACGGGTGCTAAAGTGTCGCATTATAAATACGGTGGCATACATATCTAGGAAGGACAATTCCTCACTGATTTTTTTTTAAAATTTTTTTGTACTAGACTGGATTTGGCAGGGAATTTCTCATCCATCTCCTGTTTGTGGGTTGGATGGAGTGCCGGGAGTCTTTTATTTGCTCATCAAGGAACCGAAATTAAAGCATGCATTGATGCTCCTGGTGGCTACCTCTCGATACTCACCTGTTTATTTTCCACCAACCTCCTTAAATTTCACCAAGCCGTTTCACCTTCCCCAACCATCCTCCTCGGCATCTCTAGCACTACTAATACCTCAGTGACTCCGCTTCATACATCTCAATCTCATTTTCATCCGTATAATTGGTCATATATACATTTGTTATATCTTGTTAGAGGCTGCTCAATATTCTCAACTAGAGTTCCAATGTTAGCTCACCTTGCTTATTTGGGTCGTGGCTCCAGGAATGTCACCTGGCTGAGCTTGGAAGTTTTGTTTTGATGCTTATTCGTCTTTTGGCATCTTTTATGATGAGTTGCCTTGTGCTTGCGTGCTTAAACATGGACGGGTTTTTTAGTTTATTTTTGCTGTCCTCCAATGAAATCTCCCAGGCCCATCAGGAAAACGACAATTCCTGATTAACTTTCTGGGAATATAAGCCTAGTCCTTGCAAAATTATGTCTCCCAATTAAAGTATTTGCATATACATATATAATGTGCTAGAAATAGGAAGAAAAATATGAGTGCTATCATGGAGGTGCTTTAATAGTCACTCGTATCATCATTTCAATGAAAAGGGGGCCATTTTGAGTTATCCTGACTAGAGAAGCCCAGCCTGCTTTGTGTTTCTTGGATAATTCAGTAATTGATTAGATGCCCTTTTGAACAATATCAGACAACTTTGACTTGCCTGAAAGCTACCACTCTGTGCTCATTTACCATCTTTCACTTTAGGGTTGGACAGGACTAAAAATTGGGTCAGAATAGGATCAGATTGCTACGGAGTATAGCGATCTGTCTTTCTTTTTTTCTTACTTTTATCCTTTTGTTTCTGGCATGTTCTATCCTGATCCTACTTGGGTGTAGAGTTGCATGTACCATACCAATTGATATTATCAAACTGCTCCAAATTCATCTGTTCTTTTTCTGGATCTTCTTTCCTTCCTCTGTTATGAATATATGTTTTTGTTCGATCGTTTTCAACATATTAATTAGTAACTCATAACTTGGAAGATTTTGCAGATAATGTGAGCATCCCCTCGGGCTTCTTTTGTCGAGTACTCTGCGAAGAGTTATGACTTATGAGCCATGTAGCTAGAGGTTTGAGAAACTATAATTTTCTACAGTTCCTTAATGAATTTTCTGTTGTAGAGAAGGGATAATGAGTAGTATATAAAACCTGCAGTTTCTCCATAGAGCACCAGTAGAATTTCAGAATGGGACTGGTACCAGATCTGAGAGCTCTCTCTTAAAGTATGTCCCTCTCTTGAGGTGGTAATGGAGCAAAACCAAACAAAAGTTAACACATGTTTATTGCAGAAGGTTAGAAAAAGGGCAGATTGCTATCATGTAGAGAATCCCTAGCCTTTTCCATCTGTCTTCCTCTCCATCTCGTGATGTGCACTCTTCACTCCTCCCCTTAATTTGTAAGCACTTGTCCCAAGCTTGATAGGCCCTCTTGTCGTTCTCATGGTGGTGAGCAATGTCAAGAAGCAAAAAGGCCTCATGACTCACCCTTTTCTTTCTGTCACGGTCCAGCAGCTCTTGAATATCGCATTATTTGCATATTAAGGGCGTGTTTGGTTCCACTTGCTTATCATAAGCAGCTAAATGTTGCTTATTTGAAGTTGCTTATTTTTAGTCCTACTTGTTTGGATACTCTTGCTTACGAGCATTGAATGAGGTGGATATTGACATGTTTACCCCTAATGATTGGTTCTCATCCTATTTCTCCCTCCTCATTAAATAAGGGCAGAAGGTATAAAGTGTACCTTTTAACCCCCATAAGCATTGCTTATGGGCTAAAAATAAGTAGCCCCGTAAGCAACCTCATAAGCAAGAGCGTTTGGTATTTTAGAGCTAAAAGTTGCTTATTTTTAGCTGCTTATGCATAAGCAATGCAAACCAAACAGGCCCTAAGTTGTTAACGTCACATTGAATTTCTAGTCTAGGCCTGAAGCATCCATGATTGAACACGACGGATTCTCGTACATTGCATCCACTTGAATTGAAGGCCTATTGTAGTTATTGTTTTGGTTTTTCTCTGTACTTGTGTTGATTATTCATTGGCTCCACTAATGAGTCACTAGAATATATCTTTGGGGTATAGTGACTGAATTTTGGATTTCCTGCGACTTATTTGTAAATTTGGGCCCCGGAAAAGTTTTGCCAATGGGTGTGCCTTGGGTGTCGTCTATGATAGCTACTCCCACTTGCTCATGTATGTCTGCTCATTTGCTCACGATATTCAACATGTGGATCATCCTGGTCAAAAGTGCATTAGTTCATTAACTTCATTCGTAGACTGTAACATCTGAAACTTTGGCAACTCTAATGTTCACTGGAGAGAGGAAAGAAAAATTGTGCAACTGGTGAAACATTTACACTTGTTCTCCCAAGGTCCTTGATTGTCCCTGTGAACTGTTGCTTTTCTTATCCAAGGACAAAAATGACTGGCTAGAATCTTTCGTGCGCCTGTCATTGCTGCAAACCAAAGGAACATGATGAGCATATACACAGCTTTTGTATTGCAGCCACTTGAGCAGGCAAAAGGGGAATTGTTTGAGGCTCTTGATCACAGAAACAAACGGCTTCTACGATGAGTCAGTCATCTGAAAATAAAGATACACAGAGCACCATCAGAAGACATAAGTGAAGGCTGAAAAGGTCAGGCGTTGTCTGAAATCTTGCAGCCTAAGCCCTGGAAAAAGTAGTACAAGTGATTTAGGATAAAGGTTAGGATTTCCCTGCAGACTACTAATTGAAGGACAAGTGTGCATGCCGTGGCACCTCAATCCTGTTCTGAATTTTTCTCACCTGTCCATTTCTGAAGTCACATCTCACGGAAAAAAAAAAGTGCAGGAACGACAACGAGGAAATGAAGTGAGGAAGCTCAAGAACGAAGAAGAAGAAGAATGAACATTGTGTGCACACGGCAGCAATCTTGTTCTAGTATCAATATTTTAATTTGTACATCAGTACATGTAGATAGGTCATCACGAAGAGTGATGTCCATAGCTTGGTTATTCCCTCCTGCTCTCGTGGATCTCTACCTACTGTGTTGAACTGCTCATTAGATTCTCTCCTCTACACAAGATATCATACAGAGGAAGTCACTCATCCATGTATGAACTCAGTGTTGCAGGATCCCCAGAGAAGAACAATTACACATGCCTACAAGGCTAATCATCAACCTGTACTAATCCTGCTTGTTGACTGCAACTCATCGACGATCCGCCGCAGAAAACAACAATCACCTACTGATCCTGCGACGAACACCACGGCCTGATCGATGCGTGCGGCGGCTGGGCTGCACGTACGGCCATCAATTGCTGACTGACACTAGCAGTAGCAGCTACCTAGCTGGCGGCCACGGGGTGGTTGCGCGCCGCGAGGTTGGCGATGGTCGGGCGGCGGCGCATCACCAGCGGCCTTGACGATGACGGCGCCTCACCTGCCGGCGAGGACGACGGCGGCGGCGGCGCGCGCAGGAGGCGGTGGCGCCGCGCCACCGCGTCCAGCGCCTCGTCCATGGCCATCTGCTCCTGCCTGCAGTCGTCGCTGCAGAACGCGGCGTCCCCCCTGCAGCAGGACCACCGTGCCATCCGCACGCATGCAGGTCAACCGTCAACACCATGGTTGTGTTGATGGAATGGAAGGGAGATGTTGGGCAAGATGATGCTATTGCTATGCATGCGCGTACTTGTACATGAAGACGTCGCGGTTGCAGGCGATGCTCTCCTTGCAGAGGAAGCACGACCCGAGGTAGTGGAGACTGGCCGTGCAGCCGTCGCCACCGCCGCCGCCGCCCGGCTTCACCCGGAAGAACCTCGACGCGACCTGCACGTACCGCTCCTCCTCCATCGTCTCCGGCACCGGCATCACCGCCGCCGTCGTGGCGACCGTGGCCTTGAATCTTGATGTGATGACTTGCTCGTCGTTACACTGCCCTCTCCACCATGCCCAGAAGCGTGCTGCTCTTCCCGATGTGATGTGAGCAGAGGCACCTCTTGTTGGTTTGGTAGACGGAGCTGCCCCTGGAGGAGGTTTTATACGTGTGCGACGTGCCCGGCTTGTCTGCACGCGCGCCCCCTGCTGGTCTGCCATGCTGGTTTGAGTAGGACGGGGAGGTCCGTGTCGCAAAACCATGGGTGGTAGGGGTAGGGGAGCATGGGCTGTGTCACGGAACCTGTTGGCGGCGTGTGCATGGGGGGATTAATCTAAGAGGCAAGTTGATCGATAATGCCTGACAGAAAATAAAATACCCGGATTATTCGTAATCAATCAAACGATCCATCCTTTGGGAAGCATCAAGAGATGAGTCAGGCGAATAACAATTGATGAGCTTGATAGAACAATTTCGTTGTTAGTATACTGTCTCTGTGTCAGTCTGGCCATGGCTTGCCCCCAGCCATTTGCAGCTAAAGTTCTAGGCCTTGTTTAATTACCAATTTGGGAGTGGTAAAATTGGCATTTTGCCATAAATGCGCAACTGTAGCGTTTCGTTTGTATTTGTGAATTATTGTCCAAATATTGACTAATTAGGCTCAAAAGATTCGTCTCGCAAAATACAACAAAACTGTGCAATTAGTTTTTGATTTCATCTACATTTAGTACTCCATACATGTACCACAAGTTTGATGTGATGGAGAATCTTTTTTTTGTATAGTATCAAAGTTGGGAGTTTGGAGGTAACTAAACATGGCCTAGGCTAGGCTCTAGCTGCTTTTTTCCATGAACATGCAGAGGTTAAACGGTAGCATAGTGGCACAGCAAAACGGGTGAGCCGTGCCTGACTGGATCTGCTGCTGCCGTTCTGGGCCCTGCAGCTTTTTTTATGGTACAATAATAGCGGCAGGGAAGGAAGTCGGCGGCATGGGCACAGCTTGTAATTGACCTGCCAGAGGCATCTCCTCAGTCCTGAGCTTGATCAGGATCAGGGAGGGATCAACCGGGGTCGGCAGAGAGAGAGAGAGAGTTCCGGTGGGCTATCCTCTCCCCGAGGGCGCGCGCGCTTTCCAACCTCTCTCGAAAGCCCATGAAAACCAGCCCACCGCATTGCGGTTTCAAACACGCACGACTCTCTCAGATGCGGCCCACCGCTGATGAGGCGCCCCAGCCGTCGTCCACGTCCCGTCCAGTCCACCACACCGCGCCATGGCCGTTCGCGGGGCGGGGGCGCCGTGTGCGTGTCCGCCTCGTCCACCGCACCGCCCCTATCCTCCCGTGGAGCACGAGCGGCGAGCGGCAACCGAAAAAAAATACCAAACAAAATAAGTGTGGCCACCCACTCGTTCCTCTCGTCACCTTCGGCGCAGCAATGGACGCGGCCGTCTCGCTTTCCCTGCACCACCACCACGGGGCGCCGGGGGCGCTCCCGCTCCCCGCCACCCTCCCGCCGCCCCACCACCACCCCTGCGCGCTCCCGCTCAGGCGCCACCCCTTCTCCTCCGCCGCCGCGGCACCCAAGGCGCCCCCCGCGCCGCTCCTGACCCTCGCCGCCCGGCCCCGGTCGCCCGCGCGCTCCGCGTCGCCCCCCGCCCTCGCCCACCCCGCCGCGGCCCCCCGGTCCTCCGGCAGCTCCAGCCGCGCCGCCACCGGGTACGCGGCCGCGCTGGCCGACGCGTGCGCCCGCGCCGGCACGCTGCGCCGGGCCGCACGCCACGCGCGCGCGCTCCTCGTTCGCCGGCGCCGGTCCGAGGAGGAGGAGGAGCTCGACGCGCGGGTGGTGGCGCTGGTGAGGATGCTCGTCGGCAAGGGAAAGGCCGGGATGGTGCCCGAGGTCCTGGCCGAGTTCGCCGCCATCTGCGACCACCTGCTGCCGCGGCCGCCGCCGGCGCAACCACGCCACGCCTACTAGTTAGTCCACTCGTGTCTGCACCTACTCTACTGGCTACTGCTGTAGTATCTCGTCGACTCAACATTTGTACAATATGAACAGCACGCGTGTTCTTCAGAGTTCACGCTACGGTTTTGTATAATTGATATTGATTATTGTATGGAAATTCTTGCTTCCTAGAACAATATATTGTAGCATTTCTATTAATGGCGCCACAAGATGGATCACCTGCAAAACTGCTTACGAGCATCGACACATCTGAACATCAAATTGTTCATCAGCAGTAGCATTAGTAGCAAACACTGAAGCTTGGTTGGTTGTCTTGGCTGCTGAAGCTCTGAAAAGAAGAAAGCAGTCGAATCATACTTTCATACCCTGGCCCGGAGTTTCTAAATGAGGTGAGGTCAATTGCCTGCAACCAACAAAGAGATACTGATGCCTGTGATAAGCTAGCCACATTATGCATGGTGACACATAAGCTGAATACAATACTTGAAAGTCATCAGCCTGGTACTATAATGTCTTGAAAGTAGCAGTTGAGGATTGCTCATCTCTATCGACGTTACTAATGCGCACTTAATCCTTCTCTCGACAAATCAGCTTTATCCTTCTGGTCCACTTGTTGCAAACCTAACCACGTACCGGGCGCTAGGCTAGCGTCACACTAGCGATTAGGATAGCAATCCCTGGTTCTCGTCGGATTCTCGCGTTTGTATATGACTAGAGAAATATCCTTCTGTTCTATCTCTATTGATTTGTATTATCTTCTTTTTTTTTAGAATTTCATTTGTATTATCTTCCTCCGTCATTTATATCTCTGGAAAAATTGAATTGTATGGAGATAGAGTGAGTGAGTGAGTGGTTCATACGACGTTAAAATTGAATTTTGTATTATATTTCGATGGAGGGCATGAGGGGTCTTTTTCCCAATAAACTTAATGAACGCTGTTAACATTGGAATAATGCGTCAGAAATAAAAGATCTTGGAAAAGAAGCACGTGCCCATTTTACCCTAGGCTGGCTACAATTTGTAGCTACTACGATGAATGAATGCCGAAAGAGAAAAGTGCCATAGGTACCATACCAAACTCGCTGTACGACTAGTGCAAACGTACACAGCAGCACAGTGGAAGCAGTAATTAGCAACAGGTTAACAGCACCAAGAGCCCCTTTAATCTCTGTCAGCTAGCATCAGTCCCCCATTATGAAAGATGCTGAGGAGCACCTCCAATAGCAGGAGCGCGAGAGCAGCAACCTCTCCTCATCGCCCTCTCAACCACTCTGCTAGCTCCTTATGTCACCAGCACAAATATTTATGCACACACAATGTCGTATGAGACACGTACGTGAGCTTGTACTTAACAAGAGACACATAGCTTTGGAGAAGCTAGCCATTGCTGCAGGCTGCAGTTCTGTCTGGAGAGCTTGAGGTTTAGCAATGGAGGAGGACTACGTGTTCAAGATCGTGGTGATCGGCGACTCGGCGGTGGGGAAGACGCAGCTGCTGGGGCGCTTCACGCGCGACGAGTTCTTCCTGGACTCCAAGTCCACCATCGGCATCGAGTTCCAGACGCGCACCGTCGACATCGCCCGCCGCCGCGTCAAGGCCCAGATTTGGGACACCGCCGGCCAGGAGAGGTACAGGGCGGTCACCACCGCCTACTACCGTGGCGCGCTCGGCGCCGTGCTCGTCTACGACGTCACCAGGCGCCGCACCTTCGACCACGCCGCGCGCTGGGTCGACGAGCTCCGCGCCCACGCCGACAAGTCCATCGTCGTCATGCTCGTCGGCAACAAGGCCGACCTCGCCGCCGGCCGCGCGGTGGCGGCGGACGAGGCCGCCGCCTTCGCCGAGGAGCAGGGGCTCTTCTTCTCCGAGGCCTCCGCGCTCAGCGGGGAGAACGTCGAGCGCGCCTTCCTCAGGCTGCTCGAGGAGATCCACGCCAACGTGTCCAGGAGGCCCGCGCTGGAGGCGGCGGCGGCGTACGAGGAGGCCGGCGTCATCAACGGCCGTGGGCATGGCGACGCCGGCGTGCTGATGCTCAAGGGCGCTAGGCTGTCGCTGGCTGAAGAGAGGTCCATCATGGAAACGAGCGCCTTGAGGAGGACAAGCAGCTGCTCGTGCACGTAAGCAATCTGCTTGTGCGATAGAATGTATCATCAGATCAGAAGATCCAACGATTTCTCAAGTGAACACACAACGCAGGCGTGCTTCGTCATGGTACTGAGTACTGACTGGTTTCATGTGTCAACAGTTTGTGCTCCGAATGGAAGTTCGTTAGCAGCCAGAAAAAAAAAATTGAAGTACATCTGTCAACCTGGAATGGAACAGCCCCTTCTTCATTATGTATATTGTCTACCCTAAAATCGTTTAAAAGTACAAGGCAAGCGAAACAGTAATTCAGCCAGACAACCATGGAGTGCTGGTAACTTTTGGCGACAGAGAGAACTTCGAATCAACTTAAACATCAGTGCAAGCTTGCCATTTTGCCAGCTGCAATTAGCTTCAAAAACAGGTGCAGCCTCGCCACGCAAAATGGAACTCTAATACATGTGCTGAACCTTCGCAAGCTGCACAAGAAAACCTAACGAAATCGAGGGTAATGCTTGCGTCTACTCCACTGCAGATTTTCACGAGATCTAGCAAAAGGTAATGATTAAGGTGAAGAAGGCTCTTGCGGTTCTGACTGACTGTTCTGAACTATTCGAGACATCAGCTTAGATATCTCAAAGATCGCGCTCTGTACCTGATCATCTTCTGAATCCGATGGCCGAACCCACAAGGGTGACTGCAGCCCTGAGCTAGCAGCCTTCTTGCCCTTTCTAGATGTTGATAGGGCTCTCTCCAGGTCTGATTGCCTCAAGGGTCTAGGTTTCTGAAACAGAAGTAGAAGTCAAGAATCAAAACCAATGCGAGATGGTTGAAGCCGTACTAGTTAACTCTAAATCAACTTCACCAGTATTCAGAGAAATAAACAGCAAGGTTCTAATTACCGAAGCAGAAAATGATAAGTCCAAATAGCCATACTATCTGAATTTTATCTATGAATTCAACATACTCCATCAACATATTTTGAAGTCGCAAAACATAACAATCAACAACCTTTTTCAGGTAATGTTAGTAGTAAGAGCTCAAGAAAAATGCTAAAGAAGATATGCTAAACTGATTGTAGCAAATACTATTGACTTATCAGAAGTCAATGTGTGATATGTTTTAGCACTAAGGTTGCTAACTTATTGAATTATCAAAAGTGGAAATGAATTAATAGCAACAGCATGAAATCTTGTATGCTGAATGAAAATAGAAGAAATACTCACATCTAATGTCCTCCCATTTTTCTCATTATCCAAAAGCTCCCTGATAGGGTAGAATGCTGCCTGCTTGCACAGTTCTAGGATATCTGACCCAGTAAAGCCCTCACACAATCTTGCAATGCGATCATAATCAATATTAGGTTCAACATTTTCACCCTTCAATACAACCTGAAGTATCTTGCTCCTTTCACTCTGAACAGGAATTCCAATTTCAAATATCTGAGTAAAGCGCCTGAGGATGGCCTCATCTAACTCAGAAGGCCTGTTCGTAGCAGCAAGGACCATCACACGAGCATTCTCTGCAAAAGCATATATTTATAATTAAATATTGATCAGTAATATCTATGGAAGTAAATTTTTACAGTAAATGTTTCAGTATCCATATGCAGTAACAATCCTTCTCCAAAATAGCATCAGCTTGCAAGGAAAATTACATCATGGCAAATAAGTGTAGCTGTAAAGTGTTCTGATGTCTCCCTCAGGAATGCCATAAGTTCATGTAGAAGTAAAACATAGAAAGTATGGCAAAGGCTATCATGTTACTGAAAGTACTAACATCCTTTTAGCATTGAACTTTTGAAAACACACTTACTATGACACCGGCATTGGTTATGACTTATGATTAGTATCACATACATGTGTGACATAAGGAAATCACAATATCAATAATAATACTAATTTCACCAATAGAGTTCCTAAATATTCATGAGTGAAAAGGGAGCAAATTATGTGCATGTCCTCATGTAAGCTAGCTCATTGATGATAAGTTAGTTGCTCCCTGTAAATTGAAAGCATCCCATATGACCAGCCACAATGACCATCAACATGAGTCCTAGAGCAAGGTCATAGCCGCATAGGTATCACATACATTAAGTAAACCATGTTGCTTAAGCAGGAATAAACTTGCAATCGAACATCATAGCTTGTTACAGGAAACGAAATGCCAAAATAATAAAAAAGATGACATAGGCTACCATTTTCCCTGGAATCAGCTCTTACAAATCTATATTACTATTGCACTACATTCTCCTTAATTCTTCGCAAAGTCATTCCATGGTTATGCAACTTCTATCGTTGATTTCCAAAAAAACCACAAAGCCTCTTTTGGTATATATAATTTTAACAAGATATATTATATGATGAAAGTCAAAGCTAAAAGAGTTTCATTCAGATAAACAGAACAGAATAAGCCAAACTTGCATAAGAACATATTTACACAGTAACCGGTGTGCCATTGTGAGTCATTGCTATTGGCTGCTAAACTTCTATTTAAAAAGGTGATACCTAACTCCACCTAGGCGGCACCGCTGCTAGGCATAGCACCAATGCTTTGCCTAGAACCTAGGCTTTTTTTTTCCACCTAGAGCATTTTAAGGCTTGATTTATATATGTTAAAGGGGGAGAATTAAAGATGGAGGATGATGAATTATGGTAACAGAACTCATGGATGGCTTATAATGTCAAATCCTTTGTTTTAATATGCCAAATTCCACTATTCATCATGACACTACTAGAGGCATCAAGAAAAAAAATAAAATCACATGGGGATGCCTAGACGCTAGGCGGAGCCTGACCGCCTATCCTTTTTTGAAACATTGCTGCTATTTGTTTTCAAACGTACTGGATTCAATGAAGGGCGGACAGTGACGGAGCTAGGTAATGATGAATAAGGGAGGGTGCAGCAGCCAGCTAAGCTAATTCAAAGATCAAACACTATATCATGCATTGAAATTCTTAAGAGCTTCAATAGAAAAAAAAATAGCATCTTGAGAGGGGGGGGGGGGGGCATGGCCCCTGCGGCCCTGCCAATCCCGCTACTGGTTCCATCATTGAGAGCGGATTTGGACAAAGTTTTTCAGTATATAGTACAAAGGGCTACTAACACTGAAACAAAACCAGAACTCATGTTCAAGACATAGGCCCTGAGCACCATGAGGAAATTGACTAAGGACATATGCTGCTCAACTCCTTAGATCCTGACATACACCACAGCTCATCTTCATCTTTGACGTCGACCAATCAGGATGACATTAGGTGGCAGCGCATGTAATCTTACAAGCACAGTTATTCTAAAACTTAAAAGATGGGGGCATTTGCCCCCGCTCAACATAATTTAAGTCTGCCCCTAGATTTAATGTAATGCTGTAGGCACATTTATTCTATGCAATGCTTTCATGGGAGCAAGGCAGTGAATAAGAGCACTCACGATCAGTGGTGAAGCCGTCCCAGAGGGACATGAACTCCGTCTTCATATTAGTCATGGCTTCATGGTCTGTTGTCCGTCGCTGCCCCAAGAAACTATCAACCTCGTCGATGAAGATAATAGCAGGCTGGAGCTTGTGGGCAAGACTAAACACAGCCGCCACTGCCACAGTAATAAAATACCACCAAAGTCAGCACATCACATACCCACCAAAAAATAAAACACACTAAAATTAGCATTGGTTCTAAGCTAGTAGTAAGTTTCCAGTGGACAGTTAAAACAAACAACAATGGGGGTTAGTTAACATAAAAACCGTCGCCATACCGAGCTTCTGCGCATCCCCAAACCACTTGCTCATGAGATTGGAGATCCTGACATTGATGAAGACGGCTCCGGACTCCCTGGCGATGGCCTTGGCGAGCATGGTCTTCCCGGTGCCGGGTGGGCCATATAGGAGCACGCCCTTCTGGGGGCTGAGGAGCTTGCCGAAGGTGAAGAGCTCCGGGCGGCGCAGGGGCAGTATGACGAGCTCGTAGAGCGCCTGCTTGACGTGGTCGAGGCCGCCGATGGAGTCGAACTCGACGTCGATGCTGTCGGGGTTGATGACGTCGCACGCAATCACATCCTGCGCTCGATTCGGGGGGCGGCTCCGTCAGATTGGGTTGGAGCAGCGAGCGAGGTAACCCTAGAGGACGGAGCGGGTTCGGATCGGAGGTAGCAAAAAGAAAAGGCAAGGGGAACGAACCTCGTAGGGCGTGGTGGAGACGAGCGGCCGGCCGAGGCGCCTGGCGATCTCCTTCTTCTGCTGCGCGGCCTTCTGGGAGGCGGCGCGGTTGGGGTCGAGGTGGCGGAGGCCGGCGAAGAGGACGAGGCAGCTGAAGGCGGCGCTGGCGGCGTAGAGCACGAGCTCCTGCACGAACCGCGACGACGACTCCGACGACTTCATCGCCCCGCTGCTCGCCGGGCGGCGGCCGAGGAACCCAATCGGCTTGCGGCGGGAAGGAAGGATTCGCGAGGCTGAGAGGGTGGGGGGATCGATTCGCGGAGGGGAAAGCGTGGGGGGAGAGGCGCTGGCTGGCTGGCTGGATGGATGGATTAGGGAAGGGGGCGGCGCGACGCGATTGCTGCTTGTGCTTGGAGGAGGGGTTTGGGTTGGGTTGGGTTCCCCGGCCTTTTTGGATGGTGGATGCTTCTGGCCGTTGCTGAGAGAGGCCAGGCGGAGGAGGATTAGAGATTGGGGGCCTGTGATTCTCACTCACGGGAGATTGGAGAGGTTTGACTAGGATTGTTTCTGTCGCTGATTTCGTGTTGAGCGGATTCTGAATACTCTGTTTTATGTTTGTACCTGATTTGGACAGATTTTTCTGGGGAGCAAATACTGCTAGCATTACTTCTTCTAGTAGAGTTGGTACAAAGCGCACACCACGAACCGTCTGTGAATTTGAACGAGGTGTATTCTTCTGGGAGCGAAACGAATCCCAAATCAAAGATTTTTTTCCCCTCTTAATAACAGAGGAGATTAATATTCGGCCCCTCGCAAAAAAAAATAATATGGCAGAGAGAAGGAAAAAGTCCTCCCTTGTGTATTGCCATGGTCTCAATTTCATCCCTCATGTGCAAACCGAGTACCAATCATCCCTCAACTTTAAAACCCGTTTGTTTTCGGACTGTTTTGAGAGTGGTTCCGTGTGACGTGGCTTGGACCCCACATGTCAGGTGGTGGTGGGCTCCACATGCCAAGGCTTTCTTCTTCCCCTTCCTGCCTCCTCCCCCGCGCAAGCACAACACCACACCGGCGGAACCAAGAGTCCGAGACTCGGTCATGCGAGCTCCCTCTATGCAATCTTGAGCATCCCACCTCCAACAGCAGACCTCCATGGCAGACGAGGGGAAACACGGAAGCGGGCGGGCAGTGGAGAAGGATGAAATCTGCTGAACCAGGCGGAGGACGAACAGCGGAAAGGGATGAGGACTGCCAAGCCTGGGCGCAAGCGACGACCAACGAGTGGCTGCCAGACCTCCAGATCAAGGATAAGCGATCGCCGAGCGTGGGGAGCGAGCAGCCGCCGAGAGTGGCAGCAAAGAGGAGCTCCTCGGTATAGTCGGGGTCTTGAGAGTCCTCTGGGTTGTAGCTCGGGTCTGAACAGAACGAGATACGATGCAATATAAATTTATTGGCAACTTATCTAAGCAAAAGCTCCAAGAAAGCTAAATTTAGAAAATCCAAACAACTACAAACTAGCTACAAACAGCATGGGATCGATTTTACGAATTTAATGCAACTGGTTTCATATTTTTTTAGTTCAAATGAATTAGTTATGAATTTTTAAAAATTAATGATTTATTTAATTATTTAATTAATTTTGGAAATTCATTAATTAGGGTGACACGTGTCAGCTTCTGGGCGCGCTAAGTGGCAGCACGAGAGGGTGGCACGTGTTGGCGTTGACCCGATCAACGGTCAATGTTGACTTGGTCAACGTTAACAGTCAACTGGGCTCCACCGGTTAGCCGGTGAGCCCCACTGGTCAGCAGGCCCCATTAGTCAGTTAGTGGGCCCCACAAGTGGGCTCGGCCCTTTGACACGTCAGTGCCACGTGGCTGCCATGGCCAACCTACCTACGTGTCACTACCTACGTGTCACTGCCACGTGGCCCACACGTGGTCGCACAGGGTTAGTTCGGGATCCGGTGCGCCACGCTCATGTGGCCTAGCGTGCGGCGCGTTGGTTAGCTACGGGCGAAGTGGCCACATGGGCGACGTCGCGGTGACCGCGCCCACGACGTCGCGGCACGGCGCGACGCCGCAGCGTGGCAAGAGCGGCAACGCGGCGAGCAAGGCTGTGGTGTGGGGCTGGCGCGCGGCGCGGAGAGGCTACGGTGGCAGTAGCTTGACCAAAGGCCGGGCCTTGGCCTGGCGCTAGAGGGCGCACGCAGCTTGGCGTGGCGTGGCGGCATGTGCGTGGTCATGGGGAAGTCCCCGGCCGCGACACGGCCGGTGCAGCGCGCGGGCGCCGGCGTCCTGGTCCGCGGCAACAGGCGGCTGCAGCAAGCGGTAGTGGTGGCGGTGCTCCCGCAGAAGAGGTGCGGCTCGAAGGCCGGTCACACAACAGCGATGGCCAGCGGCGGAGGCTTCAGGCGATGGCGGCTCGACAGCCGGGCAACGTCTAAGGGCGGCGGCACGACGGCTGGACAGGGTGCCAAAAGAGGGAGAGGGTAAATGGCGGTGCTCACGGTGGGTCGATAGTGAAGGTGTGGCCGGCTCGACGAAGATGGTGGCGCTCGCGGTTCTCCTTGGCGCAGACGGCGGCGGCTGCAGCTCCGGCTCCTCCGCGACGCTCCGGCGACGGGTGATTCCAGGCGGCCTCCTCCTCCTCCTCCTTCCCCTCCCTTCTCCTTCTCTTCTCCTCTTCTCTTCCTTCCTCCACTTTCCCACTCTCCCCTCAAACTGGTGGCGGCGGCTTAGAGTAACCCCGGATGGATGGGGGAGGCTAGGCGCGGCGAGGCGGCTAGGGCTAGGGTTTCCAAGGGCGTGGCGCCGGCGAGCGGGTGGCCAGGATGCGGCGGCGGCTCGGTAGGGCGGCGTGACGGCTATCCGTGGCCTCCAGCGCAAAAGCGAGAGGCGTAGGGGCTGGGTCACGGGCATGCGTGGCTGCAGGAGTGCATGCTAGCGCGAACGAGACCAGCGAGCTCATCCCATCAGGCACGCACGCGCCGCGCGCGTGACATGTACGGCTGGAGGAAGAAGACGGGGCACAGTGCGGCTGACGCGCAGGTCCCACCTGGCGGTGAGGGAAAGAGAGGGAGAGGGCTGTGGCGAGTTCCTTTTGTAAAACACACTCAACTTTAAAAGCCAAATAAAATCCAATAAGAACCAAGTCAAACTAGCACGCAAGCTTGAATCAAATTTGGAGATTTATTATTAGGGAATTTCTAGGAAAGGGTAGAATTTGACTTCTATTTTCAAAAGAGCACACAATTCAAACAAAAAATTTTAAATTTTTGTAAAGAGTAACACAATTAATATCACTTAATTTTGAGGGATATTACATCAGCTAAGAACTCGCATCTCGTAGTAGTACGATTTCTGAAACTCTTTCACAACCTCTTGGCGATCCGAGGCATCAAAAGCTTTCGTAGCACTGTCAGTAGCAAGACACGGAGCTTCTCGGTGCTTCCAATATAACAGGGTCTGTAAGATCATATTCCCTTTTCATGTCCATGTCGATCGAGCTGACACTATTTCCACACTCAATTCCCAGAAGAAAGCCGGTCGCGTGATCTTTCTACGGCCGGTGGATGAATCTCTTGGTGCTTCACGTACACCAACTCTCTAATTGGACACACACCAGTTTCCCCTCCAGTCAGAGACAATGTTTTGGTGTACGGTGTGTCGGCAGCACGCAGTCGCGAAAATGTCGTGCCAGAGTTGATCGATCGACGAATGCCTTGACCGCACTGCTTTCGTGTCAAAAAAAAGGTACACGATCAAAAGTGTTGGTAACGTCGTTACCTGCTACACACCTAGCTAGTTTGACTACTGCATGTACACACACGAAGCAGCTTTATTTGCATTGGCTGCTGGCAGATGATGCAAGCTGCACCCCTTTTTCAGCGTCGCTGCTGTGCGCATCATTCCATCGTTCCATCTCCAGGAGTCCAATCTCTGTCAGCAACAAGCAGTGTGGGTGGGGGGAAAAGGAGGCGTGCAAGACAAATGCAATGCAAAGCCACTTTCTGAACAGAAGTAAGAGAAGCTCCTGTTCCTATCGCTTGGCCCAACTTGCTGGCCGTCGATACATGGAGCACGTGGTAGATAATGGAATAAGCTCCGAAAGAAGGTCAAAATTTTCAAGTTCATGCCAGAACACACATGGTATGGAAATGTAGTTACACTAACGCCCCCACTCGGACGATTCAGGCGGCGACTGTCCGCCTTGCTGCCGCCACCCATCCCTCCCCTTGCCGCCACCAGAGGGGTCGGCCGGAAGCTCGTGCCGACCTCTAGGACAGCGGCGGCGGGGCCTTACTGCCCCGGTCCGACCACGGACGGGAAAATGGCGGCCATGGCGGAACCGCCGACCAGGTGACGGCGGCGGCTCAGGAAGCTGGATCAGGCGACGGCGAACCCACACGGAGCAATGACGGTGGCAGTCCCGGGCGAGCAGACGAGGATGGCGCCGGGATGGAGATGCGGTGTAGCGCGCCGACCAGGGCGACGATAGCAGCTCGGGAGGCGGATCCGACGACGGTGGACCCGCGCGGAGCCAGGACGGCGGTGGTCCGGGGTGAGCAAACGAGGATGGCGCCGGGATGGAGATGCGGTGTGGCGTCGGGCTGCGGTTGCGGGGTGGCGCCGGGCTGTAGCGTAGCGCGGCCGGCGGCAACCCGTGAATGAGAGCGGCGCGGTCAGGGCGCCGATGCGGAGGATGGCGCCGCGCGGATGTAGGCCGGGAGGAGTGCGGCGGCCGGGTGGAGCGTGCAGCGACCGGGAGGAGAGCACGACCGGATGGCGCGCGCGGTGGCCGGGAGACGTGCGTCGGCTGGGAGGCGTGCCGCGGCCGGGAGGAGCACGCGGCAGATGGGAGGCGTGGCTGCATGCGGGTCGGTGCCGGAACAGCTGGTGGTGGGAGCGGAGGCAAGGTTGATGAGGACACCACGAGTACATCTACACCAGCAGCACCTCAGGCGCCTCCAGTTGCTCCTCCACCTCAGGCGTCTACAGTTGATCATCCAGTTGGGCCAATCACTCGGGCCCGTGCGAGAGAATTAAACTTCATCATGGTGTTAAGGAACGAAGGCCCATCGGGATAAGAAGATGGCCCAACAGGCAGCCCAGGTGGGGCGCCTAGGGTTGGGCGCGCGTGATCCCTCCGGACTCCAGGGGCTGCGCCCCCTTTATTTAGTCCGAGTCCTTTTTGTTTACAACTGGAGTTTTGTTTTACATCTAGCTTTAGCTACTCTTGAACACGCGCAAATACGCGCTGTCCTTGCGTGATTCAGAACTCCACCTTTGAGTGATATTTAGATTGCTCGCCTCTTTTTCTTGTTCGTTCTTCGATTGCGGACAGGAATCGATCTTCGTGATCAGGCTGATCTCGCACCGGCGAGGTTGGTAACCATCGGGAGTTGGTTCAGCGATTGCATTGGCGCTTCGGGTTCGCTCGTCGTAGTCGGATCGTGAGGGTCTACTTCCACCAAGTCGAATTTATCTCCACTCACCGAAAGATCGGGCACTCCGACTCTATCAAGTGGTATCAGCTTTCCAGGTTGATCGGTGAGTTTTACCGAGTGTTTTTCCCTTCCTCCAGTCCACAAAAACCAAAACAAATTTTTTTCAGGTTAGATCCTTTGTCCCAGCAACCGTTTAGCCTCGCACATTCTTTCAATAAGTGTCTTTGTTGAATTAGTGTGCCTACTCGTTCAATTGTTGCTGGTTACTTGTGTTTAATCTCTTGTTTCTCGTTTTTCCTCTAACCCTAGTTTTCGCCGCCGCCGCCGTTTCGCTGCTCGCCAACCCTACCACGCCGCGCCCACCGCTCCCCTTCGCGACAACCGCGCCGCACCATCCCACCCCTCCGATCGTCCCCTCCCCTGTCCAAAAAAAAAAGAAAGAAAGATAGAAAGCAATCAAAAAAAAAGGAAAGTGCAAAAAGAAAGGAAAGAAGCAAAAAAAAAAAAGAATCCAACAGGGATAAGGAAGGTGATCCGGTTTTGTTTTGGTGGAAACTCCTTGCGCGTGCCGTGAACCCCCCTGGGTCACGACCCTCCGGGACAACTCCGTAACCCCCCCCCCACGCATACCACGCCCTTCCCCACGCATCCCGTGCCAGCTTTTCATATCCATATCTCTCTTTCTTGGTACATTTTTCTGAGGTTCGCCTTACTCTAGAGAGAGAGAGAGAAAAGTGTGTGCCACAATTTGCTCCTTGTGATCCTCTGTGATCATATTATCAGTTTTGGGGCACCCTCTGTGAAAAAAAAATAGACAAAAAAAAACAAAAGAGGTGCGCCCTCTCCACCTTTGCCTCTGTTCTTTCGATTTCCCTTGTTACCAGCAACTCTTGTTACGTGTTTGGCACTATATTTCAACTTTGCATTATTGTTTGATTGTGCTAATCCTTCATTTGAGTGCAGCCTTCCAAGAACTCCACATAGTTCTACGACGAGCATATTTTGTTTCTCCAGGCAATCGCTCCTCCAATCTTTCGCGAGTTCCACCGGTTGGTTGCAGTTCGCCCCTGTGTGCGTGGTAAGAACGGATAAGAATTTGATAACAGCACTAGTGTGAGCGCCTTGTGAGTCGTTACACCCCTGTTTTGTCGTCGCTTTTGCTCTTGTATTTGCGCTAACCATGGCAGATGATGTCGACGCGGGGGCTAACCAGCTGCAGGGCATACGGGCACAAGTTGAAGGGCTTGTCACCGACATTCAGACGATTCATGAACGGCTGGACTCGACGATCTCCTCGTCGACCGAGCGGTGTGATCAGCTCGACCTTGCACAGACGGCCGCTAAGGCCACACTCGACTCAGTTGTGGCAAGACTCGATACATTGCACACAACAGTCGCAGAGTTGCAGCAGGGTTATGGTGGTGACTCGGATCAGGACGATGGCGATCGCCGAGGCCGTGCCCGCCGCGTGCCATGCCGTCCCGGTGGTAATGATTCCTTTTCCAAGATTAAATTTAAAATTCCACATTTTAATGGCAAATATGATCCTGCTGCGTATCTTGATTGGGAATTAGAAGTTGAACAGAAATTTTCATGCCATGATATTCTTGCTAATTCTCAAGTTAAAGCTGCTATTAGTGAATTTACTGATTTTGCTTTAATTTGGTGGCGTGAATATAAACACAAACATCCCAATACCATTCCAACCACTTGGGAGCAATTAAAAACTGCTATGCGCCACAGATTTGTGCCTTCTTATTATGCCCGAGATTTGCTTAATAAAATGCAACGTTTTCAGCAAGGTTCCAAATCTGTTGAGGAATATTTCTAGGAATTACAAATAGGCATGATTCGTTGTGGGTTATTGGAGGAAAATGACGCTGCTATGGCACGTTTTCGTGGTGGTTTGAACCGCGAAATTCAGGATATACTTGATTATAAGGACTACACAGATATGACAACATTATTTGAATATGCTTGCAAAGCTGAACGTGAAGTGCAGGGACGCCGCTCGAAGACATATTCTAACTCTTTTGCAGGAAGAAGCTCGACATCCCACTCTGCACCCGCTCTCCCTGCACCATCCACGCCCACCACTACATCACGCGAGCGAACGGCCAAACCTGCAAGCGCTGCCCCTTCCACAGGCGCCGCCCCTCCCACAGGCCGTACACGGGATATTCAGTGTCATCGTTGCAAAGGATTTGGCCACGTGATTCGGGACTGTCCGAACAAGCGCACTTTGCTTCTTCGTGACGATGGTGAGTACTCTTCCGCTAGTGATTCTGAAGATACTCGACATGCGATGCTTGCCACTGACCATGCAGCTATGGAGGTACATGTCAACCTGGGCGACGCCGATAGGTATGAAAGTCTTGTTGTGCAGCGTGTTCTTAGTACACAGGTCGCCCCGTCCGAGAAGAATCAGCGACACACTCTTTTCCATACCAAGGGCGTTGTGCAGGAGCGGTCGATTCGCATCATCATCGACAGCGGCAGCTGCAACAATTTGGCGAGTACCACGCTGGTTGAAAAGTTGTCTTTACCCACTCGTAAGCATCCACATCCATATCACATTCAATGGCTTAATGATGGTGGGAAAATTAGAATTACTCGATCAGTCCGTGTTCCTTTCTCCATGGGTGCTTATTCTGATTTTGTCGATTGTGATGTTATTCCCATGGAAGCATGCTCTCTGTTACTTAGGCGACCTTGGCAATATGATACTGATAGCTTGCATCATGGTCGTTCAAATCACTATTCTTTCATGTTTAAGGGTCAGAAAATAATTATACATCCAATGACACCTGAACAAATTCTTAAAGATGATCTTGCTAGAGCTGCTAAAACTGCTAAACAACTTGACGCATCGCCATCTGTTAATTCTGAAATCAAGTTGAATGCTCCTGTTTTGCTTGCCACACATGCTGATTTTGATGAGTTACACGATGCTCCTTTGCCATGCTATGCCCTTATATGCTCTAGTGTGCTCGTTTCATTGATGATGCACCATCTTTGGATATTCCCCCTGCGGTTGCTAACATTTTGCAGGAGTACGCTGATGTCTTTCCAAAAGATTTGCCACCGGGACTCCCACCACTTCGTGGCATTGAGCACCAGATCGACCTCATTCCCGGGGCACAGCTTCCGAACCGCGCACCGTACCGTACAAATCCGGATGAGACGAAGGAAATCCAGCGCCAGGTACAGGCGTTGCTTGACAAGGGTTATATTCGTGAGTCTCTTAGCCCTTGCTCCGTTCCCGTGTTACTTGTTCCAAAGAAAGATGGCTCATGGCGTATGTGTGTAAACTGTCGTGCTATTAATAACATTACCATTCGCTACAGATACCCTATACCACGCCTTGATGATATGCTAGATGAGCTTAGTGGTGCCATTATTTTCACTAAGATTGATTTGCGTAGTGGCTACCATCAAATTCGCATGAAATTAGGTGATGAATGGAAAACGGCTTTTAAAATGAAATTTGGGTTATATGAATGGTTGGTTATGCCGTTTGGTTTGACAAATGCTCCCAGCACGTTTATGCGTTTGATGAATGAAGTTCTGAGGCCCTTCATAGGATTGTTTGTAGTTGTCTATTTTGATGATATCCTCATTTACAGCAAGTCTATGGAAGAGCATTTAGAACATTTGCGTGCTGTTTTTGATGCGTTGCGTGCGGCCCATTTATTTGCTAACCTCGAAAAATGCATGTTTTGCACACAACGTGTCTCGTTTCTTGGCTATGTTGTTACTCCACAGGGCATTGAGGTGGATAGCAGCAAGATTGATGCCATTCGGGAGTGGCCTACACCGACGATGGTCACACAAATTTGAAGCTTTCTTGACCTTGTAGGTTTCTACTGCCGGTTTGTTCATGATTTTAGCTCCATTGTAGCGCCTCTACATGAGCTTACAAAGAAGGATGTTCCCTTTGCTTGGAGTGATTTGCAAGAGGTTGCGTTCAGCACCTTGAAAGATAAGTTAACCAATGCTCCTCTCTTGCAGTTGCCTGATTTTACTAAAGTGTTTGAGCTTGAATGCGATGCTAGCGGTATTGGGCTAGGTGCTGTTTTGTTACAAGAAGGAAAACCGGTTGCTTACTTTAGCGAGAAATTAAGTGGTGCTAGCTTGAATTATTCTACTTATGATAAGGGGCTTTATGCTTTAGTGCGCACTTTGCATACTTGGCAGCACTACCTTTGGCATCGCGAGTTTATAATTCATTCTGATCATGAGGCTTTAAAACATATTCGTACCCAAACAAACCTGAACCGTCGTCATGCTAAATGGGTAGAATTCATTGAGTCTTTCCCTTACATTATTAAACACAAGAGCGGGAAGGAAAATGTCATTGCTGATGCTTTGTCTCGTCGCTATACCATGCTGTCACAGTTAGATTTTAAAATCTTTGGCTTGCAAACTGTGAAGGATCAATATGTGGATGATGCTGATTTTAAAGATGCTTTCGCCCACTGTATTCATGGCAAACCATGGGGCAAATTTCACATACAGGACGGGTTCCTGTTTCGCGCTAACAAGCTGTGTGTTCCAGCTAGCTCGGTTCGTCGTTTGTTGTTACAGGAAGCGCATGGAGGCGGTCTCATGGGGCACTTTGGCGTCTACAAGACGCATGAAGTGCTGGCTGCCCACTTCTTTTGGCCCCGGATGCGTGCTGATGTTGAGCGCCTTGTTGCACGCTGCACTACTTGCCAGAAAGCTAAGTCACGATTGAACAACCATGGTTTGTACATGCCTTTGCCTGTTCCTACTTCCCCTTGGCTTGATATTTCTATGGACTTTGTTTTGGGATTGCCTAGAACTAAGAAGGGGAGGGACAGTATTTTTGTGGTTGTTGATCGTTTCTCCAAAATGGCTCATTTTATACCTTGTCATAAGACTGATGATGCTAGCAATGTTGCTGAATTGTTCTTTCGCGAGATTATTCGTTTGCATGGTATTCCAAATACAATAGTCTCTGATCGTGATGCTAAGTTTCTCAGTCATTTTTGGAGATCACTGTGGAATAAAATGGGAACTAAATTGCTGTTTAGCACCACTTGTCACCCTCAGACTGATGAACAAACTGAGGTGGTTAATCGAACCTTGTCCACTATGCTTAGGGCTGTTTTAGATAAACACTTGAAACGTTGGGAAGATTGCTTGCCTCATGTTGAGTTTGCTTATAATCATGCAACGCATTCTTCTACAAAGATGTGTCCTTTTCAGGTTGTTTATGGTTATATTCCTCGGGCGCCTATTGATTTGTTTGCACTTGATGCCGAGGACACCCCACACATAGATGCCGCTGCACATGTTGATCAAATGATTAGCTTGCATGAGCAAACTCAACAAAACATTGCTGCTGCTAATGCTAAATATCAGGTTGCGGGTAGTAAAGGGAGAAAACATGTTACTTTTGCACCGGGTGATCTGGTTTGGTTGCATTTGAGAAAGGATCGTTTTCCTACTTTACGTCGTTCTAAATTGATGCCACGTGCTACTGGTCCTTTTAAAGTGCTAACCAAGATTAATGATAATGCTTATATCCTTGACCTGCCTGCGAAGTTTGGTGTTTCCACGAGTTTTAATGTTGCAGATTTGAAACCGTATGTGGGCGAAGATGAGGAGTTGCCGTCGAGGACGACTTCAGTTCAAGAAGGGGAGGATGATGAGGACACCACGAGTACATCTACACCAGCAGCACCTCAGGCGCCTCCAGTTGCTCCTCCACCTCAGGCGCCTACAGTTGATCATCCAGTTGGGCCAATCACTCGGGCCCGTGCGAGAGAATTAAACTTCATCATGGTGTTAAGGAACGAAGGCCCATCGGGATAAGAAGATGGCCCAACAGGCAGCCCAGGTGGGGCGCCTAGGGTTGGGCGCGCGTGATCCCTCCGGACTCCAGGGGTTGCGCCCCTTTTATTTAGTCCGAGTCCTTTTTGTTTACGACTGGAGTTTTGTTTTACATCTAGCTTTAGCTACTCTTGAACACGCGCAAATACGCGTTGTCCTTGTGTGATTCAGAACTCCACCTTTGAGTGATATTTAGATTGCTCGCCTCTTTTTCTTGTTCGTTCTTCGATTGCGGACAGGAATCGATCTTCGTGATCAGGCTGATCTCGCACCGGCAAGGTTGGTAACCATCGGGAGTTGGTTCAGCGATTGCATTGGCGCTTCGGGTTCGCTCGTCGTAGTCGGATCGTGAGGGTCTACTTCCACCAAGTCAAATTTATCTCCACTCACCGAAAGATCGGGCACTCCGACTCTATCAAAGGTGGCCGGAGTGCCTGACACCACCTCGACGCTACCTTTCTCTTCTCCTCGTCAGCAAAGGAGGTCTACAGTGTTGCGATGCCACTGTTGTGGTGGGGCCGGAGGGTGTAGGGTACGCTCGTGGCACCATGGTGGTGGTGCGTGATGTGCCGGGCCATCCTTCTGGCACAGACGTCGCGAAGGCGATGGGGAGTGAGAAGCTGCCGCAAGCGATACTTGGCGGCAAGTCGTGAGACGCCGGGAGGCGTGCCGCCGCTAGGAGGAGTGCGGCTAGGAGGACTGCGGCTGGGCGGAGCGCGCGGCCATGAGGAGCGCGGCCGGGTGAGCGTGCGGTCGCCAGGAGGAGTACGGCAGCCGGAAGGAGCACGCGACATCGGCAGGGAGGTGCAGGTAGTGGAGGGCGCTGCGTGTGGGCAGCGATGGAGGATAGCGACAGAAACGGAGGTTGAGGTAAGGCGGCATGGCGAGTGGAGGCGCGACGGCGGTGTTGCCTCGGATGGGTTGCCATGGTAGTGGTCCGGAAGTGCCGAACCATGTACGTGCAGCGAGGGGTTGTATTGCTCCGGGCAAAAGCTCTCACCGACCTTCGTGCTGGTGGGCATGATGGCGGCGCCCCGTTGGAGGCGTCATGCTGGATTATGACCCTACTGCATGGGGTTCTCTGGGTGAAAACCCTATCCAAATCCTGGACAAGCGATGGCGTCGCCATTGGCGTCGTGCCCTCGTTGGAGGCATCATCTCTAGAGACCCAACTTGGCTCGTGGCATTGCTAAACCATTGTCATGGGAGGCCATAGCCGAGGGCGGCAACTCCGCCGCGCGGTGAGCTAAATGGGTGTTGTCGAGCCCATGTGCAAGCGATCGAAGTTATGATGGCGGCCAGGGGTTGTTGCATGGTTGTCGTTTTTGACTGCTTGCAGCGGACCGCGCCGGCTGACGTTGCTTGGTAGCAGTCAGTCCAGTATGGGATTGGGTCGGAGGACGTGCTCGCGGCATCGGTAGCGTGGGACGACTAGGCTTGCAGCGGACCGCAGCGGTTTGCTCAGCTTTGCTGGGCTATCCGGTGCGGTACATCTTCGGAAGACGACGAAAGCGACTTCTCTAGCTTGCTGACACGATGGAGAAGGCTATGTACGTGGGTGAAGCAACGAGACGAGGTCGATACACTGCGGTGGCTTGGCTGATCAATGGAGATCTTGGGGAGCGGGGCAATATAACTCAACACTCTGACAATAACAAAAGAAATGGATCCGCGACGTGGAGTACTGTGGTGGGCGTGACGAGGCCCTCGCGCACAGTATATCTTTGAGGCGACGAGAGAGAGGCAGAGTCCAACGGCGAATGGGGTGATGCCCCCGCGCGTTGTGTTATCATGGCGCCGACTGTGAGGCAGCCTGCGAGAGGTCCGAATTTGGTGCTATCATCCTGTCAGGTGGAGAGCGATGTTGCAACGGCAGTACGGCGGAAGGTCCTGCATGGTGGTGGCCTTATCGGTGCAGTGCAATTTGCTTCTCGGTTCAACGTCGATGCTAAGTTACGCTGGGAGGTTTCAGCGACTTCTTGACCGTGTGTTTGGTGGTACGGGTTGTGGTTAGGCTTCAGTTCTATCGTCGAGGTGTTGAGAGGAGTGGAGTTCGGCGACGGTTGATGTCCCAATCCAACCGGCCGATGTGTTGTAGAGTTGAGTTGCGTGTGAGGGCGCGGTGCGGCATGCGTTGAGGACCCAATCCAACCTCTCGGTGTTTGCATCATTTTTTCCTTTTTTATGTTTCCGTCCAGTTCGGACTTCATCTTCTTTATTAATACAATCGGCAGCTCTCTTGCTTGGTTCGTTTAAAAAAAACACACATGGTGATATGAAAATTCATGTCTGTCTTCTCATGGATACATATGGTACTAGAAACATGTAGCTAGGTCCAAGTTGCCAACTGGCCATGGCTATAGCAAACAGTATGAAATCCGTGTATCGTGGTCAACTAGCACACGGTTTGAGTGAGTCCCACTAATTGCTTCATTATTAGGTGCGTTTATTGACGTTCTCACATAAAAATTGCAAAAAATCCCCAAAAAATTGCACTGACCAAGTTGATTTCTCTTCTTACATGAGGTTTTATTGCAAATAAAGATCGACCTACCCCACTAGATATTTATTTTTGCCTCTGTATGCGGTTTCATAACAAAATGTTTTTTTTTTGCCTCTATCTGTTTGGTTTAATTTCACTGTGTCGCCTACAGGATTTGCTCGTGTGGATTATGCCACGTAACTAATAAGAGAGAGAGAAGGGAAAAAAAAACAAACTCGTCACAAGTCGAAGGATAGAAAACCAAACCATACGACATCAACTTGCTTTTTTTAAAACGAACATCAACTTGGTTTTCACTTACATGGTATGGTTTGTACTTTATATATAAGCTCATTTAGAATACCAACTAAGGTGGAGAGTCAAACAGACAGACAGACATTCTTTATATTCACGTTATGTTATCAGCATTGTCTTGCATTCTTGATCTGCATCTTTAAACTCATAATCAATCATAGCTTGGACCTACCTGGAAGTAATTATTAATATTTATTATTAATGGTTAATCATCCAATGCAACCAGCATGTCATGTAGAAGTGAGACATCTCGTTAAGTATATGACAAGAACAAAAAAGGTGAAAACCAAAGCGCATCGAAATAGCATGTTGGCTTTTACAATAAAATCACTTATAGGGGAACTCGAATCAGATTAATACATAGGGGGCTTTATGCAAATATTTATTTTTATCACGTGATACCTTCTTGGTCGTTGAACTAGGTGGTAGATGCTCAACTATGCACTTGTTGGACAGAAGGAACAAAAACGCAGCCTAACTTATTGAGAGGAAAACAATGGTCATCATTGGATATACACATTGAGAAATCGAATTGAACTTCTCCAAAAAAAAGTGAGAGAGGATATACAAATGGGCAGCAATGCGACAGCATGACCCCACGACGCTCTCAAAAGGACGTAGTTTTGATAACATGCATGTGCAACAACACTAAGCACCGAAAGAAACCATTAGGCTGGGTGCTACGTATTTCCTTCGTTCTAAATTATAAGTTATTTTAACTTTTTTTTGAAAGTCAAAGCATCTCAAGTTAAATCAAATTTATACAATAAAGTGTTAACATTTATGATATTAAATAAGTACCATTAGTTTCTTCATGAAATATATTTTCATAGTATATTTATTCGGTGCCATAAATCTTTATGATCCTCTTTATAATTTTGATCAAATATAAAATTGTTTGAACTCTTTACGAAAATTGAAATGCCGTAATTTGGAACACCTTTGGTTGTCAGGCTCGTGAGCGACGTACTGACGTTAGACAAGACAGATCTTGATGCGGCCACATGACAATTAGTCCTCCTCCGGTATGGGCCTATGCTGCCAAGTCTTCTAGCTAGCCTATCTTCTGAAGCCAAACACTAACAGCATGTGCAGATATTCTATTAAAGCATGTCTATATTATCACAGCAGCTCTCATTATATCCTGAATATATGTGCTGTATCCTGATCATGTCAGTTTCATTGTCTCGTACAATTAACCTACAAGCTTTAACTTTCTTAAGCTACATGCACACATCATATTAACTGCAACAAATGTTCATGAATTGGGTGGGTCCTTTGCTGAATTAATGTTGCTTGTTGCTTTTGCATCCTCTGCTTTTTCTGTTTTTTCCGGAGTCAGAAACATTGGCTGTCGTCAACAAGGTAACCGGAAGGACTCGTCAACTCATCGGCAGCCACAACCACAAGCAGTGCTATGATGTTGATGACCTGCAGCTGCAGGCCGGCAGGGTCACGTAGCATGCACGCTCAGGCTATCAGCTCGCCATCAATATTTGGCGAACTCAAACAAAGCATTCGTCCATGCCCCATCAGTCTAAGAGCAGACAGCCCTAGCGCGTGGCGCGTCAGAGCTTCAGGGTGAGCCGGCGACGGGGAGTTTGTTAGAATAATAGCCCGCGGAAGCAACGATTAATCTACTAAGATAATGTATGCGAGATCATAGACGACACTGGAGGCACGATATTTGTTGACGAGGTTCCGCCGAAGCCTACACCTGGGGCATGACTACGTGCGCTCCTCCCCAAACTGCAACACCGGTCGCTTCGGCGTCTCAACAATACGCCGCCTCCCCCTACGAGCTTGTCACTATGTCATCATGGTTACAACAGCGATCCTCTCTCATATTGATGAGGAGCCCAGGTTACAAGAGTTCGACACATATTCTACACCCTACCGCTAATACAATTCCAAGTCCAAACATAACCAACTAGTACACAATATTCGATACAATTCTAACAAACTCCACCTTGCCAAATATTCACCATCTTGAAGCCGTCATGCGTGAACCTCCGTGTACACCGAACTTGGGTTGTTGACTTTGTAGCTCAAGAGGAGCCACCCGACGAGTCTGACCTAGCCTCAGACCCGACACCTTCAGAAGACACCGCTATCCCTGCAACTCCATCTTACATGACTCCACTTGCAACTGTGCACCCTTGTACAGATGCAACGCCGTTCTCTCTCCTATAATCACAGCCTTGTCTCCCTTCATGATCTTCATGGTCTTCCCATCCAGCTCAGCTCGGAATAACATACCATCATCATGTAGAGCTCCAAGCAAAATTAGATTCCTACGTAGCCCCAGCACATGCCTAACACCCCGATGCACCTACTCAACTCCATCTTGGGTCTTGATCTTGATGTCGTCTACTCCAATAGCACGGTAAACCTTGTCATCATCCAAATAGGCTAAGCTAAAATCACTAGACTTGTAAAAAGTGAACCACTCCTTCTTGTGTGTTGCATGAAAAGAGCTAGCTGAATCTAACACCCACGCTTCAGTTGACTGCACGCTATCTGATACCGAGAGAACATCACCATCGCTGTTCGAGTCACTCTTAGAAATTGCAACATTAGCACTTGCCTTCTTATTCAATTCTGGACAATCCCTCCTCACATGTCCTAACTCATCGCAATCAAAGCACCACACTTTCTTCTTCTTCTTTTCCTTCACCTTCTCCTAGCTACACTCACCTTTGACCAGCAACGCATCACCAAGAGGTCCATCCACTGCATTGTTCTTTCTCCTTTGTTCCCGAGCCAATAACGTTGTAGTAATATCCTCAACTTTGATGATTTCCTTGCCGTACATCAAAGTCGCGATCACGTGCTCATAACATGACGGAAGTGAAGACAGAAGAATAATTGCCTTGTCTTCATTATCAACCATCACACCCAGTTGCTCTAGGTTCGTGACCATCTAACTGAAAACATTGATGTGCCCTGCAAGATCCAACCCTTCCAGCATCTTCAGCTCGTACAACTTCTGCTTTAGATACAGCTTGATCATCACTGTTTTTGACATGAATTGAGTTTCCAGCTTGTCCCAGATATCTTTAGTCCTATAACATGGTGCATGACTTGGTATGACAGACATAGCCGTATGGTTGTAGCCGCTAGCGTCTGCTTCTCCTCCCAGTCATCCTCCTCCATCTTCTCTGGCTTCTTCTCCTTCAGGCCCGTCAAGTTCCCCGGTTGCGTCAACTGATCCTTGACCCTTATCTGCCATAATCCAAAGTTGCCAGAGCCATCAAACTTCACCACCTCAAATCTGCCTACTGTCAACATCTTGCTGACATGCGGTTTGACCGATCCTTTGTTGCCGGTAATACTGCCCAATCCGTCTAACTTGTCGGTTGGTTCAATAACGTCTGGTACTACCTCTCCGCTATCTGACCCCATCAGACTTGCTACCGATGAGAAGCTTCACTTGCGAATAGCTGCACATGAGACTCCTTGGCCCACAATCAAGCACCTCCAAACAACTCCTGCGCAAATTGTAGAGAATCTCTTTGCGATTTCTACGTTGCCTTGCACCTTTCTGCTTGCCTTGCTTGACTTTCTGCCAAGCAACACCGCGTCCTCAGGTTTTATATCCACGCGTGACCCAACCCGATCCGACTCTACTTGCAACACAGCAGTTCGATTCCTAGCCCTGCACTCCTTTCCAAACCGGAACCGCCTATGTCACGTACCATCCGAGCAATATTCTCGTTCCAGCAGGCCCTCCCGACAAAACTGAAAAAAGAAATCTGCCTTGAAATCCTTGTTGAACTGCCTCTAGAAACTAAATAGTCACGGTCGATACTAAGCCTTCCAATTAAATCCTTGTAACAACACAACCAGGGTCCCATATTGTCTCCAACATGCACGTACCCTGCATTATGCGCAAACAAACAAGAAAAATAAGACCCCAAGTCCTTTACTCGAGGCACCTGGGCACGTTCCAAACTCCATCTCACTACAGCTCGCCTTGCAAGTCGCGACAGTCTAGGTCTTCCACGGTTTCACCATGACCTCTTCCTGTGTACTTGTCACCCATGACACTATACGTCCGCCAACATCATCGTATACGCTCTGCCGTGAGCTCCGCCTTGCGCTCTCTGTACGCAGACCTAGCTGTTGCAGCCGCGCCCTCATGCACCACCTGTGCATGAACATGCCGTACCACCCTATCGTCGACACAATCTGCTCGTCATGCCACAATACCGCCTTTATACAATGGTTACATCACCATTATCGTGATGCTCCCACGCTCCAATCTATCCGGCCATCACCTGCGTCTGGTCACCGGTCTGATCCCGAGCCGAAGTCGCCGCTCTTTTCACGTCATCTTCAACGGCCACTGTGTTGGTCCAATCACCACGCCTAGTCGATCCTCACCAACTGCATCCCATCGAATGGTCCAAGCCTCTTGCTTGAAGTGTTCGACACCACCGATTAAATCGCCGATCGCTGCCATGCTCCACCTTGCGCCGCATCGAGCACTTCCGCAACGCTTGTTGAGCATGATCCTCGCGTCTCCACGATGATCTCCATACCATCTTTAGATCCAATCTAACCATGATCTGATACCACTTGTTAGAATAATAGCGCGTGGAATCAACGATTGATCTATCGAGATAATGTATGCGAGATCACAGACGACATCGGAGGCACAATATTTGTTGACGAGGTTCAGCTGAAGTCTACATCTCGGGGCATGACTACGTACGCTCCTCCCCAACCGCAGCACGGGTCGCTCCGGGGTCCTGGCAACACGCTGCCTCCCCTTGCGAGCCTGTCGCTATGTTGTCATAGTTACAATAGCGGTCCTCTCTCGTATTTATAAGGAGCTCGAGTTACAAGAGTTCGACATATATTCTACACCCTACCGCTAATACAACTTTTAAGTTCAAACGTAACCAATTAGCACGTAATATTCCACGCCATTCTAACATAGGTGAGGGATACGCGCGTCAGTGGAGGCGTATGCGTGCGGGCTTGCGTAGGAAGAAGAAGACTGCCCGGAGCCAGGGCATGGACGAGGACTACGCCGTGGTCACATCGGTCGCCCAGAGGACTGAGCCTGAGCCGGATGCTGTTTATTCATGGCGCCGCGCGCTCTGCATCTGACTGCGAAAATGAGGGAACACTGGAGCAGTTCAAGCTCCGTGGATTCCACTTTACGTGTCTTCTCCAGCTCTCGATCCATCAATCATTCCACACACACCAAGGAGCGACTAGCGAGGAGCTAGAGAGAGGAGCGTATGGCGTCCACCATCCTGCTCTGAATCTCTGATCCGTCATGTCTTTTACTGTCTTCTTGCCAACCAGGCAGAGGACCAGCAGGGCGCCGGCCAGGCCCCCACGCGACTGACCATCCGGCCATTCTCTCTCTGTCGTCTGTCTCTCTCTCGATCTCAATCATGCCCTTCATCATAAACTCTGCATTTAAACTTGTGTCTCAACAGGAAGAGGATGGTGAAAAGGAGGAAGGGGAAAGGCGTTTCGGGTGTCGTGGGTGCATGTTCGTTCTTCCCCTGCTTTACAATTTCTCGCTTTGAGCCTGACATGTGGGGCATGCAACATGGGTGTTGAGGAAAAAAAAATGCATGCAGTAGTAGCAACCGGAGGCCTTTTTCTAGGCTGAGAAAAGGTGCACATAGGTACACTTTTTGAATCTCATCTTATTTTATAAAAAGAATGGCTTTTTGAATCTTGACTAGCTATGGCGGTGTAAGTCTATTTGATCGCCTAGACAATGACTTGGATTTAGGGCAAGATGTGGGTGTAACTTTAGTTTCAAAATGAATGGAATTTAAAAGGATTGAATAGTTGCACTGAGTCCTTTGAGGAAACAAAAAAACCTCAAACTAAGGAGTATATGACTTAAAGAGTCTATTATATAATTGTGCTCCTTTCGACTAAAAAAAAGGAATCTAAAGAATTCAACGGACATAAAATCTGATTGATAAGTAAAGGAAAACAATGCTAGCGACTTTGTGCTAAATAATTACTCCATTTACTCAGATTTGTTGCTCTCTCAAATTTTTTGTTTTGTGCTCCTTAGGACCATTGTTTAAAAAAATATAAAAAGACAAACACACATTTGTAGATTAGCAATGGAGAAAATATTTTTTTGACCGAAGTCAGCGGGGGAAGCCCCTATCTATTTTTTTTATATTTTTTTTTCAGATCTGTTTAATTCGCTCCCATGAGGAGTCAAACCTAGGTCTACTGGGTGCTACTTAGGTGCTCTAACCTCCAGATTAAAGGTCCTTTTATGCAATGGAGAAGATATCAGAGTGATATATAATGAACTGAACATGTTCACTATTGCATCTATTCCAAATTCTCGTTACAAGAATTTTTGAGGGAGAGAAAAATACTGGATGATATTATTAATTGGTACACATGCAAATCTTCTCTCTCTTTTTTGCAAAGCATGATAAAATTACATAAATATCATCATAGTTTACTATGGTTGCCAATGCTATCTCTAGAAATCTCCCCTTCTCTATCAATATATCGAATGTTGTACGGTAGACCTTTTGCCTGTTCTATATTTTTTTAAAAATGTATACATTTACAAATGGAGATGAACAGCATTTTTATATATAAATATCCAGGTCTTAAACTACTAGAACCAAAGCAAAATTGGAGTGGTGTTGCTAGTACAATAAGTTTGGCACATCTAGGTTGTCACACTGCAGATGAAGAAAAGCTGGGAGAGTAGGCCGGGGTGGGTAGGTGAAGGTAGCAATTCTTGTGGGCAGAGGTCCACCATAACTCTCAGTCCCAAATCAAGACCTCTTCGTCTTCTCTCTCTCCCTCTCCCCCGCAGTCCAGCACAGCGCAGTACTGCCGGGACAGCTCCCCGTTGGAATCACTCTCCTCCATATATGCATACCCTCCCTTTCCTTCTCTTCTCCCTTCATCTTGCTCATACCCAAAAAGGCCAGAAAAGATGAGAGAAAAGGGAGTAGTAGTGAGAGGAGATGTGAGAGTGAGAGAGAGAGAGAGTACAGGTAGGATCAAGAAGCCGTGAGAGATTAAGATCAAGGAAAAGTGGGCTACCTAGAGAGAGAGATCAGGGAGCCTTTTCGTCTTTGAGGGGAATGTTGTCTGGCTCGGGGGCGCCGCTCTTTCTCTGACCTGCTCCTTTCTCCTCCGATCCATCTCGCTCTTCCTCTCTCCTGGAGGTAGAGAGGAGATCGATCGATGGGCAGGAGTGAGAGGAGATGGGTGTAGATCTCGGACCAGGCTTCATTCCCCCCAAAAGGAAGGGCTCCCCATGCTCTCTGCCTCCTTCAGAGCTCGTGTCCCAAGTTTTCTTGGGCAAATCTGAACCGAGTAAGCTAGCTAATCTGCTGAAAATATATTGCACTTGTTTTTCCCCTCTCTGCAGTTCTCTTGGGCGTATGGGTAGAAAGAAATTTGGATCTTGTGGCTGGGTGAGGCATGGTGAAAGGCTGCATGAGATGCAGATTGGTGTAATGATGGGTGGGCATGACTGCATGACTGACCAGTGGCCTGTTGCACACATACCCATGGCTAGCTCATGTGGGGGATCTTCTCTCCCTCTCTTTCCCTGCCAATAATTGGTGATGACTGCTGGGAGAGAGGAGGTGAGGGAAAAGTTGCCATCATCACCTGCTGATTAATGGCCATATATACATCTTCTTCCCTAATAAATCGATCCCTCCCATCCCATGCATGCAAATCCTTCCTCTAAATCTGATGGTTGGAGGCGTGTATTCAGGTTTAAATTCTTTTCTTCAGTTCTCATCTCTCTTTTTATTCATACATATATTCTGAAATGTTTACCCAACTGTTTCATCTCTTTTCTTTTTATTTAGAACTTTAATTGTTTACTTCCAGTATACTCTAGAACTTCCTTCTGCTCTATATATACATTACCATGTTTTTCTAGTTTATGTATGTGGCTTTAGCTTAAATGAATAAGAACATATCAATAGGTTTTATTTTGTGTCCTTGTAGTTTAATTATTTGGAACCATTTCTCTATTGTGTTCTATCTGTAGAGCAATGGAACTTTTAGTACCAAATAACCATGCATCGAACCACTAGGAAACAAATGAACATCGTCATGCATGTATAATTTCCTACCTTGTATTTTTACGAAACAATAATAGCTAATTATGGAGATGTTACTCCTCCAGAACGTAATAGTCAGAGATGCTTGCAGATCTTGTCCACTCCTTGGAAACATGAAGTGTTGTGTAGTATAATCTAGTACTTTAAGCAGGCTGATTTCTCTGAGATCTTTTAATATTTGTATGTCAGAACCCTAAAGAGTCAAGAGTGGGATATATAAGTTATATTGTTCAGTCATTGACATCGATGCATTGATGTTTGTGTAATCTTGTTGCTATTCAATTAGCTAGCTCTGACCTGCTTCCTGTTTGAAGCCTTTGATGAACTCTAGCAAGTTAGCTTCATTCCCCATATTCATGTTGTACCTTGCCTATTATTTTTTGTGTCGAGATGCTTACACCTTTGGAGAGTTAGCTATATGTTAATGCTTGCTAGAGCTAGCGGCATGGTGTTTCCAATGCATCCAAATCCCTAAATATTCTCTTGCTATGTTGAACACATTGTCTTGTTAGGATTCCATCTCTTTTTGTAGTTTTGCTCCGATCCGCTTCTTCAGAAAATGGATGTCTTCGCTGCATGAGCATGACATGGTCACTTGCTTGTCAGACCTTGAAGTTTTTTGTCTCCATAATATCATTTTTTTCAAAGGATGCTTTCTCTTACTCCTTCCATTTCAGAGTGAAATAATGTGTGGTTTAATTCGGTGCAGCCTACAATATTACATTTTGGACATCGGTATCTATTATGTGATATAGCTCATGACTATAAATCAATGCGGCACTAAATTGTATTATCTAAAGCCTCCAAGGATGACAACTCAAGCTAGTATTTGGATATTATTTTTTTAAATTTTCTCTCTTGTCTTTATGTTCTTATTAGTTCTTCCTTTGAACATCGGGTCATCGGTTGGTGCAATATGGTGGGCTACATGTTCCCTGGGACATGGGCTCGACCTCCTGATGATGGCGTTGCTCTACCGTTGTAATGTTTGCGGAAGCTGGATTTTTTTTTCATTATCTAAAAAGCTTAACTGTCAGTTTATGAAGTTTGAATTTAAAAATGGCGTGCATGCCCTATAGTCTAGAATAAATGGTCAGTCAACATCTACTGCATGTGTCAATTATGTGTGCCATATATGGTAAAATATATGTATGCCAAAAATACAGTAGAATAAACAGGAACTTCCTACTAGCGACTAATCAACGCACAATAGTAGCACTACTAGCTGCAACTGAAACAAGAACGCAGAAAGCATGAGATATCACAATCATCATTCAGTAATTTCTCTTTCACATAACTAAACCAAACTGCCATTATATTCCACATGATCATGGACGATGTACCTCCACATTATATTCCACATTCCACATCCATATACAATTAACCAGTTACACTGTCAAAGTACACGTACGATGACACAGGCAGCTGCTGCTGGGTACACGCTTGCAACACAGACTGAAGCTTGCTGTGCACTTGGGGCGTGATTGGTTGTAGTGCGCGCCTCGAGGCAGGATGGCGGGACGGTGCAGGCTCAAAGCAACTAGGATGCGTTCGTGCAGGTAGTCATGATTAGTTGTTTTTGCTGTTGATTCCGTATGAGATGAGCTTTTGTTTGGATGCATGGAAGTGTCGTGAAGTTCTAGCTAACTAACATATTACACATGAATCCATAAACCGTGTGTGTGTGCACCAAGCCATCCCAGCTGGAAGGGGCAAGTGAACGAGGCGGTGCAGGTTTATGGTGGTGCAGATAGGGGAATCCAAGTGCACGAAACGCCGGATGGTCCCTAGTATGGTCTCCTCCTGCTACCAATCACGCCCTTGGAAGCGTATAGCACTGTGCTCCTACGCTGCATTTCATATGTTTACGTCAGCCCACGGACACACTGAGACCTTTCTACACGCATCACGTACGTATCCGTGTACTATACCTGAGACATGCCTGTGCATGAGGCCGGGCCCATGAGCAGTGACCACACGGGTAGCAGTCCGGTCAGCATCTTTCCTGTCCTGGCAGCTTCTCTCTCGTCTCTTGACGTGAGGGCTCATGCAGAGACGACACAGATGCAGGAACGCCACTCCTGCCAGGGAGGTAGCAGCAGCTTCTTCCATATCTCCAGCCATGCCGATACGAATTCGATTCTGCTTTCACGTCACAGAAGAAGAGAACAGTACAGTCGCCTACGCTTCTGCCTTTGTGTTTTCATCGTTTTTTTTTCCTGCATGCTGATGAATCGACTAAACGTACGGTACGGGCAGGCATAGAAGGAATCCCAGCGCAAAACAAAGTTTTTTTCTTAAAAAAAAAACTTACGAGCGCAAAACAAAGTGCTTGCAGCTTCTGCTTCCAATGCTGCATGTTTTCAGAAATTCAAAGTGCGAGCAGCCGTGGTGACATGTGGCCATGGCTGAAAGAAATTCAAGGCATCGTTGGTTCAGAAACTAACGAATATAACACTAAAAAATGCTTAAAGAAACACTGAAAAAATGGAGCATTGTCTGTTGTCGCTGCTTGATGACAAAGCAGCCAACTGTAAACTTTTGGCCCAACAAGCCAGTTTGCAGCAGCTCGAAGTCCTCTGCTCTACATGGGCCGCACAAATTGGGCCTACAAACAAACAAACGACCGACCAGGACACTGCCATGTAGGGTCGTTGCTCTCAGAGGGTCCACCCGTCAGCGTCAAGCGGAGACGACGTGCCCTGCCCACGGCCACGATCGGACGGCGCAGTCGGCAGCGGATGCCTCCTCGCCGCCATTCCCCCGGCCGCCGAGCTATAGCTCCATGCCTGTCGCCCGGACTCGGTCCTTGGCTCGAAACAGAATCATCGGACTCATAGCTCCTTCCAATATAATGTTCAGTTCCTCGGCAGAATCCCCCGATCACTCTTCTGAAGTGCTCGAATCATTCGGCTTTACTGCACTGCACCAAAGATCTCACGCCCCGAAAGAACCCAATAATGGCGATCACTCGTCTCCGATAACCCCTCCCCCGGCCTCACGCTGCCCGGCACAGCCGGAGCCTCTCATCTGCGATCCTTTTGCTGGGTTCAGGTTACAGGTTTCTGAACCAGCTGAATTGCACACTGAAAACACATGTGTACTGTCTGACTTGACAGTTGACACTTGCTTAGTGCCTGTACGGTGCAGACTTGTACTGCGAAACCTAGCTGAATTGCACACTGAAAACACGTGTACTGTCTGACTTGACAGTTGACACTTGCTTAGTACCTGTACAGTGCAGTGCAGTGCAGACAGGTCCTGCTAAACCTATGATCGCCCAAAGTGCTCCAATCATTCGCTTTTAGTAGCCCACCACCAGTGCAACGGTCTCACCCCGGCCAAGATGAAATAATCGAACGGATGATCGAAAAAAGGAACGTGAAAGCAAGCTCTCGATCGATCGAGATCGATGGATCCACATCGACGCATTCAGTCGCTAGCTGCACTTTCCCTCGCAAAGGCCATGGCCGCACATGCTACAGCTCCAAAGTCCCCATCCATGGGGGAATAACTTGTGCTGTGGAGCCGGAGCTTTACAATAATGGAGGAGGAGCTAGGGCTAGGGGTTCGACGTTTGACCGCCACCCACACCAACCAAAGAAACCCTTTCGACATATCATCACTTTGGCAGAATTATTGGAAGCAAAGCAAAGGGAATGGATGGATTGCGCGTGAACCCACCCCCACACACTTTGCCCGGCAGTGGAGTGAGCCTAGGAATCATTGGAATTTCTCCTTTTTTGAGCACCGGGTGGTTGTGGACATCGTCCTTCATGGTACACTCCTGCAGTTCCCTTTCTTAAGTCGATTAAAAATCATTTCGTGCAAAATTTCGAAATTCTTTTGATGTTGTCCTCCACAACTTTTTTTTTTCTGATTTGTGATGGAGACATGTTACTGTCGGGTATGAATTACTTCGATTTTCTTGTGTGCAGCAGACCCTCCCTTTTCAGTTTAACGTTGACCCTCCCTGCATGTGTAATCTTGGCACTAGTTTTGGTTCATGTTCATCCATCCAGTCCAGAGTGGTTGGTTAATGTGTTTAGTACAGCAGAACATTCTACTGCCACAAGTTGTATTGATTGCCAAAAGTGAATATAATTGCATCAACTTCATTTATAAAAAAGCAGTGCCTCCTCTTTTTACCTCTCTCTACCACCACCAAATGCAACGGTCTAAAGCTATGGAAGAAATATTTAGGCACGCACGCAGGTGGTTCACAAGTCATGGAGACGTATGGGTTGGTGGTGCGCGGACCAAGTAAAGAAAAACCAAAAAAAATCTGTCTCGCGCATTGTCGGGACACGTACTGTAAACGAACCTTTCTTGTCCTTTCTTCCTCGTGCCAATAATCAAACCCAGAGCTTCTTCCATTGCTTCCAAAATCCTTATTTAGCTTTTTATCTTTCCGGCCGGCCCCACTAAAGAACGGATCACTGACGAGTTTTTGTATTCAAATTATCCCTACGTGCAAAACAAATGTAGAATCCCATCACATGACACGAAATTGCTATTGGGCATACCATTAGATACCAAGCATAGAATGAAACAAAATTAAAATTCATGTGCAATTGCACGTGTAATAGACAAAAACATAACATTATCAGATTATTGCGACAAAGGCGATTACTCCAACCGACAATTTGGATGTACAACATGCTAATGACCACATCACATGATTTCACGTAGACAGCAAACTCAATGAACACATAATCTTCCTCTACTTTCTTCATCAGAAATATCAATGGAGCCACCAATCACCAGCCCTGCCCCTCCCCTACAATTTGGGTGTACAGCATGCCAATGTACCATGAAACAAAATGTAAGAAACACAGTGTTGGCATAGTCATAAAACACTAAGCATATTTGTTTTCTCTAAACAAAGCAGCAGAAATAACATGGTATCAACAAGCGAAACTCAATGACCATACCCTGATTCCAAGTCAAATCTTCCAAAAGATTTGGAGCCAGCAAGGCCAGACATATTTCAAGGTTGAAACCATCACGGATTCACGGTGTACGCAAAATGGCAGGCAGCCTTTGTCGCCGTTAATCATCCATTCCCATTTTCCAAGCTATGTCAGGTGTGATTATGCATACCTACATCAAAGCATTTATACAGTCATAAGTAGGAGAAGTATTGCACATATGGCTCTCAAGGAACCAGGAAACGGGCAGAGTTGTAGCCATTCACAATCATAAAAGTCTTAACAAGACAGACAGTACAAAACCTTGAACTTACCGGTTTATATAATATATATCACATATCAGGAGGAATTGTGCAACTTTCTACAAAAAGAATTAAGGAATAGTGAGTGATTGCTATCTTTGTGCCTATGGCTTCTAAGCATGCTATCTTTCTTGTTGTGCATTATAGTTTGGATAATGAGCTTGTTAGTTTAGTTCCCATGGTTCAAAGACATGATGTTGACATATCTGATTTTGCAGAACAAAAATCAGGCAAGCCTCTTGAAAATACAGAGAAACATAATTCAACAAATATGAACTGCAATAACTGAGCTTTGTAGCAAGGGTGCTATCACTACTGCATCTTACCTACTTTGAACATAAACTATCAATTGGGCACAAATCTAGCTTCAATGCACAGAAATCTAGTAGGTAGTTGCAAACCTCACCCTCTTCCTTAGGGCCTTTTAATAGAGCGGAATGCAGTTTACCACCTGGATGAAGGGGATGTAGATCAACAGCTACTCATAAAAATCGATAGCGAAGGGCAGCCCCTTGGTGTCCCTGAAAATCTGCAAGCACTACAACGTAATAGCCATTAGAGTTCACAATAGATCAATCATGAAATACAGATGAACGCACAATGGACGTAATAGACATTATTAGAGGTACGAAAATGCAAGAAAGACTTGAGCATTGATATCCCTGGAACTATCATGGTCATGCCACTCAACACAAACGCAATCTATTTTGCAGAGAAACAGACAGCTGCCAAAAGACTTGAGTAGAAAAATCAAGCTGGCTACTCATGGCATGGCTGTAATGGATACCAGGCATATGTTCACTCAGGCATTGAGAAGAAAATGTTCAGAGCCAGGGTCTAAAACTGGCGAAGTAATCAATTACAGGGTTTTTGTCTACACAATATCAACATAGCAATGACATATTTAGTTGTGTTTGACTACTGATGTAAGACTTGGAATTTAACAACCTCCACTTATTTGATCGCAACATCTCATAATCATAGTGGGAGAAACACCAAGATAGGTTAGTGAAATCAAGAATGGAGAATTCCCAAAATAAAATTAAACTGTTTTCAAGGAACAGAGGTATGTGTCCAGCGAGCTGAAGGAACAGAGGCATGTACCTTCTTCGTGAGGTGGATCAGATTGCTGTAACACCCAAACAACACATGCATACCCATCTCAACATGGTCTCCTTGCCTATCAACAAATGAGCCAACCTTGGCGCCAACAAATGACCAGCACTCATAAATCAACCTTGTCAGGAGATTTCACCCAAGCATATGAACCCCCGAGTAAGGTGTAGTATTACTCGACAAACCTCCCAAATCTCACCCCCTAATCACCATCATCCCAAATAACGTACATTAATTAGGAAAATAATTTTTAAATATGCATGTTTATAGTAAACCAAACCTGGAAGAGCACCCAGACGATAAAGATTCTACATTTTTTTCTTCCATCCAACCTCTGTAGAACCTAGATAGACAAAGAAAATAAAAGGATGGGCCAAGTGAGTTCAACAGAACCTTGCTTGAATTAAATTGTTTTGTATAATGAAGTTGAATACCCACACTGCTGCCAAATCAGTTTAGCTAGCAGGCAAAATCTAGCGGTGCCCTCTACGTGGACAAATCAAAAGAACAGCTAGTAAAATGTTGGGGTCTCTGGAAGCACCAGCATGAAGTGGTGTTCTGGAATTTATTCCGCTCCTATCAACACTTGAGGTGACCTCCAGAAAATAAACAACGCTTTGTTTCTCCCACATGAAGCATGCCCGAGCAAGTTGTTGCTAAGAATGGTGCCAAATATTAGGTGTGCGGCACATAAGAATCATATTAAAGAAAATAATCAAACTCCAATGTGGGTAATTATGTCAGGCATCTGATGTGCGACCCCAATGACATACCTACACATATTGTGCCGCCGCAGCAGGTTGTTGATCCATCTCCATCCTCTTAGGGGGTGTTTGGTTCCATGGACTAAAGTCTAGTTTGTGTCACATCGAATATTCGAATGCTAATTATAAGGACTAAACATGAGTTAATTATAAAACTAATTACACAGATAGAGGCTAATTTACGAGACGAATCTATTAAGCTTAGTTAATCAATCATTAGCAAATGGTTACCGTAGCATCACATTGTCAAATCATGGACTAATTAGACTTTATAGATTCGTCTTGCAAATTAGTCTCCATCTGTGCAATTGATTTTGTAATTAGTCTATATTTAATACTCCTGATTAGTATCTAAGTATTCGATGTGACAGGAATTTTAGGATCTCCTAAAGAACCAAATACCCCCTTAATCGGCAAGACGTAATCTCTTAAGGCTGAAGCATTCTAGCATTTTAACGAAAACTTCGTTGGCATGTTGCTGACTGTAAGGAGGAACACAGACAAACAAGCGTCATCCCACAACATCGTCCTCCGTTTGCAGCAGGACACTGCAGCAGAAGCTTCCTCCTCCGATCCATGGCACAATAAGACACATAGGCGCGATGGGAATCTACGTGGATTCTTGAGTCCTCTCGACTACATTCATTTCGTATATTGACTCTTGGCGCAAGCAAGCGCAACACACAAAAGGCACCAAATAGTATATACAATGAATGCATGCATATCCTTTCTTGTTCTTCGTATGAGAGATTCCATGCATGCATTCTTTTCCTATACGAGATTCCATATTTCCTTGCATCATTCACTACCTAGTAGATGAGGCTCTATGTACGTATTTCGTATATACCCTACAACATATTGTATTGACTGCGTGAGAACAAAAGACGATGGTAGTGGTGTGGTTGTACTCTCTTTTCTTAGCAATTTGAAAAAGTCACCGGAAACAATTTTTGACCATTTCTCTTGGAATAGATTCCGATCCATGTATTCTTTTCCTATACAATCGAGATTCCATATGTCCATATATTGATGATCACTAGCTACTGCGAGATTAGCTTTATGTACGTATTCCGTATCCAACGACTGTATTGTATTGAATGCGAGGGAACATAAGACGATGGTAGTGGTGGCGTCCTACTCCCTCTTCTTTTTCTTAGCAATTTGAAAAGGTCATGGGAAACAAATTTTGACCATTTCTCTTGGAATAGATTAATTATATGTTAAAAAATCAGCTCACATTTAAGACAGTAAGAAATATGAATATATTTGTAGAATTTCTAGCTATTAAACGTGCATATAATTCAATAGTTGCTGATCTTTTTAAATCCTAACGCACCCTACATAATAAACAAAATGAAGGAGGGAGTACATCCTAGCTGGATCCTTTCTAGAATACCTCACGACTTACCATTGCATGCGAAAGGGGAAGTGAAATCACTCTAGGTCTTCATGCCGTGTGTTATTTTGTATTGCCTCTCGATGGAGGTAACATTCTTGTTTAATATAATGATATGTAGCAACAACGTCACGTACCCAAGTCCTTCTAGGCACAACACGTGAGGCATCATAAATTAGATCCCACCTACCATCCTACATGGTTCGTAGATGACTTTCTTTATTCATCAGACTTTATGACATACGAGAAACACAAAATCGTGGATGACGGATGAGAAAAAACCATCCACACACAAAAGGGTTATATGGCCATTTGACACGCGACGTACCAGTCTGGGTGGATTTTAGATGTCCGTCCTCTCCGCACACTCAAAAGACACGTACTCCTTGATTAATATAATAAGTTTTGAGAGCAAAATAAAAAAAAGTAAGAAATGATCCTCATGACCGAAATTTATGACGTAATCTTCTCCCCCCTAATGACATTTATTCGATTTAGATATAGACAAGAAAATTGGGGAAGGAAATCGCAGGCCCAAACAAACGCAGGTGCAGCCCTCCGTTCCTCGTTCCCGTACTCGGAGACGCCTCTTATACACGGGCAAACTCGCCTCCTCCCTCCCCACAGAGACGCACGCACGCCTCAACCCAAACAAAAGCCAAGAAGAAAGAATCCAGCCGGCCGTGTCGCGCCGGGCCAAGCACACCTCGCCCTCCCCCAACACCCCAAGCAACCGCGCCGCCGCCATGCAGCAGCCGCCGTGCCGCAGCGCGTCCCCGGCCGCGTCGTCGCTCTGACTGACGTGCGTCGCCGCCCGTCGTCGTCGCTCTGACTGACGTGCGTCGCCGCCCGTCGTCGTCGTCGTCGTCGGTCGTCTCCTGTTGAAGTCGAAGAAGCAGCACGTCGTCCGGACTCCGGAGCAGATCGATCGATGGGGGTTCACCTGCTGAAGAAGCAGCACTCGTCGGCGTCGCTGGGGGGCTCGAGCGGCGGGGGTTCGTCGTCGCCGCCGATGCCGCCCAAGGGGTGCATGGCGGTGCGCGTGGTGGGGCCCGGCGGCGGCGGCGGCGAGGGCGGGGAGGAGGAGGAGAGGTTCGTGGTGCCGGTGGGGTACCTGAAGCACCCGCTGTTCGTGGCGCTCCTCAAGGCGGCGGAGGAGGAGTACGGCTTCGAGCAGAAGGGCGCCATCACCATCCCCTGCGGCGTCGACCACTTCCGCCGCGTCCAGGGCATCATCCACCACCAGAAGCACCACGTCTCCGGCGGCGGACACCATGGCCACCACAACAACAACCACCACCACTTCCACATCGCGGGGTGCTTCCGCGCCTGATCGATGCGGGAAAGGGAGATCCGTGCATGGCCATGGATGGATGGATCTTGCAGCCGTGCCAGACTGCCAGCTCCAGCCTGCAGGTGGTTCTCGTCCATCTCGAGCGGATGGATCGAAGAACAATAATAGCACCTATTTTATTTAGGGTTTTTAATTTTCTTGATTATTAGGACTTAGAGATGCAGGCCGCGGATGATCGAAGGATCATGGTTGGTTGCTTGAGCTAGCGTAATCGTGGATCTGCAGGTTTGGACATATGGATCGATGGGTCGTCGTTAGAGTTTTTCTCTAGGTTTCTGATGATGATGATGAAAAGGAAATCAAAGAATCGTGCAGGTTTCAGTGCTTGGACTTTATGCTATCTTCCTTTCCCTTTCCTCTCGTTCTTTCTCTTTTGTGAATGCTATCTACTACCAGTTGTTGGCATATTGTCATGTATATCTTTCCGGTGTAATTTCTCAGATTCCGGTTGGTAGTATTCTCTTTCAGAAAGAAAAGAAATAGCCCTTCAATCCTCATCAAAATTTAGAACTTGAAGGCGGATAAAATTGATCGATCATCAGAAATTTACTCGATGTAATGCTCTTAAAATTTAATAAAGTTTTCCTATATCGAAAAAAATCAGAAATTTACAAGGAGTTAAATTTCGTATGAAACAATTTAATTCCTGCAGCGCTCGTTCTTAACTGGGCTCATCTGATTACATGAAAAGGAGCCCCTTGACAAAGAAAGAGGGGGGGGCATAGCAAAAGCTCTTTTTGAGCGTGTGTTCCCTTCTTTTGTCACATCTCCTCTATTCTCCCAATCAAGCATGTGTTTAGTGATGCATTAGCGCCGCTGATCACGATTCTCTTTTGAACTCGCTGGTAGATAACATAGGAGAACAGCTAGTGCTAATCAATGAGTAGTAGCTAGCATTTGTATACTTGCCGTCCAACAGCCAGCTAGTGGCATATATGCAAAGAGTGCAAGGCGACAATGTTCTTGTGAAAAATAATGGCGTCATATGCATGCTCACATTCGTCTTCAGTCGAGGAACATGTGTGTGCATGGGGAAGCGAGACCTGGTACTGCAACTGTTTCAGAAGGTCAGAAGAATGAGAGAGAGAGAGAGAGAGAGAGAGAGAGAGAGAGAGAGAGAGAGAGATGGTTCTAGTGCTAGAGAGACCTGGCTCAGGTCAGAGAGACTAGAGAGAGGAGGAATCTGGTGCAGGTTGGTCAGGTGTATAGGGCGGCGCCGCTGTAGAAAAGGTCGAGACAGAGACTGGTTTCGCCGGACAAATGGAGAAGAACGCAATGGGCATCTGGCATGTAGGTTATCAGATAGGGTTAGTTTTAATCTCCTCGGTAAGACTAAATAGGTGTGTGTCTTCTTGTCCTTAAGCACAACTCATCAGTGGAGTGGTTGTCATGGTGAATCGCTCTTGTTATAACCTTCCGAGTGGATGAAAACGATGCTGCCTCCCTGTGGAACATGACAAAAGTGAATCATCCTCTTCACCTCTACATCCCCAAGCTATATAATACTAATAGTGTAAAAAGTTTCACGTGTGGTGAGAATAGAAAACACATGTTTGAGCTCGACATGTAGCACGTACTCTATTTTAATTTACACTTGCAAATCCAATATTAGAAGAAAGAACCTTCTTTTGTTTTCGAAACAAGAACAATGAACCTTCTAGCACAGTGGTTAATTCTTTCTGATTGTGCACTGTATACTGATTGATCCCTGCAGATGATGACTTCTTCCCATCATCACCCTTGGCCATGAAAGTTCATCCATGTGTGATGAACTGATGATAGAATCCAAAATATCAGGTAGGTGTTCTTGACGTGTAAGAGTCTTGCAGGTTTCCCATGTTCATATATATGAAAGCATATATGCAACAATTAATGTTCTCTTTGAAAAGCATATGAAGCATACGCAATGTGGCAGAAGCTGAACAGAGGGAGAGGGGTTGTTGGGCAGACACGTGAGATTCTTCAAGCCGCTACGTGGCGCTTGAGCTAGCTCATCAACTGCTAAAGCAGTAGGCAGCACACATTTTGTTTTAAGCTCCTGAGAATACTCATATAAAGCAACCAAAAATGTGTCCTTGATTAACTTTAGTTCCAAAACACACATTTTTTTTTTGGAAAAAAAAAGAATCCGGTCTCTGCGAAAAAGGCACCGAACCAAAACACACATGATGAACATGGTGAATAATCTGAATTTTTTTAGATGATGAAAGCCTGAAAGGGCTGAGGAATAGGTAGCATTTGCTAGGCTCTAATCGTCACCCGGCATGCATATCGAGAAAGGGAGCTGCAGGCATACGGATCGCGTCCTTTTCCGTACGGGCAGATCATATCGTGCAGATGGACATGGCCGAGACCACATCTTTTTTTCCTTCTTCTTTTGCGATGGGTGATGGATCCACTGTAGCTACAAACGTTCCACCGGCCGGGCAACAAGACAAAGGCACGACAATCTCACGTATACATGTGTGACTCTCGTTTCTTTCCTCAGCTAACACCTACGGGCGGCTCTACTCTGGACTCTTCTATTCCCTCTCTCTCTCTCTCTATCTCTAGCTGCCCTTGGCATCATGCCATGACAATGGCATCATCTTCTTCCTCCTCTGTCCTCTCCCTTCTAGATGCTGACATGAACCCAGCAGGCAATGGCAATATCTCTCAGCCTTTCATCATGTTCATCAGAAACGCATGGAGGAAACAGCAGGCTGATGGATGGCAAGCGTGAGGGCGCTGTCAGTCGGTTGCGCAAAGTAACATGCTATATGTTTATAAACTTGGGGAATGAATGGGATGTCAATTGTCACATGATGGCATTATGAGCATCCATCCGTCAGCAGCCGGTAGGAGGAGGACAGGGAAAGAATTGAAACTGACCGACGACGAACTAATCCCCCTTAGGCCCGCCACTGCGAAGGGTATCGACAAACCCACTTTTGTACATACCCAAATCTAAATATATATTATCTAATCATCGCCCTCTCCATTCTCACCCATATCCGATGAATAATTAATTTTGTACCAGATACTATGTATATCCAATGGATAAACTGTACCCTCCTCATTTTTAATGGGTATATAATTTTCTACCCATACCCTCCCCATTTAAGGTGGGTCTGGATTTGAGTATGAATTATGGATACCCAACAGGCCTACCACCTGTCATCGTTGCCACGCGGGCGTGATTAGGACTGGATGGCCTTTGATTTGCATGATCCTGTCATCGGTTGCGTTCCTTCTCGTCCAACGATTGGGTTCCTCGATCCACATCAGGCTCTTTTCTTATACGCAACTTTATTTATGTCTCTTATGCATCCGTCAGTCAGAGTCTATCAACCGTAAGACTGAATGGATTTTCTTTTACACACCTCAGGGGTCACTTCAAGGACAATCCAGCTGCACGGATTGTACTACATGTAAATTAAAGCTAGCCGTTTTAGCCTTTCGTATGTGCTATTTTTTTTCTATATATACTTCTCTAGAGGATATGCAGTTCAATGACAAATGATTTACAATTAATCTTGACCGTCGGATGACCGTTGGATGTTTTTTATAATAGTCCTTTTCCTTTTCCAATACTAGTATAGTCTAATATTGTGTACTGTAAATATACCAATAAAAAGTGATTGCAGATGCAGTAGTTACAAAACTGACGATGCTATCTATCTCTTGCAGCCACACCACACTCAGGCATGAAGAAGCTCATGTCGGCAGGCAAAGCTGCTGATGGAACAGGGGTTTCCATAAGATAGAGTTCAGCAGATGCAGAGTTGAAGTTGGATTCCGGTTGCCGCCACGCGTGCATCGTCGACTTTCAACGGTCGCCGCCTACTTGCAACACATGTGTCCTCTTCATGGACAAAAGTATGACCACATCTACGCTCAATATGTAGGATCAGGTTACACATATTCAGAGTTTCAGACGCTTGGATGAGCTAGGAGGCAACTTGCTAGCTAGGGTCGCCGTTTGGCATCGTGCATAGCGTATGCATGCCCAAGACTTGTGCACAATGGTCCAAGAGCTCACACCACGCAACACACTGGCGCCTTCAGTCTAGCTCTCGCAAGTTGCTACATGATTCTTCAATTGATCTCGAGAACAATTGAGAATGAAACTGACGAAGAAACCGGCAATTTTCGCTTTCAAATTTGACATTTTTCAGATCCGTCGCATGCTTGTTCTGGTGCTGACTTTGGCGCTCGCTCTCCGAAAAAGACCACGAAATATTCGATTCCTCCCGTCCAAGTGGTGAGGAAGAAGCAGCTAGCTGGCTTATCTGAACACGTACTCTCGTGTTGGTTTTTCTGTCCATGAAAACAAACCCGTTTCAGAATTTCAGTTCAGGAACATATTCCTTGGCAATCGTGTGTGCCTCACTCGCTTCTGCTCCTCAAACATTCCTGGCCGGAAATGCGTCTCTGGGACGGCGTTTTGCTTGTGTACATTTGGAAAGAGATTATGTTTGCGGTGCACGTACTCTCTGTCCCGTGCTGTACTTGTCCAGGACCAGCTCTGCTCACATGCAGATGGCCCATCGCCTGGATTCAATCTTGCTTCCATGATGGCTGCCAAGATAACAACAGAGACAGCTAGCACTCGCATATCCGTATCACCCAGATGCATACGTTCTACTAGCTACAACATGGCATTATCCACATGCATATCGATCACCTTATTGGTGCAGAAATGCAAATAATGTGTTGTATACGATGTGTGTCTGAGGTCATTCAGACTTTGACATTTGTTAGAAAAAACAAAACATTACTTATCTTTTTTCTTCTCAAATGCACTTTTTACCACCGCATATAAATTGCAACCATCTTCGCTAACATGAATATAATTTTTGACAAAAAAAATTTGGTCAAATTAAAATGTATATGCTGACGGCTGTTGCAGGCCCGGGACGACGGTGGAGCAGAAGAAGTCATGCGGCGACCAGGAGATGACAGCAATGGCTGCCCAACCAAACGCCCCAAGAGAGAGGAGAGCAGCTTGCATGTGCGTGTCTCCTCTCGCAGGCCGAAAAGCACGATCCGAAATGCCATATCCTTTTCGCCGAAAGCGAAACGGGGGACTGAAGCGAACCCACCAAGCAAGCCGCCATTAACGGGAGGGAATTTGTTTTAATTTACTAGCATCACACGGCTGTGCGTGCGCCCGTCAATGCCCTTGCCATTCTCGGGCACTGATCGACAGCGACGTCGTCGATCTCGTGGTTCGCCGGCAACGGCGGGGGTGGAGCTCCCGGCTCCGCCGCCCGGTCTGTTGCTGGTGCTGGGCGCGCAGGGCACTCGGCCTGATCGACGAGCTGAAAGAGACGAAGGGTTTCAGAGGACGACGGCGTCCAGCTGGAGGACGGGATTGATTGATCAATGGTACGGCGATGGAGTTCCGGTCGATTTCTGGAACCCATGACAATGGCTGCCTGGCTAGTGGTTTCTTTTTCTTGGGGGGCGGGAATGTCGCCGTGATAAGGACGCCGGCGGGGGACCTGCTGGTTTTTGTGCTCCATCCCAGGAACCTAGAAAACTGCAGCGGCGAGCAGGTCTGACCGTCTGACTCTGACAGCGAGGGCGAAACTGAAAACCTGTTCCGATTGAAGGTGAGAAGAGAATGGCGTCTGAAACCGGTAGGCCGTCTAGGGAGCACTTGGACAAAGCCTCCCTATCTCATCAGTTGTGTGGTCGAGTTGATTTTTCTAAGGGTCAACAAGGACGCACACAATCAACGCACTTCACACTCACGCCACACACACATACACACGTGCGTGTCCATACATACGTTTATGGAAGATACTGGGAGGCCTAGATTTCCAATGTACGGGGACATGTAGTATCACTTATATGCATGTGTATGTACCTAGCGAATTCAGAACTAATCTGAGTACAACTGGGGAAAAATCCCGATGAAACACTTCGTCCGACCTCAAGGATCGAACCCGGACGGTCTGGGCGAAGCAGCCACCCGAGCTACGCTCGGTCGGGTTGAGAGGGTGTGAGAGGCTGTTGATCCTGTCAAGGCCTCGACATGGCATTTGGATTTGGCCCAACCGTCTCCAAGAGCCAACCCATTCAGTATCTGTGGGCCTGTTAACAGCACTCGGCCCAAATAATTGGAAGGCCCATCCAACCACCCTGCTCCCCACCACGCTCGCAGCTGCCTGCCTGCTCTGCTCGACTCCTCCCCACCGCCGGCCGCCAGTAACACCCGGCTCCCCCCGCCGAGACGCCTGCCCACGCTGCCTGCTAGGCCCGTGCCTCCGTCGTGGACCCACCTGTGGCTGAGGCTTGACCCTGCGTTGATCGCCCTCCTGCAACGCCCAGCGGCGCCCACGGTTTGTAACTCCTGCTCCGAACAGTGGTCCTTCGTGCAGTAGCGTGCAGGACTGCTAGTTGAGATTCTGCACGAGTAACGGATTAGGATGGTGTGATTTTCGCTAGGATTTTGGGTAGATGGATACAGAAGCTCCGGAAGATGCCTGTGCTAAAGCTTTACCTGTTAGGACTAGTTGCCTTGTAAGTTAGTATCCATCCTCCGTCTGCTGGACGGTGATGGGGATTCTGGGAATTCGGTATCATAATTTCGATGAATATGGCATCAAACTTATAGCTGGAATTGTGCTGCGGTTCACGATTCAGTACAGTTTTAAACGGATAGTGAGGAGATTCAGCTTTAGCTGCAAAAGATGAGAGATTGGCCACGTTTTAAGCTACTCATTTTTATTTTTATTTTTGCATCAGCGGTGTTCAGTTATCAATTAGGGAAGCATATATAGTTGTTCAGTTACATCTACGCGTTGCACCAGGAGAAGTCTCCAAGCACCACTATTCAGCCTCGGTGATTCCATTTCACCTCCTAGTGTATAGTTCTTGTTAACTCGTTAAGACATCTACTTCATGCAGTATGATATTTTTTTTATGCTTTGTTCCTGCTTGATCTGATCACTCGTGTCATGTATCGTTCATCGCCTTTGATCCACCATAGCTATAATTGTTTTTTACCTCTTTCCTGTCCAATTTTTGCATGCAGAACCGCAGTGATGGAAGGCCAAGACGCGGTGCAGGGTCTTGGTCCAAGCGTGAAGGCTAACCTGGTTCTTGGAGCAGAATCGTTTGCCATCAGCTCTGAGTCCGGTATCCTATCTGAGCAGCTGTCCACGATGAAGGAGAAGAGCATGGTGATTCTCAAGGAATACATCACCAAGCACAATGCTCCAAACGATGTCCCTGACGAGTCCACTGAAGGCGAATCTGATGACGAGGGTGAAGCACTAGTCAAGAACCCCCCCAAGAAATCTAAGAGGCAGAAGTGACCATCCTGAGTTCATCTGATTCATTGCAAGGCACGGCTACTGTATCTTTAGCTATGCTTTTGATATAGAAAGATCAGATTACTGTTTGGCACATCTTGCTTGTGTAAGACTGGATAGTTGTCAGCCACAACCAGCAGGTGTAAGAGCTTGGTGCTCATGTCATGCAATTATGCCTCTCTCGCTCTCTGTTATCATTTCATATTTTCTTGCCCTGGACAATGCGTTGGTAACCCTTATCCTTTTGTCCTTGTGCTGCGTAGAAGTGTAGAAACTGAAGCACAAGAATGTCATGTCACTGAAAAATCCCTAGTATTCTCAACTCTGAAGTCTGAGTTCAATCACACGCATAACTTTGGCAATGCATATGGATCGATCTCGATGGTTCCCCTTCTATGAGACTATGACCACCGATGCAATACAGTTTGTATTACAGAAATTCAGATTGTGAACTCTTCTAAATTCTAACTAGACAGGATACAGGAGTAGCAAGATTTCTAGCGATCTTCTTCTTCTTCTTCTTCTTCTTTATGAACATGCTGCTGCTGCTGCTTCTTTTGATCAGAGCTATTGCCTCTTCTTTGGAGCTACTGAACCGTGAAATTTCTAACAAAGACCCGGAGAGCCCCCACCGGCCATTGCTGACGATCTTCGAGCACCGTCGACGGCAGCGGCGCCTATCAGGTGCAAATGTCGTGGCCGTCTCCATTCTTCTGCTTGCCATCCAATTGCCTTGGCACCAGCTCGACGCAATTCCATCTCATCCCGCCGGGAGAGCGGGTTGGCGACGGAGCCGTACATCGGAGCCGGCGAATCTCCTTAATATGCACCGGACCAGAAGAGCCAAAAACTGATGCTGGGGTTTGAGGAGGGAAGCCGGATGGTTGTACGGACCTTGCGCTTGCACCGGACGGGAGGTGCGGCGGCCGTCGACGCCGGCGCGGTTGGTCGGAGGAGGGGAGGAGCAGCGATCTCATGGCGCCGAGCTTGTTAGCAAAATATGGGTCCAAATCAGGGGGCATTTTGAAAATTAATTTTCACAAAACCCCCAGTTTGGATCGTGATACAAATTAGGGGGTTTTATGAAAAAATATGTTTTCATAAAACTCCCGATACTTGGAGGCTCTCTACAAAATCGACACGGCAGCCGATGGAAACACGCCGGCGCGCCACCACCGATTGGCGCCGCATATCTCGCATCACCATGTCACAAGCCTTGATAAAGGGAAGGTGGTGACTGGCATCACGCGCGGCGGCGAGGTCGGCGGCGCCGCCTCAAACAGGTTTAAGAGGAAGGAAAGGGAAAGTAGTTTAGGTTTCTTATTCATTGTCCTCTTCGCTTCCAGAGTCGGAGTACATAACGCTTGGCTCATGGGCCGGCAATGATACAAGGTTGAAGGCCCGTTCTGGTACGCAGGCCACTACTCACTATTACATGGCCTCAGGCCCATATTATAGTAGCGTGTGACATTTCCCTCTCCTTAAGCAGCAACTTGTTCTCAAGTTGATCAGATTAGCAGAATGTCACACTTTTAACAGTGGAATTGAAGGATGGAAAACTCATCTAGATAGCTTGGAGATTTTCCAAGGTTGCCCATTCTTACGACAGTTCCTGCCACTGAACAAGTCCATATGGTGTTGTCTTGTTGCCTATTTTCTTGAGCCGACATTGAAGGACCTGCACAGGATGACAGGTTGTTTTGGAAATGCAGTTTTAAGTGATCATCTGAGCTCACCGTGGAGTTTGGAGGCAAGGCTCAATTGAGACACATGGAGGACTGGGTATATATGGCTAGATTCTGGTAACTGAAGTTTGTATGCCACTGCACCAATGCGTTGAGTGATGAGATATGGCCTAAAGAACTTGTAACTGAGCTTTTGACTTGATCTTTTGGCTACTGACATCTATGCATAAGGTTGCAACTTGATGTAAACCCAATCTCCTACTTCAAACTGACATTCTTGTCTTTTCTTATCAGCTTGGTGCTTCATACGTTGATTTGGTGGCGAATTGACATTCTTGTCTTTTCTTATCAGCTTGGTGCTTCGTACGTTGATTTGGTGGCGAATTAGGTAGATATGTGTTTAGAGGAGGCAGCAGGGTCGATCTCCAGCGAGGACAAGGTCAACCGAGCTCTGATGCCAGTTGTCACGAGCCTTGATAAAAAAGAAAATTCCGTTATAAAAAGGAAAAAAAGGATCCAACAAGTTACCACCTGCTGTGACATGTAGCAACACGGAGCAGAATTATTTGAAATTCCTCTGTAACGCAGTTCATAAGCTGATATTGTACCAACAAACTTACACCAACAATGTCTGAGCTTAAGGAACAGTCTCAAGCCGACATTCTTAGCGGTCTAGTACAGTGGGGAGTTACATTGAGCTTGAAATGTTATTAAGCTGAGCAGCGATACCAACTTCAGTGCCGCAATGATATCCAAATCTGTCCGCAGATAATGGTTCAAAACTGGTGAGCAAAAAAGAACACATGACACTAATTCTTGAGCAAACCATATGATTTCGCCTTCATTACAAGTATCTTTACATGTACTCTACAAAAGCTATGATGACAACAACCAGCGACAATGCAAACATGAAGAATGATCATTGACCAGAAGAAGGGGCAGGGCAAGCAGGCAGGGGTCACAACAATCAGGGCCATATAATGAGAGGCTTTAAATTAGAAGCGAATACAATTTGCATCCATTTAGTGTCGTCTTGTATTTGAGCCCCGTATCGTGACACCATGCAAAAATTTGGTAAACCCAAGAAAGTTTAGCTTGCCGTCTGACTTTCTGATCCAGTCTTGCACGATAGAATAATGAGTCGGTGCGAGATTTAGTTCCTACACACACAGGAAGATGTCAGGGTACTCGATTACCCCCCCCCCCCCCTTTTGTCGCACCCACACACTCACGATATAGGATGAAGAAAATAAGGTGGTCATCATCACATGGATCTGAAATGCACATGCTGAAAATATTGACCCAAAGGATAAGAACATCTGCTAAATACCTGTGCCAACTCCTCGACCGATATAACTCGGTTGCCCTCTTGTTCAAAGTGCTGAAAAGCTGTTCCTGCAATTTCTTCCCACCTTTCCAAAGCCTCAAGCTGGTAAGGGCTGATTGCTGCAGCACAGAATTCTTCAAAGTCCATCCTTCTGTACGCAAGTGGTTCCAACTGTGATAGAAACATGAGCAAGATCAGTAACATTTTTTCTTTTTGAATAAAAAGATCGTTAACTTCAACCATCAATATAATAAATATCAGCAGATAAAAAATCTGCCAAAAAATGCAAAAGGGGTTCTAAAAGAAAGGATTAGAGCAACACGTTTAAAGCATCAAGACCACAGCTCAAAATTACAGTTAAAGATAATCAGATGGAAAATTTCCAGTGATCTCACTACAGACAGACATGATAAGCATCACTGTATAATCATTTGCATAGTAATAAATCCTTACCGCATGCAAAAACTCAAGAACCCTTGATTCCCTCATAGCATCAGTTAAATATCTTGTCAGAGCCTGGGTACACCATGGGAGTTTACATGTTAGAACATGCAACATAATGTGGACATGTCTTCATAACTTACCGTTCGAAAGTTGTCAAGTGATACAAATCCATCTCTAGGTTCAAGCAGCTTAAACTGCAATCTAAGATACAAAAGTTCATCCTCCCTTAAAGCCTTAGATAGTGCCTGTGTCAAAGAAAGTAAAAAAAATAACTGTTACTATAGTACCTTAATGGGTGAAACTTTGCTGGTTGTCAAAGTACACAACCTGTCACTTTGAACAAATTCGTACCAATGACTTCATGGGAAAACCACAATTTTGGAGCGACATTATATGACCAATAAAAGTAACATCCAACATCAGCCCCTCATAACAAATTGAAAAGATACAGGATCACAAAGTAAAATAAAACAAAAATACCTAAAAAAAAGCTTAGCAAAAGTATGTACTGTTAGTCTATCACGACTACGAAAAGACATGCTCATGCACCCATTTTCTATACTTTTAAAGTTGGGAGGAGTTACATGGCCTTTTTAACACATCCAGCACATGTACATTTATCAATTGCATATTGCTATATCCACAAAGATAGATGAAGAAAATAAAGAACACTTGCAGATATACAAAAGGCCATGGAAGTCTGCACTGTACCTTTAATGCCAAGCGTTTAAGAGGTGTGGCACGAAGATATTGCTTAACTAATCTGAAGATGAGTATGTCCAATGGAATTTGCCTTTGTTCATCTCGTAACCAAGGGTGAGCTGCAAATATGTAAAGAAAAGTATCTTCATATTTGTGGTTTTATTTTAACTAGCAGTACCTAAAATAGATGGTAATAAACTCTGCTTAAATGATAAAAAATCAAAGTGTGGTACTGTGATATCACAATCATGGAGCAACACTAAATACACATAAGTGGTAACTTACTCAGTGCCTGGACAGCAGTCATTCTTTTGCGGTAATCTTTGTTCAGAAATCTCTTCACAAAATCCTTAGCTTCAGCCGATACTGAAGGCCATGGTGAATCGTCAAAGTTGGGATCAGCCCTCAACACAGATCGGAAGATCCCAGATTCTGTCCTTGCCCAAAATGGCCGACTGCCACAGAGCAGAATGTATGTTATGACACCTATACTCCAAATGTCTGCTTCCATACTGTATGATCTGTGTAGAACCTCTGGGGCGACGTAATATGCACTTCCAACAATATCATTGAGCCTTTCATCTGCATTACGTAGCACAGAACATAGAACCAAGTATCCGATGAGTTAATGAAGTGAGTGCGGAAAAAAATAACTGTAAATATTGATAGCGTAAAGTTTATCCTAACTTCCAACGTCAAGAAACATGCAAAAATAAACAGTCAGATATGAACGTAGGCACTGTTTATCTAGAATATAGACACAGCATGATCCTAGCATGTAAGCGCAAGCTAGCAATTTATACAAGACTACAAACAATTGTTTCTGCATAAATAAAACACCATGCAATTAAACTGTTCCTTTTGTTCAGATATTTTAAGCTTTTTTTCAAATTACTTTGCGCTTGCCATTCTTAGAAAAGCAGCATAGGACAAAATTTATTCAGCGAGCTAACTGGCTTACACTATGAGGAAAGGTACGGAAAAACAAAACAGTAACATAATATACATTCAGTCCAAACTTGCGTGATGAAATCCTTGACCCTGAGCAAACGATACAAATTCTGAAACTAGCATTGTAGCCGATTTCTATTGTAAGAAGTTTGCTTAAACAGTTAAAATTATGTTACAGTAACAATCAATATTTCTGTCACCTTTTCAAATTTTCTTATTTAAGGTTCTTACTGAGAAATCTATGTTGTTTATCTAAGTGCATATTAGAAAATTAGAATGAACCTTCGAACAAGGTAATGCCTATTTTTGCAATTTAATTACAAGAGCAAAAATAAATGAAACTCGTAGGCCACATACAGAGATAAATATCAATCAATTCGTGCATTACCTGGTCTAATGAAATCGGAAAGACCAAAGTCAATCAACTTCATCGGAGCGCTTTCATCTCTCGTTGTGAAAAGAAAATTCTGTGCAAATGAAACATAGCAGATGTGTCACAAAGTACAGCCTAGTGTTCAACAAACATTATTGCCGTCACTTAATAGAAATAACAGCAAGTGCAGGTAAATAAAATGGTAGAAGTAACCCAGTCAAACACCTACGGGACTGCATGTATATACAAACTATACACAAAGTGGATCAAGCATACCTCTGGCTTCAAATCGCGATGCACTACTCCCTGAAGATGACAGAAGGCCACCACGCTCAAAATTTGTACAACGATCGCTTTGGCATCTTCTTCTGTGTATCTCCCGCCTCTTCAATAGTTCAAGTTTCACCCTTGGTAAGCATTAACAAGAGGTACTGCTACTTGGCTACTAGAGATGGATAAATTGTAGAAAGTACCTGGCCAAAATTCTATCTAGCAACTCCCCACCTTCACATAATCTGTTCAAAAGATACAATATGAGAAAATTACCACCTGATGGGTATTACATTAGTTGAGGTGAAGAGCATTTATGCAGTATGTTAGATACTACTATACTGCACACACATTAAATGATATGATTAGCAGGGAGATCTAAGGACATGCGCAAGTATGGCGGAGCTGTTTTTAAAGCATGCAAGAAGCTTCCTGAGATCAAATGTTGTATCTAGAGAAAGCTAATATAGTATTTCTGAATATAAGTTGATAAAATCACATATAAAAGGTCACAAAAAAAAACATACTCCATGACAATGTAGACATTGAGGGCGTCCTCACATGCATCATAGAATTTGACAAGATTATTGTGCCCCGATAGAGCTTTCAAAATCTTGACTTCCCTACGAACATCTTCGATGGAAATGGCCGTCGTCATCTACCAAAAACAGAAGATGATATTTCATTTCAACCAGAAGTAGAGGCAATGTTGTTTACGCCATTCATACAAAGAAGCAAATATAGGTGATATACATTTACATGGTCAGAACTTAATGAGAAGAAAGCATCACAAAGCATATCCAAATAAGGATCCAGGCAACAGATATTTACTTAGTAAATGGCTAATGTCAGAGCAACTGTTGCCAAGAATGAACAATTTCCTTTTTCCAAGCAGATCTGAATGAGACTATTGAATTTAATGGTGGCATCCTGGGAACTTCATACCCTCACAAAAATAGGTAAACAAAAAAGTCTCAGAACCAATTTCTGCAACTACATTAGTTATATCACTGAAATTCTGAGCTGTTAAATTTATCTAGCCAACCAATCCCTCCCCCATGAAGAAATGTCTGCTAATAATAATAATGACATGCAAGACATTCTTATGGCCCCATTTAAGCAATGCTATCCTCTGGAGCTTGCCCTCCTAAATCAAATCTAGGCTACGTAGCATCCTTGAATGAATCTATCTCCGTTTCAAGTTGTTACACACATATTGCAAAAGATGATGCCTCCATAGTTGCGATCGGAGCTTAATAATCAAGGGGGTATCAGATATAAGCTCTGCCAAATAACTGATTATCAGGACCAGCACAATAGATTAAGTTTCCCTAAAGTTGCCACTGAATCCAACTACAAAATGCACAGGCCTTAATTCACAAAACAAAAGGTGGGGATGAAGCATAGGTCCAGTCGTTTATGTCTAACTAACAAGAATTGAGTACGTCGTCAAGAATTTCAGTCACTGTACTATTCAACATCCTAAAGTTTCTACATACATTCCCTTCCCATTAAACAAAAAACATAAGATTAGCATGATTTCCAGCATCAACTAAACCTGCCTGGAACTGTCAAAAGTTGTGATCAGTACCATGATCAAGAAAATGGGATAATTTATTCTCAGCCCAGTCCAACTACCTAGCTGAGTATAGAACTGCTGACAATTTAACAAGATTGAACAATGGAACAGTAAAATTTCTTTCATGGTAAAATCTTGCCGTCTCAAAGTCAGAATACTGGAACAATAAAAAAGGTGGCAAGATATTGCACTAGCGAACACATCGCTAAATTACAACTAGTCAGCTACCATCGCCAAATCCTCAAATTCCCTTATCTTACTTCCTGCGACAATGCCAAACAACCTAAAGAGCAAAATTCCAAATTTGAAAAAGAAAATCCCTGAAGTAAAATTTGGACCATTTAACCACCTAAGTTTCGGTTACTACCGCGGAATTGGCGCGAACACATAGCGGTTACCTCAGCAGCAGCTGCTAATATTTGAAATTTCAAAATTTCCAAAAGTGAAATTCGGCATCAGCATAGCACAAGCATGATCCCGGAGCGTGCCCTCACCTTAGCTTTGGAGATGATCTTGACGGCGACGGTGTGCCCCTTGTACTCGCCCTTCTTGACGACGGCCGAGCAGGTGTGGCCGAAGTGCCCCCTCCCCACCTCCTTACCCAGCTCGTACTTGGCCCCGAAGTTCTTCCCGAAGCCAAACGTCTTGTCCAATGGCCTCTCCGCCTCGGCCCCATCCGCACCTCCGCCTCCTCCTCCGCCGCCACCGGGCCCGACGCCGCCCTCCTCCGGTATGGTCCCCTCCTTGGGCTTCCCCCCGCCGAGTCGCTTGGCGAGGGTGGCCTTTATGTGCTTGGCCGGCGATGGCGGCGGGAAGGGCCGCTTGAAGAACCTCCTGGGCGTCGACCTCGCCGGCGACGGCGACACCCCCGCGGGGAGCGGGCTTGCCCCTCCCGCGGGGTACGGGCTCGGCCAGGCGACCCCGGGCGTCTGGTGCACCGGCGTGGTCGATCCGGACTTGCGGCGCCTCGGCGTGCCGGGCGCGGTGGCCTGCGCCTGCTGCGGCGGCGTCTGCGGTGCGCCGTTGGCCGGCAGCGGGGACGGCGGCGCGACCGCCCCGGCGATGTCGTCGTGGTCGGCCCGCGACGACGCGCCCGCCTTCCCGTAGCACTGCCCCATCGCGGGCGGCCGGCCGGGGAGGCGGGGAGCCCGGGCCGCTAGGGTTAGGGTTTGGGCTCGGGCCTCCGCGCGGCCGCGATTGCGGGAGGAGGCGGGGTGGGCGGGCGGGCGGGTCGCTGCCTCGTTGGGAATGGAAGAAGAGGGGGGAAGAAGCGGAGGGAGGACGAGACAGAGGAGAGAGAGAAAGGGAGGTGGCGTTCGTTATTTCTCTCTCCTCCCCCTCGGTTACAGCACAGCTGGGAGGAGAGAGAAACTGAGAAAGGGTCTCACCCCAGGGAGGCGACCGTGAATTCTCCCACTCCCCGGGGGGCGGGGAGTAAAAACAGCCGGAGAGAGAGAGAGAAAGAAAGCGAGATCTCTCTCTCCCTCGCTTCTCTTCTCTGCGCGTACGACGAAATCCCTTTACCTTTTTTCTTTCTCACCCGGAAAAAAACGCCTTTCTGATCCGTGGTCCCCACGGGCCCGCATGGCATCGACCCACCCCCACACGGCAGCCGCGCGCGGGAGCCGGCGCGCGTGACGTCAGCGGGAGCGAAACTAAATGCGCGCGGTGGCTGACAGGCGGGCCCAGCGCGGCGACGTGGCGCGGGGCGGGTGGGCCGGCGACCCCGTCCTCGGTGGCCGTGCTGCGCTGGTGGGGGTGGTTCGGTTTGGCTAGGGGGGGGGGGAGCCGGAGGCCTGGAGCAGGAGCTCCTCCACCTCCCAGAGAAACACGGCGGGTGGCCGGCCGGCGGGGCAGGTGGCGCCTCCCTTGTCCACTTGTACCGGCCCCCTCGGCCTCATTACATACTACAGCGAGAAACTTCCCCTTTTCAGTACCGGGAGTGGTTAGATGCGCTAAGCTGGCTTCTTAATTGGGTCATTACCGCCTTCCTAATTTTAGGAGACGCGTCTGGTTGATGTGCTCCCGTTTCTCTTCTCGGATCCTTCACAGCTCGTTTGGCAAGGTTTCGGATCCTTTGAAAACAGCTCCGACACTAGATCCTCTGATGGAATGGTTTATCTGGTGGAGCTGAAGTTGTTTTAGAAAACGTTTGGCAAAACTGCTTCACCCTCATAAATGAATTGGAGATGTTAAATGTCCAATATGCCCCTTGATATATGACTTGATTGTTAAGTTGAATTGTATGTTCCCTTCCGTTTGTAATTTTAGTTCATGTAAATTAAAAAAATAAATAGAAATATTTTCTAGATCTCACCTGCAGAAGGTTTGTGTCTTCGGATGGCCATGTCTTTGCTCATTTGCTGTAGTTGGTATGCAATTACTAGCTACTCAGTAATACCAATTGCCAGTTTCAGTTGTACATCAATAAAAAAATGAAAATTGGACCCAAGTAGTACTCCAGCTAGCAGCCAACAACGATAGTAACCAGAGCAACAACACAAGAGCTTTTGGCTCGCTCCCTCGCTGTTCAGCAACAATAGTAGTGGTTTTTACAAAAAATGAGGCATAATCCTCACATAATACAAGCCAACATAGATACTCATGATGACCTAGAAAGAAAGATCGCCCTTGCAAGGTCATCACGGAATCTATCCATTGCCCGATCATTCGATTCTGAAGTTGATGTATCGCTTGCATTATTAGAAGGAAAATGTCTTGCATACCTTGATGGTATGATGGGCACATAATCAAGATTTCGATCACATTTGAGAAAATCAGTACCATAAGCACCAAATATCAAGTAACCTACATATTCCAAGCATACTACAAATTCCATTTTCACACAGAGATGTATGATACGACATTCCATCTATGCTCAATGAATTGCTAGCATGACAAGTATTTCTTACCTTGGATCGCCATTGCTAACGTCGACGGTTGCAGGGGCAGCAGGGACCGGCGCTTGTGGTCTAGGTGCTCGGCCACCGCATCCTCCTCCATGGCAAGCAGAGGCTCCTCGAACTGGCACCGCCCCTGCCTCCCTTGCCTTGGTAATCTGGTTCCCGAGGTGTTCTGGTTTCCGGCCGATGCCGGCGTCGATGGCGACGATGTCACCAAGATGCTAGAGAGCTACTCCGGCTCGAGAGTCACGACCGCCGCTACGCTGCTCCACCAATCCAGCACCACTCCGCCGCCCACCATGGACACCTCTCCTGGAAGCACGCCGGCACCCACACCAAGAGGGGCTGCCGGGCCACGCTCCTGCGCCTGCGGTCGAGGCGGCCACCGGACTACTGGCCCATGAAGCCACCATCCTGGTAAGCCGCTACCTAGCCAGCCGCCTGCCGCCGCTGCCGGCCGAGCTGGGCGCCATCTGGCCCAGATGCGGAGGCTCTGGCGCCCCCAATCCCTGGATCGAGGTCAGTCACGGTGGATCCACTGTTTTCCCCACCGGAGTGGCCTCCCTACGCGCTGGCGTCGGGCGCCGGTGTCGGGCTTCTGTGAGCGTGAGAGGGTGCGAGAGATGGCCTGTTGGGATAGGTGGTGTGGTGGCATTTTTCATGTAATTTTGGCGAAGTTCATGGGCAATTACGTAAGCATCCGGGCTAGCCTGCGGGAGGAGCCGCATGGAGCCACAATTTTTGGCTCTATCTTGTGCATACAAAAATGGCTCCGGCTTCACGATGGCTTCTCCGATGGAGCCATTTCAGTAAAGCTCTTTGGCACAGCTTCACCTAAAACGGCTTCAGGAGCCGTTCAAGGAGCTATACCAAACTCGCCCTCAATCTCCTTTTTGTCACATCAGATATTCTTGCTACATTCTATTTCTAAGAACAATTCTACCTTTTTCTCATGATTGAAACTCTGTCGATGTTCATGTTCTCTACTACAACTCTTCTTTTCGGTAACTTGGAATTCAGAGATCTAAGAATTTGACTGCATTATGTGATTGTTCACCTTTCTTTCATGCTGATGAATAGTTTGGTCACCTTTTGGTCTTGATGTTCATGGGACACTACTACTGATACTGTTCTCATGATTGGAATTCTCTGTCGATGCTCTGTAACACTCGTACTCTTCCTGGTAACCACGAATTCAAGGAGCACTTTGCTCCAAATTTTGACCGCGAATGCGATTGTTCATATTTCGACGCTGATCGAATAGTTTGGTCACCTTTTGATCTTGGTGTTCATGGGACGCTAGCTGGTTCTACCTGCAGTGTCGTGGCTTTGATGCAACCGTGTTGACATTTTCCAGCTGCCTGCTACCAATATCAAAAAAGTCATTTCTTGACTCGTTCGCTTCAAATAGAGCTGCAGCATTTGATATATGGACTAGCTAATAGTGCGACCCGTTGAATGATTTCTCCTTATTATTAATTTGCTCTTGACAAATCAGACTCTTGCAGCTTTGATAGGCAAAGCAAGACTTGAATTTTGATGTTAACAGTTACTATACTCAGAAGATCAGCTGCGGGGAAACAGTGTAGGCGTTTTCATCTTCCATCTGACCTTTTCGTTATTGAAAATGTCCAGTGCGCAGTTCATGACCTCGCCGCAGAAAGACTAGATGATTCATGAAATTTCAAAAATGGAAGCTTCGTGGTATACGGAAATTTTCAGACAAACTTCCATCAAACAATTACTGAAATCTAGCCGGCCCTGCATGCACACTGTCACTAGCTTTTTGCCGAATTTTTTTTTGACTTTTAGCAGCTAGATAAGCATGTAGGCAAGCAAGATCATCAGTACTTGCACACAAGCCGAATAGCATCTGAATTCTGACGTGATAGCTTGACGCTGCCGACCGCGAGCAGGACAGAGATCTACGGCTCGGATGACAGGCTCCTTCACTTTGTCTGCGATCCAACGGTGTCCACAGCAAGGCCGTGATGCGTCAAGGCTCCAAGAACAGGTCGCGGTTTTGGGATGGAAAGATCGAAGCTCCCGTTACGTTGATTGACGGCGGCAGCTCGACTCGCTGCAGCCAGTGGATTTATCCTCTTGCTGTCGACTTTGATGTGAAAAGGGCAGAACGATGAGGCTTTTTTCGAGGACTTTTACGTTTTTCTAGATAAAAAATAGGGAACTTTTTACGTTGGCCATGGATATACTGTACATGCAAGCAAGAGATTTCTGGAAAGTGATCTCAAATCCTGTGGATTGGTGCTGCCTTGTACTTGTACATGTGTGGATTTTTCTTTTCAGAGATGCTCCTTCCATGCATGACCAAACGAGAAAATTCAACAAAATCTAGAGGGGGAATTTCTTTTTAGCGAGAGAGGTAAGAGGAAACGTTCTTTTCCCCTTCTTCAATTTACTGAATGTAGCGTGTTTCTTTCCATCTAGGAGTATGATCAAAAGAGCGCATCTTTTTCTTTTTCGGATGAAGATTTTTCCCAGTAACACAAGTACACAACTTCAATTTGACCCCAGAGAACGTCATGGTGACGAACAACATGTAACGATAGGCAATATAATGCGTTAGGCAAACTCAGGTACTTTTCACATAGTCCCTAGCTCCGAGCACGTGTGAATTCGAGTGGATCCGTTGACGGCCGACGGCGACACTTCAACACTTGTATACTACTAACCACTTTGCATCGATTAGTGTCATCCATGATGCAATTCATCCCATGATTTGTGCACGTGCATTCGATACTAACTCATCGATCTATTATTAATCCAAAATCCGGGCCCGATTCCATCACATGATCCTTGTTGATTCATACGCGGATTATTATTAGTCAGCGGTGTGCCCCTAAACTCGCTTAAATTTGACCCACCCCTCGTTGCGAAAACAAACTTGTGGGGCTTCTAAATTCTTCAAAGGGTTTCACAAGTAATCCCCACCTCACCACTGTCAGCAAATTCGTCAACAACCGCCACATTTTTTTTAATTCGAGGCTCAAAGAGAATTCTTATGCGATGTCCCGGGATCCGACACGCGTGCACGATCAAGTTTCATGTCAGCATTAATCAAACATTTAATCTAGGTTATACGTGGTGTTAGGCAAGCTTAGTCAGTGGCCGCTTCACAAGGAGAAGTCAATTCCATCGGCACCAGCTTTGCTTCACAGAGCAAAGCTCGTACAGTACATGGTTTGAGAAGTTATTGCATGATGCATGTCCTAATTCCGGGGAATTATGAGGCAAAATTGTGCGATCCAACAGCCACATCTTTTCCCCCCCGAGTAGTTGTATTGCCGGTGCAGCAAGAAACTAGACTTTTTTTTCTCGTGGCAGGAAAAGACGCCAGGTTTCTCAATCAATGCCTGGTTAATTACCTCCCTTTTATTTTTTTTCTTCTGTTCTGAAAAGTAATGCCTGCTTACTTCATGCACCGAAAGGGAAGCTTTTCCGATGACCGTGCCATCATTCTTTTAATAACAGGCCCATCACTAACTGTAAAATTATGATGATAGCTCGGTGAAAGCGTCAGATTTTTCATGCCTAGTCATGGTTCGTGTTTCAGAGATGAGCAACTTCAAATCGTACTCCATTTGCCGCACAGGCAGCAGAGCATCACTGGTTTGTCAGTGTGGCAGCCAGCTAATCCAGCTGCCATTTTCAATTCACAGCACACTACTGATTAGTAGCTAATAAAAGGAAATTGTTAAATCATGCAGCAACATTTGGGAAGTTTTGGATGAGCTGATTCAGCAGCCAGCAAGCACTATGAATGAGCTGGAGTTGGAGCACGGAAGCGAAATTTAATCAGGAGCAAGAACAACTCTGAGCCGCGAGGCAAGTACGCGCATGTACAACGGTTGTGCTGGCATGGCAAGATCCAGCCAGGAAATGAAGGAACCGCAAGGTGCCGAGCCTGCCTGAGTGAAGCTAAAGAAATCGGCAGTGGCAGCAGGGGGGGTGCAGAAGCATCTGCTGGGCATAAACAAACACTGTGCTAGCTCCTCACCCATCACGATGTGCGTGTGGCGTGGCATATAAAAACGCCGTCGGATGCCGTAAAATACTCGTGGTTAGCGTCTCATTAGCGGCGGGGGCCTGACTGACTGGCTCACTGACCGACTGACACATGAAGGTTCCAAGCCATTAAACAACGCCCAACCTGCAGGTGGCAAGTTTCACAGCAGGCGCCTGGGGTTCCTGCATATTTCTTCAGAGAGAGTTAGTTCTTCACTCTTCAGTACGCAAGCAAATACCCTCTCTGTCTCTCTCTCTGTACAGAGTTCAGAGCTCGGAAGCTCAGAGTTTAGAGAGAGAGGAGTGAGTGACGTCGCGGTCAGTGACGCAGGGGCTATTAAATTAAATCTTCCTCACCCCACCCAACTTGTCGCTACCCTTCTTCTCGTGCACGGCGTAAATGCAAAACGGACAATGCCTGAACCTGAACTGAGAGCAGCAACGGCCTTCCTTCCTTCCCATCTGCAAGCAGCCTCTCTTCATTTTCTTGGGCTGCCGGATAAGGCCTCTCAAGTGAAGCTCAGGAGCCGTTTGGTTCCAAGACTAAACATCAAATATTTAGGTACTAATTAGGAGTATTAAATATAAATTATTTACAAAATCCATTATATGGATGGAGGTTAAACGACGAGACGAATCTATTAAACCTAATTAATTCATGATTTGACAATGTGGTGCTACAGTAACCATTGCTAATGATGGATTAATCAGGCTTAATAGATTCGTCTCGTCGTTTAGCCTCCATCTGTGTAATTAATTTTATGATTAACTCATATTTAATCCTCCTAATTAGCCTTCGAATATTCGATGTGACACAAACTCCAGGATCCAAACGCCCCCCTAGCTTAACCCTGATTTGAGTGATTTCCTCGGATACCAACAACACCATGGGCACACTGCTTACACCTCACGTAAATGAGAAACAGTTCATTGTACCAACTAAAAACTTGATCCGAGAAGGGACCCTTTTTTCTTCGCCCTTTCTGTCGAATGAGGAGAGAAGGTGAATGATGAGCTGCAGTGCACTGTGTGTACTCTGTACCGTGTCACGCTAGCAGCACAGTACCGGTACGCATGTACACATGCATATCCTATGCACGAACTGTGGAGTATTTATTCAGAAATGTTATACCAGTTACTGCTGTGCCAACCACCAGTGGCTAGTGTGTACCAAGCAGGCCATGTCAACTCCTAACAACTTCCGGTGTGGCCGTACACATCGATCTCCTTCGTCCTTCCTAGTAGGCGATCTGGAGTCAAGTTTCTCTCTGCTTGTGGAAATCAAATGAAGAACAACCGGTGGATGTCAACTCACAGCTTGCTTGCAAGAAAGAAACCGGTGGATGTCAACTCACAGCTTGCTTGCAAGAAAGAGGAGGAGATGTATACCACATACTTTTTTTTTCCTTCATAAGGTTGGATGTGCGTGCATACATGTGAGCATCTTGCTTCTGTACTGTGTTTCGAAAAAAAAAAAATCTTTCGTCCGCGGAAATGTACCTTATGAAGTCTAAATGGGCGGAATTGGTAATAGACGGGATCATGTGCATGGGCTTATGGTTCATTGGTTCTTGTCCAGTTTTATACGACATGCAGAGTCCCTAGTCAACCGTAGCTAGTAACGCGCCTTTTGTTTATCATAGTACAAGTGCACTTCTAGAAGTGCGCTCGATATGCCATTGACTATAAGTGGAGAAACTTGAAGCTCCAATCCTCATATCCTAGCAACAGATTTCAGTATATTCATTTCCATTTCGAAGCTGTATCCAACAAGCCGGCCGGTAGTGACTAGTGAGAAGAAGAACAGATAAAGAAGCTTTTCATGTAACAAGGTCAACTTGACTAGAGGTGAAATATTGGACTTTAATAGCTCGTTTTCTCTGCTACTGGGTGCCATTGTTCAACCAGTGTTAGTTATTTCAATCTTTTCGCCATCTTCTACACGCTAACTGTATAAAAAATGTTTTTTTTTAAAGATGTTTGTGTACCAGACGTTGAAATAGTCCCAAAAAAGATGTGTGCACAGAAGGTGAGAAAAAAGGAAAAAGAAAACATAAGTGGACTGGAAAAGCCCAATGAACCATGATCAAGCAGGCTCACTTAGGACTTTGTGTATTCCGCTCAGTTAGGAGCAAAATGGGCCCTGGTGGGCTTTCGTTTATCTTTGAGCAGTGGCCAGATCCAATCCAAAGAGCCCATAGAGACCTTGCGAGGCCGTGACCCCGTCCGAATCCGATCCCAATCCCCGAACCCAACCACCGAAGCGACAGGAGAGAGAAGAAAAGGAGCAGCGGCGGCGGCGGCGAGGTCTATGGCGTCGACGGCGGGGTACCTGGCGCGGCGGGCGGGGCAGAAGGAGCGGGTGCGCCTGCTCTACCGCCGCGCGCTCAAGGACACACTCAACTGGGCCGTCCACCGCCACCTCTTCTACCAGGACGTCAGTTCCCCATTTTTCCCCCTCTCCCTCCCTCTCGATCTCGATCTCGATCCTCCTCCCAGCTCGCGGACGGATCTGACCTTGTGTTCATCTCCCGCGCAGGCGTCGGATCTCCGGGACAAGTTCGAGGCCAACCGGCATGTGGTAAAGCCTCCTCGTGCTGATTCGTCTCCTCACCTCGATCTCCCATTTTGCTGCCACTGGGGATTGAATTTGCGAGTTGCATCTGGTGATGATTTCTCTGTGGTGTTGTGAGTTATGATGTTGGATTTCATGTGCGGGGTGGTGCAGGATAACCTGGACGTGATCGATAGGCTCATCGATGATGCAGAGGCTCAGCACAGGAATTTCCAGCACCCTGATCCCTACATTGGTAAGCTTTCTGTTGCAATCCTGGATTTTTTGTTCCTGTGGTTGGTGCCTCTGTTTCTCAGTGAATGCTTCGCATCAAATGATGTAGGATAGTACTAGCATTTTTGTGTGCACAGATGATTGAATATTGAGTAATTGACTTTATGGTGAAGTTTTTAGAATTCTTACAGTGGTTATACCGAGGAGTATGGATTGCTAAATGTGCAAGCCGAAGCCTGTCGTATTCTTGTGGGGGTACTGTAACTCTGTAGTAAGATTTATGATGCAACTGCAGCATGTAATCCTTCAGTCTATAAGTGACTAACTTCTGAAATGCTTCTGTTCCTGACATTGATGCCTCTGTTTGTCAATGAATGTTGCGCAGCAAAATAGCAAATTAGGCTGGAAGTTACTAGGATTTTTATTTGGATGGACAATTGAAAGTTTAGTTCGTGCTGTCAAAGTTGTTTGCATAGACAATTGAAAGTTTTGTACTGATTATGTTATCAAATTTGTTACTGATGGGTTGATTGTGTTGTTTAAGGGACTCTTAGAATGGTTGTGCTATTGTGTATGAATTACCAAGTATGTGAACTGAAGTCTCTGTGCTGGAATGCTAAAGCCCAAAGTAATGCTCTTTGTATGTCCGTTCTTTACAATGCAGTTCCATGGGCACCTGGCGGCACTAAATTCACAAGAAACCCTCCTCCACCTCAAGGGGTAAGATCATAACTTATGTTGCTCTTTATTCTTTGTAATGTCATGGCATTATATTAATTTGTTCACCATAATGTCACGGTTCATGATGTTATGATTGGTTTTCTCTACTTTGATCACTTAAAAAAGTCACAGCGCTCATAGTTTAAGTTTAAGCTAACTTAATCTGAATGCAAAAGGTTGCATCACAATTTCTTAAGATATCATCTGTAATTTCTCATCAGATAGATGATCAATACCTATTGTTTATTATTAATGGATTAAGGCTGAGTGCTTAGGCCAAATCTTTTACCATTATCTGTAAAATCATCTTAAACGCCAGGAACTTTTAATGATGGGCTCTAAAGGTTATGCAGTGGTACAATTACTTCTTTTCTTTTTTGCATAGCCGAATTGTCTTGTGACAGTAGGTTCTGCACACCAAACTGTTCAACTAATGGCAATTTGCATCTTGCAGATTGAGATCATCTACAATTATGGAAAGGAGGACTAGTAAACAAAGTCCTGCAAGTGGGGGCAGAACTTGGCGCATCCAGAGTTCTAAATCACTTACTGTTTAATCAAGTTGTTGTACGAGAAATAAGAATGAAATTACTGGACTTCATCTGTGTTTCTCATTTTTCATGGATGCTTGTTCTAATAACCCTGTGCTCTTCATCTAGCGCATGGTCAAGTGATATTTGCCGTGACACAATGGAACTTTGCCTTCTTTGTCATGCTGTCATGCGCAAACTGATGAGCCGCATGTACCTGTGCCCTATTGGCGGTCTGGCTGGTTATGCCTTTATTTTTCTTTCTATTTTTCCTTGGTATTTTCAGTAGTTTATATTTCTTGAATCTGAAATCTGGACGGTCAGCTTGCAAGTCTGTGAATTGAGCTAGTCGCATCAAGTTCTCATCCAATTTTGATGTGGCTGCCTGCGCTGTGCTGGTGTTCTTCCATCACGTAATCACGTTGAGATTTTACCCTTACCGTCGATCCAAGTATTATTTATATTCCACATAAATATGTTGCCTCCTAATGGTAGCATCCAAAAGTGAAATTTGAAACGAGAGGTGCAATTTGGGGACGAGGCCAATATTGCCAGATACTATCTGAATCGCCCCCAAATCGAGTTCGTATCGTCGTTAACTTGGAGCCGGTTGTAAATCCAACTGAAAACAAGAAGCAATCATAGAATAGAAGCAGAAGCAACAGACGCAAGCAACTCACCCCTCGCAGCAAACAGCAGTCTCTTCCACTCCAAGCCCGCCACGTGCCCCTCCGGCCACCTACCTTGCCGCGCGACGCCCCTCCTCCGCACGTAACCCCGGCCGCAAAGGCCCGGAGCGGCGCAGATGCCCGCGGCGATCCCCTCGCCGACATCCGGGCCCCGCTTCTAGGCCACACTCACTGAGCCACCGGGCCCGCGTGTCATACGCAGCCAACCCCACGGGGTTAGTTTTCTCGTTAAGCTAAACCGCACCGGGAGTCCGCGACGGGGGAGATGGAGGAGTAGACGCAATCCCACGCGAATCCAGTCGAATCGAGCCCAGCACCGCAGCACGCGAGGAATAAACCATCGGGGAGGAAGAAGGGGGGAGCGCGAGGTGGGTGGGCCCCGGGATGCAGGCGCAGAGGTCCCCGGCGATGGTGGGGGGCGGCGGCGGCGCGGCAACGGCGGCGGCGCCACTTGGGATGCCGTCCCAGGCAGCGGTGCCGGTGCGGCGGCGGTGCGAGGGCACGGCCATGGGCGCCATCACCCTCGACCTCCGCCCCGGCCTCGGCGTCGGCCCTTTCACCCTCGGTGAGCACCCCCGAACCCTATCCACCCGCCGCCGCTCCGGTCGGGATCGGCGGTCGCCGGTTGCTTCCTTTCTTTCCTCTCGGTTTGCACAGGAGGGGAAAAATAGACTTGTTCTTTAAGCGACACTTTAGCTAAAGTTTTAAACTTTGACCCAATTCTGACTTGAGACCTCGCAATCGGTGCAGGGATGCCGATCTCCGATGCCTTCGCGCAGATAGAGCACCAACCTAACATTTACGACGTTGTCCACGTGAAGTACTTCGACGAGGTTCGTGAGTTGTGGTGCACAAGTTCGTTGGGTGCCAGGGCTACCAAAATGTTCCTGACTGATTGATGCTATTGGTTTAGGAGCCGCTCAAGTTGGACTTTATCATCAGCTTTCCGGACCATGGATTTCATTTACGCTTTGATCCTTGGTCACAGGTATGTTCGTGTTAATCTGTACATTTTAAGCGTATTTGAAACTGCCAGTGCTGAATGCATGATGAAATTAGCTCGTGAAGATTAATAAAGACTATAGTGGACCACTTTTGCAAAATCAAATTGAAGCCTGTTATGTATTAGCCTACTCCAAATTGCTTGGGACTAAAAGGCTTTGATTTGGATAATTGAAAAATATTAAGGGCCTGTTTGTTTGAGCTGAAAAACTAACACTAGCTTTTAGAAGATATGTTTAGCTTCCTGAGCTCAGAAAGCTACGAAAAGCACATAAAATTGAGCTTTCCAGCTTTCCATATAAACTCAACTTTTTTGGGCTTCCAGCTTTTCGAAAGCTGCACGAGAAGTTCGCTGTTTGTTTGAACTTCTGGCTTTTCACGCTGAGAAGCTGCCAGGAAGCTCAAACAAATAGGGCCTAATTCACCATAGTTAGTAATTCTAGCTTCTGCATGGGGATCTGTCTCATCTTTAATTACTAAAGTTTCATGGCTCTTATTTCCTTGCAGAGGCTCCGTCTCATTGAGATTTATGATGTTAAGAGATTACAATTGCGATATGCAACATCTTTAATTGGGTGAGGATCTTGTGATCAATATTTTTCATTGTTTAGTCTGTTCTGTTGAATAAATCCTGAGCAGATATATTGTCACACTGTCACTCATTTACATCAACCATTCAGCCCATTGTTGTGTGATGTTACTGATAATCTCTCTTTCTCTTCAGCGGTCCATCAACATTAGCCACTTTCGCAGCTGTTTATGCACTCTTCGGACCAACCTTCCCTGGTATATATGACAAGGAGAGGGGAATTTATACACTGTTCTATCCCGTACGTGACAAATAGCAACTTATTTTTTTTTCTCTTTCTCAGTTCATCTTTTTTTTTTATTCTCTCTGTTGGTAGGTTTGCCTTACTCACAAGGTTTTGTAGGGTTTATCCTTTGCATTCCCAATCCCCAGCCAATATACAAATCTCTTCACCAATGGAGAAGGTATTCTACTAAAAGACCACATTCAATTATGAATGTTCTATTAGTACCCACATTTTCCTTACATCTTACCTCGCCTCCCTAACTGCTATGGCAGTGGCAGATTTGCCCCTGGAGTTCCCAGATGGAACCACCCCTGTTACTTGCAGGGTTTCTATATATGATAGCTCAACAGATAGCAAGGTTGGGGTTGGATCATTGATGGACAGAGCAGCTGTTCCTGCATTGCCTTCAGGCAGCCTGTATATGGAGGAGGTGCATGCGAAGGTATGCTGTGATTTATTGACTATGTTTCCAGCTTATTTATTTTGTTGAAGTTGAAGAGATATTTTGATGTTTCATAATTCAGTAAGTAATCCAGACTATCTAGTTTGACTTCTTGACTGTCAAACCCCGTCCCCACCCATCCATCAAGGCACCTTCTTCCCTAAGGAAATCTATGAACCTATTGAGCAAAATAAAATGAAGAAAAGATTTGTCGCTAGAAAAAAAACTTGCTCTTGTTTTGGATTCTGTTTCTTACTGTCGAATAAACTATATCTTTTGCTTTGTTGTATGAGGGTCAATCATAGAAATCAGTGGTTATATTGTTTGTGTATATGAAAAAGAGGGGGTTTCTGTATGGTCTTTTGTCTTGCCATGTATTACCAGTTTGCCTTTTCATATACATGGATAATTTGTTTTGTTTTCAGCTTGGCGAAGAGCTATGGTTCACAATAGGGGGCCAACGTATTCCTTTTGGTGCATCACCACAGGTCAAAACATCATATATCTGTTTTCTGAAGTAAAATATAACTTAACAGTGGCCCTGATTTGCTCCTTTACTTGGTTTTCTTTTGCAGGATGTCTGGACTGACTTGGGTCGCCCGTGTGGTATTCATCAGAAGCAGGTCAGTTTTAGTTGAGGCATCATAATAGAGGTTTCAGGGTTCATATGCTATGGAATTCTTTCAATTGCTAACATCACTTAACATATGGCATAAGCTAAGCTGTATTGGTTTGCATATGAATTTAATTGTTTATGAAAACTCATGGAAACATGTAGATAGTATTTTAGCCTATACAGATCCACTGAGAGTTGAGACTATGCAGTATTTCTGTGGCATATGATCAAATTTTGTTGTGCAAAGACCAATATAAAAGAATGCCATTCTCCCTAGAATCATTGGTGCATTCTCATCTGGAATGCTTGCTAAGTTTGCTGTCCCATCTTGTCAGGTTGACCAGATGGTAATACACTCTGGATCAGACACCCGCCCAAGGACAACACTTTGTGGGGATTACTTCTACAACTATTTCTCCCGTGGAATTGATATCTTATTTGATGGACAGGTATGGAGAATCTCCTCGCTGTATTACTGGGTACTGAAGGGTTTTTCTTGTGGAAAGAGAGCACGCTGACAGATTCTTTTTCCTTACAGACACATAGGATAAAGAAGTTTGTTTTGCACACTAACTTCCCTGGCCATTCGGATTTCAATTCCTATAAGAAATGCAACTTCGTTATCTATGACGCTGAAGGTTTGGACTACTATGATTATTTTGCCTTTGAACCAATACTATTCAATAACCTATATTTTTTTCCCAGTTGAAGGGACATATCAGCCTGGTAATGTCTCTAAGAATTGTATTACACCTCGAACAAAGTGGGAACAAGTTAAGGTATGGTGTATAAGATGACTTATTTGCACGGTCGAGTTACCAATGGAATTCTTGAATGTCTTGTTAAGGTTCTGATTGCATATGATGTATTCCATGTGGTTTGAAGTTATATTCTGTGCTTTAACCTACCATTTTCTTAACATTTTGAGCTCTCTGTTCTCCATCTTGTTACTTTCTATATTATCTTATGAGATATCTCATCCTTCTTAAATGTTGTATGCCAACTTTTTTAATATGCGTATAAATAAATGATGGTTTCTTTAGAGCATTGGGGCGTTAGCTTCTTTAAACGTATTAATGCTCTGATGCTAAGAATGACAACTCTGCCCTTGCTTGTTCTGGAAGGCTATGGATTTTTCAGTGACACGTTGATCCTGGCTGTAGTAATGTATCAAACTAGAAATTCTTGGAGTGATAGAAATTCTTGGAGTGATAATGCTATCTTCTGATAGCTTGGTTGTTTTTTTTGCACTCCTAACAACCCTTGTATTGGTTGTATTGTATTAGGAGATCCTCGGTGATTGTGGTCGAGCTGCGATCCAGACACAAGGCTCCATGAATAATCCATTTGGATCAACTTTTGTATATGGATATCAGAATATTGCCTTCGAGGTGGCTATTAATCCTCCATTGAATTCAAAATCAGTTCTTCCCCTTGTGTGTACTACACTGCCAGGTCAGAAATGACATTGTGTTTTCTGTCTTCTTTGATTAACAGGTGATGAAAAATGGATATATTGCAACTGTTACTCTCTTCCAGTCATGAGGTATGTCCTGTATCAGTTGCTCATAATATGTATGTGGGCATTGGTGACTATGAATTCAAATTAAATAGGACAATTTTCCAATTGAACAGTGTGCTACTTGGGGTGCTGCTCCGAGTTCTGGCTGCATAGGTTAGAAAGGCTGGCTAACCTACACTTCACAAAAATGGAACCTTCAGAAATAAGGTCTGTATGTGCTTACCAGTTCTTCATTTGCAACAGCATTTTCATGTCACTGCTGGAGGGAACATCTCTGATGGTTCATGGAATGCAATGCAGCCGGGCAGTCAATGTGGACCAGCACCATGACATGTAATTTGTTCTGTAGAAGAAGCCACCCATTGTACAGGAACTAACTGTACTCTGCAACCTCACCTTCTGTACATAAATGATCTTTATTTGTTGAAAAAAAAAGGAAATGTACATACGCAACACTGCAATATGGTCAGATGGTGGAACGTTGTGATTTGTCTCATGTGAATACTGAAATATGATTTGCAAGATGATCATTGGCCCCTGATGTTGGTTTCAGCTTCTGTATCGTTGCCTGCGGTGTGTACCATCGCGATATTGAATTCTCTCATGAATTTAAATGGCATGTTCGTAAAAAAGAAAATGATGTTAAATCATGCTACTCTTCCACGTGAAATTCTCACACCAATCGATGAATGAATTCAGTGATGGGCGTAATTCCAAGCTGTATTACGATGCAGCGGTGATTGGTGAAGCACCCCACCTGTCTCTGGAAATCGCAGGAACCGAAAATGAAAACGTGGGAGGATTCGTTTACGAAACCGCGACGTAAACCCAGCCTCTCTCCTCTCCGCCGCCTCCGCTCCAGCGCAGCCATTTCATTCCATTTCGGTTTCACGCCGCCACCGCCTGGCCTCCTCGCGCGCTGGCCGATCCGTCCCATTCCGCCGCCGCTGCCCCCTGACGCGGCGCGCCCGCGGGCATGGAGCGCGCCGGCGGCGAGGCGGGCGCCCCCGCTCCGGCGCCGACGGCGGCCGCGGCAGCGGGGGCAGGAGGAGGGCCGGCCAAGGGGAGGTCGTGCAAGGGCTGCCTCTTCTACTCGTCGGTGCTCCGGTCGCGAGCGCGCGGCCCCGTCTGCGTCGGCGTCACCCGCGCCCTTCCCCAAGGTATATTCGCGCGCGCCTCTTCCAGCCGCCACCTCCGCCCTCCTCCTCTACTTCTCGGCTCTCGTGCTAGGGTTTCTACTGATCCAGCCCGCCGCAGTACACAATGCCCTGTAGCTTTCTCTGGGCTCCGTACGCCGCGCCCCCGCGAGTGGCCTGGCTCTCACTCCACGGAGAGACATTTCCCAGCAATTTCTATGGTATCAGATTGTGCTAGCTTCTAGGAAAGGTGTGATATCAGGACTTGGCGTCCATGAAGTTTGGACACATTCAATTCATCCACACAGGTTTATATGTTAACCATGAAATTTCACCATATCAGGACTAGGGGGTTTCAATGGGAAATTTTGAACTGTATCCCATTTTGAACTGTTATATGGCTTGGCATATATGGCTCTCTTGACAATTCTCCACCAAGTATTGATTTCATGTCTTTTAGTCTATGCTGCATAGATATGGATACGTGTATCAGTATCGGATGGGTACGGATACGGCATTTCTCAAAAAACCCGATACGTGGATACGTTTCAGCATTTTTTTAATATAGATAAATACTGATGCATATAGCAAGTTCACAACAATAAGCACAAGTCCAACATAGGCAACAAAGGTTCTAATACAGTAGTACGTAACAACAAACTTAACATAACAGTCTCAAATTTAGGAAAATTTAAAAGGGCAGCTTGCATCATCGATGGCTATTGGCTTTGACTAAGCTTCCTCTTCAGGCGCTTCATTGTCCTCTGAACTTATGCTACCACTAGCACTAGCACCGCTTGAATTTGTCGTTGCAATCTACTCGTGGAGATCAGGAAGCAGATCGGAGAAATTGAATAACAAAACGTCAAGAACCATCAATCGAGAAAGGGAAGGGAAGGGGCGAAGGGCTGACCGGACAACAAACAACACGAATGGGAAAAACTCACTGGAGTTTGCTGGACAGCCGTTGAGCCGAAGGAGAGTGGTAGATTTTCTTGTCTTCTTCAGTTCTTTGCGAGCTTGTCAGAGATGTAGGAGTGCAGGTCGTCGCGGCTGGCAGCCTCCCTGCTGTGGGGTGGATGTGGGTGGCGGCGGAAGTCTGCCACCGGCGAGCGGCGACGCTTGTGGGAGCAGGCGGCACCGCGGCAGTGCACCGAGTGGCAAGCCAGCGGCGGCAGCGTGAGACTGGAGGGTCGCACGGGGCAGATCGGGGCAGCAGGGAAGGTCGGAGCCTCGGAGGGATATTGGGCTGGGCCGTATCTCAAACGGTCAATACGTACCGACGAACGTATCCAGGAATTTTTTATTTGTTACACTTCCTGAAACGTTTTTACCGCGTATCCATGCCGTATCCGTATCGGATACATATCCGATACGCGATACGGCACCTTCCCAGCGTATCCGTGTAACGTAGTCTTGGATTATCTAACCTAACAGCATGAGGTTAGGCCTATTAGGAGCATCATGTCTTCCACTGACTTGAAACAAATATAATTGACGCACTTGGGTCCATCCATAAAATTGTTTTATCACCTAGCGACCAAAAGTGTAGGATACCGTGAATCTAAACCTGATCTGTTCCATAACAATATGCAAAGGCCCATTCTTTGTCTATGCATGTACACTCTGTTTATCATATAATCAAGTAACGGAGCAGTATAAATCTCGAATCTGTTTCATGGTCTATTTATTTTGTTATCTGATTTATAGTTTTGAACAGTTTGATTAACTCTGTTTCATGATCGACTTTCTTAACTACGTATCAGTTTCTGAGCGTATGATTGGGGAAATTGAACTGGAAGCTATCCAAGAAGGTCGCAACCTTTCGGATTTCAAATATGCATGCGTTGGCTATTCAGTGTACCTAGATGACAAGGAAACTTCTATGGGGGTACGAGAGAAGAAAGCACATGCACAGCTACCTGTTTGTGTTGGAGTCGAGGTAAAATCTGCAAACCATGGTGTCAGTTTAACATGATGATTATCTTAGCAGTTAGTCTTTGAAGGTATTAAGTGTCATTGTGTGAACATCATCCCAGGATAGCTGATATACTGTGAATATAGTTCTGACTAATCAGAATCTGATGAGAAACATGAAACTGGTTATGCTAAATGTCAGAATGGTTGGATGGCTGTTCATGCCAATTTGTTTATCTGCATAGCATATATTCTTATTACAATAGTTATGCATGTTTTTTTTTCTTTCTCAACCACAAATGCCAATTTGATGATCTGCATAGCATATATTCTTATTGCAATAGTTATGCATGTTTTTTTCTTTCTCAACCACAGTAGAAATAAATGCTCAACCACAGTAGAAACCATGTTCTTGATATTTCTCCAAATCTATTCTGCATTGACTGTTGAAACCGCTCAGCTAGTGTTCAGTAGTTAATCTGCGTCTTATGATCCTTTATACATTTCTTTTTACTAAGAGCAAATATGTTCCCCCCCCTTTTCAGCTATTAGCAGATAGAAGAGCCCCAGTGAAGAAAGGCTCACCTCACAATAAGAAAGAAGGTAAGAGAAAAGTTTTCTTCAATTCCAGGATTAGTATGTGTGCTAGAAACTGCAAAGCTACCACAGTATGCTACAAAAGTGGAATGGTCATTGAAAGAAGTTCACGCTTGCTTGCCAGTGTACACACTCAAGTTCCACTTTTTAACAAAGATTATTTCTCCCATGGATCAAATACTTTCCATATGATGGACTTCTTTGCTTGTTCAAATATGTTCATTTCTAGTTTCAATCTACTGTTGCATTCATGTACCTGAAACACACAAAAAAGTGTCATTCAAATTTTAATTGGAAGGAGAATTAAGCTCTTAATGGAGAAATGTATGATTATGTAGATTGCACAGGTAGCCTCGAAAGCGACCTGATTTATGATGTTGAATGATGCATGTGTGGTAGGTATGAGACCTTAAGAAATAACTCCCAAAATTGGAAAAAATCTAAACTACCTCCTTGAATCCTTGATCATCCCTATTCTTTTATTGAACCTATGTGGAGAGTACCATATAGTTTCATAAAAATCAAGTTTATCTATCACTCAACTAGTACTTAAAAAATGTTTCCTGATACACAAAATAGAATCGTTGATTGATTAATTCGTGATATACTGTTTCCTTTTTTATGGATGTGTGAGTTTTTGCCACTGTACCTGTTACTGGTTTTTGTGGGGAGCTCATGTTCTGTAGAAAGTAAGATTAGTGGATATTGATCCTCAAAATACACGCTTTAGTGGTGAAACTGTGAAAAAGATCTGATTACTTGGGAGCTTGTGTCTATATCTTTCCAGTGTTGCTGTTTTGCTTTTTGGAAAGAATCTTCTGAATATGCTTCTTTCTTTGGTTTGTCATTAGTAGGCGCCTGTAGAATTCACAACTTCATGTTTTAAAACTTACTCATTGGTATTGTGCTGCAGTTCCTCAACCACATCGGTACAAACCAGGGCATGCAGGAGACGATTTCATAACTAAGTGAGTTGGTCTTTTGCTTCATATGAATTTTAAGTTCTCAAATTTTGCATCAAAATCAACAGACCGTACCTTGTCTATTGAAATTGCAGATTTCAGCGGAATGCTGGGCTTGTTGCTAATGGTGTGGCTAAGAACCTGAATAGAGTTGGGACCTACATCAAAGACACTGTGGGTGATGTGATGTACCCAAACCGCAAGCGTCCCAAGTAGAACATAGGTCTGCATAGACAACCAGGCCTAGACATTAGAGAACCAAGGGGAGTCTGTGGTCGATTACTCCCCAAGACACCTGGCATAGAAGTAGCGTAATGTTGGTTTCAGAAGCTATAGAAAATTGCTGCGAGATTTCAGTGCTAGGAAAATAGCCACTCGAATGTTGATACGGTATTTCATTAGCTGTTGGGGCATGGTATCTTGTTTTTCCCCAAGCCCAACCGCCTCACCCCACCCATTGTTGTTTCACAGGGTTCCTCCAGTAGTGTACAGGATGTCATGTAATAAGACACAAAACAGCCCCAAATTGTGCCTTTTTAGAGTAGCATCAGAGTATGCATCGAGAGTCCGAATGATGTATGTTCTTGGAGCATTACAGTATGTGTGGAAACACAGGATGCGCGAATTGACATCTTTTTCTTTCCTATTTGCCTTTTAATTTCGATGATTGTGTGTTATGTAACTTCACAGGATGCACGAATTGACAACCTTTTTCTTTCCTGTTTGCCCTTTTCATTTCGATACGCTGGTTGTGTGTTGTGTAACTTGTAAGCATGTGCAACGAGGAAATACAGTGACGTTCCTGGAATGGAGTTGGATTGATCCTTGTTCCTTGTTAACTAGTAAATGATAAAACGTATGTCGTAGCGTAATTCGATAGAACAGGTGAATTTTGGAGCATCGTTGATGATACAAATTGGTATGGTTCGAGTAAATTGAGACCACACGAGAGTGCCTACTCGAGGCGCCCTACGAACCATGCGCTCGGCCTCCCCTGCGTGCTCTGCCTCCACCGCTGCAGTTCCATCTAGCTGTGAGCTCTGAGCTCTCCAGAGGGCGTTCAGGAGCACGCAGGCAAGTTGCTCGACAAAATTGCCGCTGCTGGTTGCCGCAGCATGCTGAGGACCTCAAAGTTGCTGCTGCTGAGGGTAAACGGGAGCTCCTCCAGCAAGTGGTGAATTCGTCAGGATTGAAATGGCCATGGAAAGCTGCCCAACGAACTCCTCAAGGAAGATAGGCAAGATAGTTGCTATACATATGCTTGGGCACTTCAACACCATCCTCCTTTTGGTACGTCTCCAGTATACAGCAAAGTGTCCTCTCAGTGGCTGTCAGTGTAGAGTTCAGCGTGTGAACATATTTCTTTGATCGTTCATCACGCTTTCTCTGGCCATAGGTGATCCCAAGCCTCCTCCTTGCTTGATAGTCCGTACAGTTTGAGCATGACACCAGTTCTCTGTAGTTCTTTGATGCAGGGAACCACCCTTCTAAATCGTACTTCTTGGCTGCAGCATTGTTAAGGGCACCTGACACGACGTTGACAATCTGGCCTGCTATGCCGAGCTCCCTGCAGAAATCTTCTGAATTCTTGATCATCTCCTCGTGCATTTCCCAAGATTCATCGCCATCCGGGCCTGTGATGCAGAATTGCTCAATCTTCTGAAACTCGTGCGTTCTGAAGATACCGGCCGTGTCTCTGCCGTGTGAACCAGCTTCTTTCCGGAAGCAGGTTCAGTAGCCGACGTATCTGATCGGCAACTGATCAGGATGGATCTGCTCGCCCTGATGGTAACAGGCCAGCGGCTGCTCTGACGTGGCAATGAGAAACTTCCCTTCTCCTTCTAGCTTGTAAAGCTCCTCGTCGTACTGGGATAGCTGAGCACATTTACCCATGGCTTCCTTTGTCATCATGAGAGGAGTCTGGATGAGCTTGTAGCCTTGTTTTCTTAGGAAAGCGATGCCGAAGTTGATCAGCGCGGGCACCTTCCTCTTTCAGATAGTAATCCCTTCCGCCGGCGGCAGCCACACCCTTCTTCAGATCCACGATGTCAAGCATCAGGCAGAGATCCAGGTGATTCTTCAAGCCTTCCTCCATCCTCCTCTCTCCGAATGTCCGTAAGGGAACATTGTTTGCCTCGTCGGCGCTGACGGGCACGGACTTGTGCAGGATGTTGCCGATGGATATGAGCGTGGCGTCGCGCGTGGCCTTGGCCTTGTGCACCTCGGCTTCCATGGCCGCCTGCCTCTTCTTGGCCTCGTTAGTGTGATCCATGAGCTCCTTCGCCGCATCGTCTTGCTTGCCGACCTTGAGCTTGCCGATCCTCTTGCTCGTGGAGTTGAGCTCCTGCCGGACCTTGTCCAGGCAGAACCGCTGGCGCCGCCATGCGTCGTCGAGGGCGACGACCTCGTCGACGAGATCGGTGGCAGCGAAGCGGTGAAGCTGGGACTCGCGGACAACGTCAAGACCTGGCTCGCCGGTGCGGAACAGGTAGCGCCAAGTCGAGCATCTTGGCGACGGGGAAAATAATCGTGCAGTTGATTTGATGGGCAAGATGGCGAGGGCTGGGAGTTCATTATATAGACCGGGAGATGGATTGGGGAATTGAGTCGGATCGGAGACGGTCTTGTCGTGGGAATCGGATCGGAGTCCGACAGCAACTCGTCAATTTTCTGGGCCGACGTGATCGATGCAGTCGGAAGCACTTTCAACGTCTCCAACTGCAACCGGGAGCTCATCGGCGCCAACTACCCGACCAACCCGTCCGAAGCGGTGTCGCGTACGTGTCGTCGTGTCGCTGCGGGACGCGCACGGCGTCGACGGCGGCGGGCGTGGCCGTGGCCGGGGCCAGCGTCCTGGGCGCCCGGGCCGGCGAGGCGCGCGGCGTGGCACCGGGCGCGCACGTCGACCTAGGCGATGTCGGCGTCGCCGCCGCCGGCTTCTGAGCACGGCGGCGTGCCACAGCCGTCGCGCTTGCTTTATCGCAGCGATCGAAGCCGCGGCGCGTTCTTATGGGGTGATCCATGCTTTTAATTCCAACCGCGGGATACAGATTGGACGGGCCAGGGGGGCCCGGGGTGGACGGTAAATGAAATACCGTCCACCCCGGACGGTGAATCAAATACCGTCCGCCCCCGGTCGCGGCCCACCCGCCGGTGCTGGTGAGCCGACAGCCCTGCAAACCTTCAGGCGGTGGCGGCGGCTGCGCCAGGCACCCTTCGCCGTGCGAGGCTGCGAGCATCGTCGCCCGGCAGGCGCGGCGTAGGTGGTGCCGGCATCCTCGCCGGGATGGACGATCGCGGTGCGCGACGGCGCCGACGTGTTCTCACTCTCCCTCGGCGCGGCTTCCCCCCATCCCGCTCTTCGAGGACAGCATCGCCATCGGCAGCTTCCGCGCCACCGCGCGTGGCCTCTCCGTCATGTGCGCCGCCGGAACGATGGGCCGGCATGAAGCTCAGTGGCGAACGAGGCGGCACGCGGATCGGGCGAGCGCGCGTGCGCGTCGGCGGTGGCGGTGTTCTCCGCGAGCGGGCCGAGCCTGACGTGTGCTCTCTGTCGTGTCGTTGCTCGTCGGCCCGTCAGGGCTCGAGGGCGACGCCCGCCGGTCAACTTCAGCGTGCTCTCCAGGACATCGATGGCGGCCCGGCGCACCCGTCCTGGAGCCCGGCGATGTCCCGGTCCGCGATCGTGTCTTCGGCCGACATAACGGGCCGGCAGAGCAAGGCGATCATGGACGGCGACGGCGGCCACGCCGACGTGTTCGCCATGGGCACCGGGCACGTGAACCCGGCGCGCGCCGTCGAGGTGTCGACCGGGCAGTCGGGGGTTAACTAGGCACTTTCCACGGCCGTAGATGATCACTCCTGTTTCTGAAGTCTGAACAATATAGGCCCCTATCTTTCAGCAGCTGAACCATTTTTTTTCTTTAACTTTTCATCTCAATTCTACCCGTCTTTATATCCACCTGCTCACTTTCCTTGCTGAAATTTTCGCTTGGCCCTTGGTTCTGCTTCAGTGCCTGGATGTAGATTCGAAGTTGCCTGACTTGAGCTTGCCGATCTTCTTGCTGTTGGTGTTGAGCTCCTGCTGGACCTTGTCCTTGTTTAGTTGGAACTGGCGTCGTCGAGGGAAACGACCTCATCGATGTGGCCGCGAAGCAGTGAACCTGTGACTCCCGGACAAGATCCGGGTTGCCGGTGTGGAACAGGTTCACGTCGAGCATCGTCACCGTGGTCCGACTTGCACGACGGGAAAAGGAATCATGCAGTTGGAACGAGAGCGGCGAGGAGGTGCAGGAACAAGTCTACTTTACCCCCGACCCATAGAGGATTGTCTACTTAACCCTAAAATCGGGTATCCTACATCTCAACTATCCGAAATCGTTTAAATAACTCTCTGGAGTAGTTTTGAAGGTGGTTTTGCCTACGCCATATTACATTTGGACAATGACATGGCAAGAACATGTTAAAAAAATCTACTTCATCCCCTAAATATTGAGGTTCGTGTCTACGTAACCCTCTCAACTGTATAACTGGATATTTAACCTTCTAAGTATTCAATGCCATCTAGATTAATTATCCCCTGCAACGGTTTGTTATGTTGTTTGTTAATGTGCAGCACAAAATGGAAGATGACGTGGCATTGGCCCCATCCCTCCCTCTCTCACACAAATATGTCCCGCTACTAGTCATCTGCAATATTTTGCTAACAAGATAAAATGGTGCAAAGATGACTAGCATGATATAAAATGGTGCGCTTTTGCTCGGCTCGTGTCGCGCGTGCGAGAGCTGTGCGGGTTACGGTACTGCGGTAGTGTGCATGGCAAGGGGCTTGCGTCGCAAGCTTGGCATGAGATGCTTGCGAGAAGCTCGTCTCTGTTTTGTGCATGCACATGCAGGAAGTATGAGTGAGAGAGGTTAGAGGGAAATGATTGATAAACAGGTTGTTGGCTTAGGGAGAATAGAGAGAGAAGCAAGTTAATCGGTTGCACTAATGGAAACGGAGATTAAGCTAGGGATGGATTTTAGATGAAAAAATGAATTGAGCTTGAGAATAGTTTTGCAATATTTTGAAAGTAGATTTCTGAAATAGGTTTTGAAGTTTTTGAATTCGAGTGATTTTTAGATTTGAATTTTCAGGCTGTTACATCTTCCCCTCATTTCCACCACCCTCTCCTGCCTTCTCCAATCCACGCCCTTGAGTTAGGGTTCCGGCAACTTCCGCGTCATCCTTGCAATCTTGTGGTTCCATGTCGTCCAATCGGTCGCCCTGTCTCACCCGCTGATGGCCCCGCCGGGCGCGACGGAGGTGGATCCCCAGTCCCAGCGTGCCGCGCCGCCTGCCGAGCCGCAAGAGGTGATGCACCGGACGAAGGCCGTCAACTTCCTTGGACGCCGCACGCCCATCGCCTACCAGAACAAGAATGGGCCCTGCCCGCTCCTCGCCATCTGTAAGCTTCCATTCGATTTCGAAACCCCGCGAGTTTTTCGCCCGTGCGTGGTACTTGCCAGCGGTATTCATGTCTGCAGTTTTCATTTCTGCAGGTAATGTGCTGCTGCTGAAGAATGTGATCAGCCTAAACTCTATATAACAATTATTCATTTAAACCCCAATGGTCTTTTAAATTTACTATTTTATTTCATGTCATTAGTTTTAATCCAAAATTTATAAATCCTTAGTTTATACAAATTCTAGTGGCATAGTAATAGGCTCATTCGTTCATGTCTTTGTTCAAAATTTGGCCTTGATCTAATGGATATAACAAGTACTCTCTCCATAATGTGAGGGCCCAAGCTTGAAGACAATGGGAGGAGAAGAGAGAGCTCAGATGGAGAGGCAAGAGGATGAGATGATGAAAAATGTAAACCTATTATCCTCTTGCCCCTTGGGCTCCTTTTATTCAATTCGTAGGAATTCGTAGGTAGTATGGGAAATGACAAATTTGCTCTTGGATTTTTACAAGGAGCAATCTAAGCCACATGACTAGGATAGTCTAGCCATTGTCATCTGATAGATATTGTTGCACGAAAGTAGTAATACTCATCGTATTCCATTGTAGGTTAAACAAAGCATGCCATACAGAGTACACCGGTTTATTAAATTGACACTGAAATCTGAATTGATTTGACGCTCAAATATGAAAATTAATATTGTTATATAGTTTGGTCTCGAAGATATCATTTAAGAACTAAATTTGGTACCAGCATGTTTTAATCAGTGCCTCCAGAGTACACCAGTTTATTAAATTAATGACACAACAAAGAACATCAATCCATACTTGTCCATAGCTTGACTACATCATCGCGGTCTCGCCTCAACCACCGATCCCAAGGAGGTGAGTGGCTAATGAGATGTAGATTGAGTAAGAGACAGCCAAAGAAATGGAAATGTGGTTTGCGAGATTGGGATGTGGTTTGCGAGAAGGGAATGGATATGAGGTAGCTACTGGAAGACACACGGGCTAGGATCATCGGCGGTGTCCAGGCACAAGCACCGGACGATGACGCAAGAACCACTATCGCCACTCTACAACATGGGAAACTTGTGCGTGAGAGAATTTTGGGAGCTAGCATTTCCAAGGGGGGTAAAGGAGGCGCGGGCAAGGAGGTTTGGGTTGGGACTGCAGTAGGTCTATACGGGAGGATCAATTCTACCGAATGTTTTGATAGAATGTTCTTTTTTTCAGTCCCTCGGTGCGAACGAGTCTCAAGCTGAGTTGGTTAGATGGTCTCAATAGGACTCCTCAGGTCTGGGTTCGACTCTCTGTGGTAGCTTCAGTTGGGTTTAAAAAAATTGCCGAGTGGTAGTCTCATAATGGGTCACGGGCCCCAGGAGATTAACAATTAAAGAGCTCAATAGCACATGTCGTATTAAAATATGCCTAAAAAGCTTTGGGGAATTAGGGGAGGTAAAGAAGAGACAACGCCTCTTAAGTACTCCCTCCGTTCCAAATTGTAGGTCATTTTGGTTTTTCTAGGTTCATAGATATTATTATGCATCTAGATATACCCTATATCTAGATGCTTAATAATATACCCTATATTTATGCACCTAAAAAAGCTAAAACGACCTACAATTTGGAACGGAGGGAGTAGTGACCAACACAAAGATGACTATAGTGGTTCTTAGTAAGTGAACATACAAACTAACTAGCTAAGAACATGAAGTCATGCGAGGTGAAGTAGACTCCTGACGATAGTGAGTAGGATCCTTATTAAGAGTCTTACAGTTGGAAGCGCGAAACTGAATATTAATCTCCACAGAATCCTCAAGACGTGACCTAGTTATTCACGGAGATGCTTCTCCATGAGCAAAATGTGCTAACGATTATCCCTGGTAATGAGCATGCATTGACAAGAAGAAGTGTAAGCCTTAGGAACAGGAGGGCCGGCGAGGATCACTTGGCCCGTCTCAACATTTTCCCAGGCCTCAAATTCGGGAGCTTCATTTGTGAATCGATCCCACGGTTGGGTTGCAGAGCTGCAACTCACCCAAGAGCGCAAGTGGATGGCTGCAGGCCGATGGTGGCCTGTTGTTGGGAAAGTTCTTAGGGATGATGAATCTTGTATGTGTTACTTGCGGGCTCGCCTCGAATACGCTTAGACTCTGAACCTTGAACTTGTGCACGCTTCGAAAAGAAAGGTGGGGAAAACTTATTATTCTCTAGAAAATGAAGTGTATAGCCATGAGAGGGAGAGAGCTGAGAACAAGAGCTCTGGATCATAAGCACTAACAGAGAATCAGAGGTAAAGAGCTAAAACAAGGAGTGTAAAGAGCTCAAACAAGGAGTGAGGCTAAATCATCTAGAACGTTACATATGGCTCAACTGCCTCTCTCATCCTCTTGTACAGAGGAAAATCACTTATTTTATTTATCATTTTGTATACAACTCTCAGGTGTATCAATCCTGTGTGCTGCTATATATAAATGGTTTACTTACCCCAAATTGTGTTACTCTTATCTGCGTCTTTCAGAGAAACAGATCGTACTGCCTATGGTCATCACTCATCAGAGCTTGACATTCAGACCAGCAACAGGAACAGCAACCATGTTGTTTGCGTGTCTGAAACGTCAGTTTTTCAGTAGTTCGAGTCTATGCCCGAGTCACTTCTTCGCTGCCGCCTTTCTCCCAGACGGCGTAGTCCTTGCCGTGGGTAGCAACCTCAAACCCTACCGGGATAAGGTGCCCGAGGTCGTACCTGGACCCGATCTTCACGATCACCTTGCCGTCGATCTCCGCCACGTAGGCGTCGCCATCATGCTCGAGGATCGTCAGCTCGCTCGTCGGCGTGATGCCATTGCGCTTCCGCACCGCAACCAGTGCTGCGATCTCGTCCTTGAACCCCCAGTCGAAGAAATGGTCATAGAACTGCAGTTGATCAAGAGACCACATTCACTATCAGAGATCATGTCGATGTCCAATAATGCAACAAGTAGAATAACGGCAGCTATATGTACTCACAATGCATGGGTTGCCGGGGTGCGTGAGGATGTAGGCGTAGCCCTGCATGACCTTGTCGTGGGGGAACGGCCATTGGGCCTGCGTGGAGCCCGTGTCGTGGTTGTCGACGAAGGTGACGGCCTTCGCCGGCCACCACCCGATGACGCCGGGCGCCTTCCCCTCCGTATCGATGAGCCTCCACAGCTCACCCTCCACGGCGGCGTTCAGGATCCCCTTGGTGGTGAAGTCGAACACCGTGGCCGGCGACGCCGCTCCGCCCACCTTGTCCACCCAATCCACCAGTGCCTGCCGGTGCGGGTCCTGATCATACGCGGGCTTCCCGTCGTCGCCAGCAGGCACCATCTTGTCCCATATCTCGGCGACGACGAAGCTCGGGGCCGTGCCATTGATGTAGACTCTGGCGACCTCTGCAGAGTAGCCCCTGGCGAAGTCGAGGCGCCATGCGTCGAAGCCTAGGTCAGACTTGAGCCATAGCATCCACTCGGTGAGCTCCCGCTGGACACGGTCGTTGAGGTGGTCGATGTCGGGGGCTCCGGGGAAGTCGGCGCCCGTGTCGAGGTTGCCTGTGCCGTCCGAGTACTTGGCGTCGTCGCGGCAGATCATGTGGGCGCGCCAGTCGAGGCGGCTGTCGGGTGTGCCGCCCTCGAAGATGCAGTAGATGCCGCGGCTGTCCTTGTAGTCGGCGCACCGGTGGTTGATGACGATGTCCGCCACCGCCTGCACGCCCTTGTCGTGGAACGCGGCGATCAGGGACTTGAGCTCCGCCGCCGTCCCGTACTTGGACGCGTCCAGGTCGTATAGACGACCAGGCATGTAACCTTCGCTGGAGACGGAGTGGGACGGCGGCGGGAGCCAGACGTGCGTGACGCCAGCGGCAGCAATGTCGTCGACCTTCCCCATCAGGTTGTTGTACCACCCACCCGTCTGCTTCGACGACTCCCAGTTGAACCCCTGCACCAGCTCAATTCCTTCAGAGAGAGATATCAACGACGAAGCTGAACAACCTACGGGATGATCGCATGATCAGTCAGATCAAAGGGCATCGGCCATGATCGGATGAATTGGTTACCTGGAACAGGACCTGGCCGGATGACAGTCCCAGGAGGAGGAGCAGGGTCGACAGGCAGCACATGTGCCTGCTCCCCATCCCCATTGCTCTCTCTCTCTCTCTCTCTGCTTCTCTGTTCCTCTCTCACGCAAGCAGTCTCTACACTGACCACTAGCTTGGAACTGGATCGGACGAGATGGTGAGTGTGGTGAGCTCGCAGTAGGAACATGCCGGGTATTTATAGGCAGAAAGAACCACAGAACACAATTTGGTAGCAGTAGCTTATCCGTATTGTGGATAACGGATAATGGATTTGCACCGAACTCCGTGACAAGTTATTTCTTCCCCAGGCAACTCAAGATCACAGCTGAAGAAGATGATGAATTGATGGTGGTCAAGTCAATGAGGATGACTGGCACAAATTTCCAAGACAAAAGAGGATGTTGGAATTGAAACCAAGAAGAACCGTTTCTAGAGTACCAGTTTTTTACGGGGAAATAAGCATGGATCACTTAGGGCAGTCCCAATGGGACATTGATGATAGTTTCTATCCCTCTTAATTATCATGCCAACTAAGCAATTTGCTGATGTGGCAGTAGATTTATTATGGAGAGAGAGAAACCATTTCTTAGAGAGGAAACCAAGTCCTCACGTGCACCAATGGGCCAAGAAACCAGCGAATCTGCATTGGGAAGACCCAAGTAGTTTCTTTTTACTTACTGCCAGATCCTTTGTGCTTGCACCCTGCTACCCATCACTCGAGCTCCTTTGCATGATGCATAGAGGATCTGGTACTAGAAGGGAGAATGATTGGTTGGTTTTTTATTTAGACTCTAGATAAAAAAGTTGCATTGTGAAGGATGATTTCTTGATATAATATCCTAGACTATGGAAACTAGGTTGGTTTCTCCTATTGGGACTGCCCTTAGGCCATTCTCAATGAGGGATTTCATATTTATGTTTCCAAAATGCCACATAAGCGAAAGAACATTTAATTCGTGGTTGAAATAGTTCCATACAATGTATTGTTTTCATTTATTGTTATTTTCTAAGCTCCATGCAAGACACAAACTGTGTTAGAAACAGTGTATACATCGTTTATCACCATGAAACTCATTTCATCTCTTTTTTTTATTAACTCTTTGCCGCATCATCAAAAACTCTGACATGGCACTCTATGAAGAATGAAACTCCCATTAAGAATGGCCTTATGTTTTGCAAGATTTGCGGATGCTACGGTGCACAGTATCCAATTTCGTTCACCACTTTCTTTTGTTTAACCGGGCGCGCACGTCGATCTAGGCGATGTCGGCGGTGGCAGCAGCGGCTTCTGACCACGGTGGCGCGCCACAGCCGTTGCGCTTGCTTTATTGCATCACAAGGAAATGGACAGCTGCAAGGCGTGACTGAGTTTGGAACTGAGAGGGAACTGTGTGTAGATCTCATCTGTCATGGTAGTGTCTCCAAGTATAAGATGAGTCCAGAAACTTCTCAAGGTGGGGCACGGCAACCCAAACACCAAGGAAAACCCAATCATATGATCCCAAAAGGCACCAACGTCTGATGTTAGCGTGCTGTATAGATTAGAGAATAGTTGCTGTCAAACACATTCAGCTAATATGAATGCTCAGATGGATGAGCATTTCGGCATCAGTTCTTCTTCGTTTTTACATGAGCATTAGATGCTTCAGCAGCTTCTTCTCACCTCAATTCTTATTTACACACCTTGAAGGATTTCCTTGGTGATGAATGTAACCCTTCATATGTCCACATGCTAATCTAGCACTCTCTAGTCCATTAATACCATCTACTTTATCAGACAAGGTTTTGAGTGCAGTCATTATTCACCGAGTAAGGCATAACTGGTAGGTTTTTGCGGAGTGCATGGAAGATCACTAGAGTTACTGTGCACCAGATATTTTAGCTACTCTCTCCGTCCCAAATTGTAGGTCGTTTTAGCATTTAGGTTCATAGCTTTGCTATTTGTCTAGATATATACTATATCTATATACATAGTAAAAATTATGCATCTAGAAATGTCAAAACAACCTATAATTTGAAACGGAGGACGGAGGGAGTACCTGAAGAAAGAACCTTTCTCTCCAATAACTCTCAACCAAATTGAAGAAGATAGATGGATAGATATGGATGATTGCCTTCCTATCCAGCACCATCAAATAAAAATCTTTTTGACCAATCTGTTGCAGTCCGCTGGCTGAGGTTGCTTCGTCCAATTGGCAACACATGCTTTGCAAATTTTGGTTTACAAGTTTCATGAACAGTGTCTCAACTGTCTGCCTCGAGAGACTCACCCCAATCTCTGCCTCTACGAATAGCTTTGTGTTTACCAATTTGATGTTACTATATTACTCAATCGGCCTAATTGTTTATTGGATTGATCGAAAAGATCGGATAAGGGGATAAGGGGGTGTTTGGATACCAGGTGCTAAAGTTTAGCAGTATCACATCGGATGTTCGGATGCTAATTAGGAGGACGTAACATAAGCTAATTATAAAACTAATTGCATAACCCTGTGCTAATTCGAGGACGAATCTATTAAGCCTAATTAATCCATCATTAGCAAATGGTTACTGTAGCACCACATTGTCAAAATATGGACTAATTAGGCTTAATAGATTCATCTCGCGAATTAGACTCCATCTGTGCAATTAGTTTTGTAATTAGACTATATTTAATACTCCTAATTAGTATCAAATATCCGATGTGACAGGTGCTAAACTTTAGCAGTCTGCATCCAAACAGGCCCTAAGTGTACAATGGTCTGTGTCTGTCATTGTCACTTTGCCTTTGCAGCCATGCTGAATTGATATCGCCATGCCTATGTGTCACGTACAGTCACCACCAGCTTAACGAGAAGCTGCAGTATGGTGTCTGGATCGTCATACTAGTATTAGTATACTACTGCAAACTATAAGCTACTCCTTCCGTCTCAAAACATGTGTATAAGGCCATTCTCAATGGGAGTTTTATTCTCCTTAAATAGAGTGCCATGTCAGAGTTTTTATGATGTGGCAAAGAGTTAATAAAAAAAGAGATGAAATGAGTTTCATGGTGATGAAACGATGTACACACTGTTTCCAACACAGTCTGTGTCTTACATATAGCCTAGGAAACAACAATGAATGAAACAATACATTGCATGGAACTATTTCAATCACGAATTAAATGTTCTCTTGCTTATGTGGCATTTTGAAAACATAAACATAAAATCCCTCGTTGAGAATGGCCTAAGGCTAGTCCCAGTGCAGAGTTTCATAGGAGTTTCATGCACATTAATTGCCTGCCACATCAGCTTTTGTGATGATGTGGCAAGAAATTGAAGAGGAGAGAGAGATAGTACCAGTTTCATCCAGATAAAACGAGGTACGCATCGTTACCCAGGCACCTGAGCCCCTCGGTACGCGCACGACACCGCACTGGGGTAGCTTCGTTTCATCGCGCAGATCCGGTGCGACGGCGGAAGAAATTCCTCGACCGGCCAGATCCCGCCCTCCCGCGCCTAGATCCCGCCCTCCCCCACCCAGTTCCCACGTCAACTCCCGCCCTCTCCCGTCTAGCTTCCCCGACCAGGTCCCGCGCCCAGCTACGACTGATCCACCGCCACCGACAAGGCGACTCGGCAGAAGAAGGAAGCGGGAAGCGCCCCCCGCCCACCATCACCCACCTCCACCGGTCAATCCGGTTCATGCATGGGGCAACAGCCGCGCCGTCTCCTGCTGGGGCAACCGCCGCTGCCTCCACCGCCGATTCGTTCTGGGCTGCCGCCGCCGCCGCCTGCTGCTGGGCAGCTGCCGCGGACGATTCCTCTAGGATGGCAGGCCGTAGCTAGTGGCATTCATTTCACCACAAGCTAACCAATGCACAAATCCCTGGTAAGATAAATATGACTGTTTTTGAACAATGTTTTTATGATCATCGGTGACCAATTGAACATGTAATTAGTTGCATTAGGACATGGGTTAATTTATCAAAGAAGCTTGCAGCCTGGCTAACAAGTGCTCTGTGTTAATACTTGTTTCACTGTTCGTGCTGTTGAGCCTGGGTGAATCACTTGAAGGCTCAATGGTTTTGTCGACTCTGTTTCACCTTGTCTTGATGACCTGCAAGGAAGAACTAAATTACCCCTTATACAAAATACCCTGCTTGTGAAAGTATTATGACTCACTGGTCGAATTTCAGAGGCAAAGAGATCTATTTTTCTTTGTTTATTCATATTTTTACCTGTGTTTTTATAAGGTCTTGAACTCTTGATTATCTTTCTGCACATGTCCCGTCATCATCAACTAAGCTGACATGCAGAACATTGTAAGGTCTAAATGCCTCTCAGTTATTATATACAGATTATCTGAAAATTAAAGAAGCATGTCTCTGTTCCTTGTGTTTGTGCACTTACATACTATAGTAGCCATTGTCACAGTCTCTGTCAAACCATGTCTTTATTGCTATGTTTCGCAGTTGTTCTGATCCTTCGTGTATTTATATTTCAGGGCAGGTTATGGTAATATGTTACAACAACCACCATTTGCTGCACCGGAACAAAATTTCCATTTCGTTGGGCTTACTAATGACTTTGTACCAATTTCTCCGTCACCACCACCACCGGCACAAGAACAATCCACACCTCAAGTCTCCATTGACATTGATGGTGACAAAAGTGTCGAGACAAGTAGGACATCAAAGAGCAGGCATTGGTCGCATGAAGAGGAAGTTCGATTGGTAATAGTCTCATTCTTGCTGTTCTAATTTCTTGCTGTAGGCAAGTAGGACGGCAAAGAGAAGTTCCTTTTCATAAGTAGTTCTGATTTCTTGTTGTAGGTGAGTGAATGGCTGAACAATTCTAATGACCCAATAAGAGCGAATGACAAGAAATACGATAGTTTTTGGAAGGATATCGCTGAAGAGTTCAACAAGAACGCAGCACCAGGTCGTGAAAGGGACACAAATCAACTGAAGATTCATTGGTCACGCTTGAAAACAGTTATCGCCGACTTCAATGGATGTTGGACTAAGGTCAATAGAGTGAACAAAAGTAGGGCATCTGATGATCAGATGATGGATGAGGCACTTGCACTGTGTACAGAACGATACAAGAAGCCTTTCACTTTGATCCATTGGTGGAGGACTCTCAAGAATCAACCTAAATGGTGTGCACATGTTGCCCAATTAGAGAAAGAAAAGAATCAATCACAACTTCCCATTGATGTTGATGATGACATACAAACCGAGCATCCAATTGGGAAAGATGCAGCCAAGGCAAGCGGAAGACGCAATAGCAAGTGCAAGACGGAAGAGGTGATTGAAGGATTTGCAATCTTAGGAGGTAATATAGATAAGATAGTTGCGGTTACTCAAGAGCATAAGCAGGCGCGTGCGAAGACAATAGAGGCACATCTTGAAATCTCAAGGATGAGACTGAAGGCAGCACAAGAGGAAAAGGAAGCAAAAATGCTTCAAGTCTATGATTCATTGCTTCACCAAGACACTAGTCAGATGACAGAAGAATCAAAGGCTAGAAGAGAGAAGACACTAGAGATGATGGAGAAGAAACTGTTCAGTAACAACGATTAAGTGTGAAGTGTTCTTGTTCTTGATCAATATGTGACCAATGCTGCTGTTGTGACCAATACTTGTGTATCCCTATTTTTTATTTTGTTATTGAGCAATCTGTTACTGTGGTGATTTCTGCAGCAACCATGGGAGTCTTTAATCTATGACCAATGTTGTTTTTAAACTGTGGTGATTTCTGAATATCAGTACCAATGCTGTTTTTATTCAGTGTGAATGAGTGTTGTTTATAGTGTGAATGCATGATTTCTGTGAATGCTGAACTGATGGTTGTATGTGTGTATGCTAGTGTGAATGCTGAACTGATGGTTGAACTGATAGTGTGAATGCTGAACTGAACTGATAGGTATGAAACGGCAGCAGAGCAGCTACCTATATATGCAGCCCTGATGGTACACCAACGTAGTACATTTGTGCCACTTTATATATGGAGCAACAGGATGATTCTTTCTCTGTCGACCACTCTCCTAACCCCACAAGCAACCTCTCTGATGATTGGGATGACTTCCTCATCGAGGAGGAAATTATCGATGATGTCATCGATGAGGCAACTCAAATTCTTAAATCAAGTTTAGAAGATCTCCAAGAAGCCACATATGATCCTCGAAGTGGTCCGAGGAAGTACATCAGAAGGCCAAGGGAGCAGTACCATCAACATTTGGTTGATGATTATTTCTCAGATAACCCTCTGTACCCAGCAAATATTTTTCGACAGAGATTCCGTATGTCCAGGCCACTCTTTCTACGCATCGTTGATGAGTTAGAAGATATCCGATTATTTCACTACAAAGGTGGATGCTCTTAATCGTCAAGGCCTAACACCACTGCAGAAATGCACAGCGGCAATTTGTCAATTGGCTAATGGTAGTGCTGCAGATCATCTAGATGAATATTTAAAAATTGGAGAAAGTACTGCATTAGAGGCGATGAAGATGTTTGTCCAAGGTGTTATCGAAATTTTTGGTGGACACTATTTGAGGCGCCCTACTGTGGAAGATGCTGAGCATTTGCTTAAAATTGGTGAGAGTCGAGATTTTCCTGACATGTTCGGGAGTATTGACTGTATGCATTGGCATTGGGAAAGATGTCCCAATACATGGAAGGGCCAATTCACTCGGGGCGATCAAAAAGTTCCAACCATAATACTTGAGTCTGTAGCTTCTCATGATCTTTGGATTTGGCATGCGTTCTTTGGAGTTGCTGGTTCTAATAATGATATCAATGTTCTTAACCAGTCGACTCTATTTATTGAAGAGCTAAAGGGGCGTGCTCATCAGGTGCACTACATGGTTAACGAAAATCAGTACAACACCGGTTATTATCTTACTGATGGAATATACCCTGAATGGGCTGTGTTTGTGAAGTCAATATCCTTGCCCATCACCGAGAAGGACAAGTTATTTGCACAGGAACAAGAATCCAAGAGAAAGGATATTGAACGAGCTTTCGGTATCTTGCGACGTCGATTTTGCATTTTGAAGCGACCAGCTCATCTATATGATCGAGGAGAACTTGAGAAAGTTATCCGAGCGTGCATCATACTTCACAATATGATAGTCGAAGAAGAAAAAACAGAAGACAATATTGAAGAGAATCTTGATTTGAATGAAGCTCCAAGTACAACGACTGTTGAAGCACCAGCATTCTCCCCTGAAGATTATGTCTTGTTTGAAAGAATACTAGAGAATGATGCTGATATTCAAGATACCTCAACCCATAAACAACTTAAGAAAGATTTGATTGAGCATATTTGGCGAAGGTCAAGGTCCCACCCAAACGTATCTTGAGTTCGGGTTACAATATATGTAATTTATGTAATATATGTGATCCAATTTATCTTGTATGTATAAGTTATTTTTAAATACTTTTGGTTGATATTTAAATTTCACTATGTTGCTAGATCCTTCATGTGTATCATATTTCAAGTAACAAATACAAGTGGCTACATAATCACATGGAACACTTGATCACAACCTCACGTAACTAATAAATGCTGAGGACAACCTATGAAACTGTGCATTAAAACTGTGCACTGAGACTTCCTGTTTCATTCATGAGAACACACCTCATGGGATGATGTGACATCCTTGGAAACAATACAATGAAAACCTTGCACTGGGACTAGCCTAAGTGATCCATGCTTATTTCCCCGTAAAAAACTGGTACTCTAGAAACGGTTCTTCTTGGTTTCAATTCCAACATCCTCTTTTGTCTTGGAAATTTGTGCCAGTCATCCTCATTGACTTGACCACCATCAATTCATCATCTTCTTCAGCTGTGATCTTGAGTTGCCTGGGGAAGAAATAACTTGTCACGGAGTTCGGTGCAAATCCATTATCCGTTATCCACAATACGGATAAGCTACTGCTACCAAATTGTGTTCTGTGGTTCTTTCTGCCTATAAATACCCGGCATGTTCCTACTGCGAGCTCACCACACTCACCATCTCGTCCGATCCAGTTCCAAGCTAGTGGTCAGTGTAGAGACTGCTTGCGTGAGAGAGGAACAGAGAAGCAGAGAGAGAGAGAGAGAGAGCAATGGGGATGGGGAGCAGGCACATGTGCTGCCTGTCGACCCTGCTCCTCCTCCTGGGACTGTCATCCGGCCAGGTCCTGTTCCAGGTAACCAATTCATCCGATCATGGCCGATGCCCTTTGATCTGACTGATCATGCGATCATCCCGTAGGTTGTTCAGCTTCGTCGTTGATATCTCTCTCTGAAGGAATTGAGCTGGTGCAGGGGTTCAACTGGGAGTCGTCGAAGCAGACGGGTGGGTGGTACAACAACCTGATGGGGAAGGTCGACGACATTGCTGCCGCTGGCGTCACGCACGTCTGGCTCCCGCCGCCGTCCCACTCCGTCTCCAGCGAAGGTTACATGCCTGGTCGTCTATACGACCTGGACGCGTCCAAGTACGGGACGGCGGCGGAGCTCAAGTCCCTGATCGCCGCGTTCCACGACAAGGGCGTGCAGGCGGTGGCGGACATCGTCATCAACCACCGGTGCGCCGACTACAAGGACAGCCGCGGCATCTACTGCATCTTCGAGGGCGGCACACCCGACAGCCGCCTCGACTGGCGCGCCCACATGATCTGCCGCGACGACGCCAAGTACTCGGACGGCACAGGCAACCTCGACACGGGCGCCGACTTCCCCGGAGCCCCCGACATCGACCACCTCAACGACCGTGTCCAGCGGGAGCTCACCGAGTGGATGCTATGGCTCAAGTCTGACCTAGGCTTCGACGCATGGCGCCTCGACTTCGCCAGGGGCTACTCTGCAGAGGTCGCCAGAGTCTACATCAATGGCACGGCCCCGAGCTTCGTCGTCGCCGAGATATGGGACAAGATGGTGCCTGCTGGCGACGACGGGAAGCCCGCGTATGATCAGGACCCGCACCGGCAGGCACTGGTGGATTGGGTGGACAAGGTGGGCGGAGCGGCGTCGCCGGCCACGGTGTTCGACTTCACCACCAAGGGGATCCTGAACGCCGCCGTGGAGGGTGAGCTGTGGAGGCTCATCGATACGGAGGGGAAGGCGCCCGGCGTCATCGGGTGGTGGCCGGCGAAGGCCGTCACCTTCGTCGACAACCACGACACGGGCTCCACGCAGGCCCAATGGCCGTTCCCCCACGACAAGGTCATGCAGGGCTACGCCTACATCCTCACGCACCCCGGCAACCCATGCATTGTGAGTACATATAGCTGCCGTTATTCTACTTGTTGCATTATTGGACATCGACATGATCTCTGATAGTGAATGTGGTCTCTTGATCAACTGCAGTTCTATGACCATTTCTTCGACTGGGGGTTCAAGGACGAGATCGCAGCACTGGTTGCGGTGCGGAAGCGCAATGGCATCACGCCGACGAGCGAGCTGACGATCCTCGAGCATGATGGCGACGCCTACGTGGCGGAGATCGACGGCAAGGTGATCGTGAAGATCGGGTCCAGGTACGACCTCGGGCACCTTATCCCGGTAGGGTTTGAGGTTGCTACCCACGGCAAGGACTACGCCGTCTGGGAGAAAGGCGGCAGCGAAGAAGTGACTCGGGCATAGACTCGAACTACTGAAAAACTGACGTTTCAGACACGCAAACAACATGGTTGCTGTTCCTGTTGCTGGTCTGAATGTCAAGCTCTGATGAGTGATGACCATAGGCAGTACGATCTGTTTCTCTGAAAGACGCAGATAAGAGTAACACAATTTGGGGTAAGTAAACCATTTATATATAGCAGCACACAGGATTGATACACCTGAGAGTTGTATACAAAATGATAAATAAAATAAGTGATTTTCCTCTGTACAAGAGGATGAGAGAGGCAGTTGAGCCATATGTAACGTTCTAGATGATTTAGCCTCACTCCTTGTTTGAGCTCTTTACACTCCTTGTTTTAGCTCTTTACCTCTGATTCTCTGTTAGTGCTTATGATCCAGAGCTCTTGTTCTCAGCTCTCTCCCTCTCATGGCTATACACTTCATTTTCTAGAGAATAATAAGTTTTCCCCACCTTTCTTTTCGAAGCGTGCACAAGTTCAAGGTTCAGAGTCTAAGCGTATTCGAGGCGAGCCCGCAAGTAACACATACAAGATTCATCATCCCTAAGAACTTTCCCAACAACAGGCCACCATCGGCCTGCAGCCATCCACTTGCGCTCTTGGGTGAGTTGCAGCTCTGCAACCCAACCGTGGGATCGATTCACAAATGAAGCTCCCGAATTTGAGGCCTGGGAAAATGTTGAGACGGGCCAAGTGATCCTCGCCGGCCCTCCTGTTCCTAAGGCTTACACTTCTTCTTGTCAATGCATGCTCATTACCAGGGATAATCGTTAGCACATTTTGCTCATGGAGAAGCATCTCCGTGAATAACTAGGTCACGTCTTGAGGATTCTGTGGAGATTAATATTCAGTTTCGCGCTTCCAACTGTAAGACTCTTAATAAGGATCCTACTCACTATCGTCAGGAGTCTACTTCACCTCGCATGACTTCATGTTCTTAGCTAGTTAGTTTGTATGTTCACTTACTAAGAACCACTATAGTCATCTTTGTGTTGGTCACTACTCCCTCCGTTCCAAATTGTAGGTCGTTTTGGCTTTTTTAGGTGCATAGATATTATTAAGCATCTAGATATAGCGTGGCCGGCCAGGCCCGATCCCTATCTAATCCAGCGAATCAGCCAGCGTCCTGCCGCTGCTAGATTGGAAGGATCTTCTTCCCAGCGTGGGCCACAGGCTGGGGCTCCGTCGCCGCGGCGGTTGCCGGTTGGTGCGTCATCGGCTTATCGCCAAGCAAAACCTATGAAACAACCTCATTTCTCTTCCTCCGAAAGCATGATCCTATTCTACATGCCAAATGGTGCCAGCGAGACCATGAACGACACAAGGATATTTTCAAATTTTTTTGAAAAACTCCATTTCTTTTCTTTCTTCTAAAAAAAATAAAAGAAACACAAGGACAACTCATCAGGGGTTGGATGCGCAGGAGCGAAGGCGGAGCTTAACCAAAAGAATAGAGGTGTGACCGGTCCACTAAATTAAGCAGTATTAATGAACAATATAAATATTACTGTTCAATCAATGGAAGTTTACACGGAACAAGGGGGCCATGGCCCCCTTTGGTCTAGCCTAAGCTCCGTCCCTGTGCAAGTCAAGCGCGTTGTGTGGTCCATATTTCCGCACTTTCCTGCCAGGAGGGAGGTAAGACCCCAATCCTATGCCTGCGGTCACGTGCATCGCGTGGTTCGTATTTCGTACTCACTGGTGCTCGCTTTAGCCACGATCCTTCACTTAGTGGCGATCAAGTCGGCGGACTAGGACGTACGTGATGCTATCGACGTCACGGGTATGGTCGTACTGCATCTGCTGGGTATGCCGTGGAGAGGTTTGGTTGCAGCTATCAAGGAGGATTGATGCATGCATGCTTTCTCCCATGTAGGTTATTTGCGTGGTGTCACCAGTAGCAAGAACAGATCAAGTAGTGTGTGTGGGGGGGGGGGCTCAAGTACCCTACCGCCTCTCGGATAGTGGAGCCCCCTTCAGCCCCTCTATGATTTTTGAGGAAAAAGAAAAGAACGGAAGAAAGAAAAAAAGGAGGATGAATAAGAAGCTCCTGCTAGACACTGCAACAGCCTCAAGTCACGTACTGGTGTGGGGTCAAGTGTGAGATAAATAAACTTCATATCTATTTAGTCTCGTGATGTCGTTGGGTCGGGAGCCACAAAGGCTGTAGCTTTGTCACACAGTACTGTAATTTGGAACATGACAATCCAAATAGATTTCCTCAATATGAGCTGTGCTATGATTAATTTTTTTAACACTGTCGTACCACCGAAGCGTACCCCTCCCCTATGGGTGTGTGTGGTTGGTGCGTTATCACCAAGCAAAACCCAAGAAGCAACTTCCTTTCTCTTCAAATGGTCAATTGGCTACTCTATTTTCAACTTTTCACCCCCAGAGCAAACCCCAAGCACATTTGAATCTGGATAATTGAATCCGTATAGTTAAACTCGTTCTGCTTACTCTAGTTAACTGTGATTCATGATCGGGATCCACCATTAGGGTTTCCACCGCCGCCAGCAGGCGGCGGCAAGCACGGGCGAGAGCGAGGGGAGGCGCCGGTGGTGGTGACCGAAGCGCAGGTGCTGCAGCCTGCAGGGGAGGGTCGTTTGAATCCGGCAGGCTCGCTCTTGGGTCGTGGGGATTCGAACGAGTGCGTGAGCGTGCGTGTGGAGCCCTGTCGTCAGCCGTCTCCACCTCCACCTGATCTTTCTTCCAGAAAGAAACTGGGCATCACCAATGTTGTTGAATGTTGAATAGAGGGCAGAAAGAAATGAGAAGCACATATCACGAAGCCAGAAGAGTTCCGGTGCTCCCGCGCATCGATGCTCCTGTGCTCTCATATCTTGAGCATATTCAGCAGCTAGCTTTCATCTCCTGCTGTCGTCTTTTCATGCAGCAACGCCTTCCTCGGACATGCGTACATGACTCACCATGTCGCCATGCATACTGACTGATTAGTGGACAAATTCAGGGTCACGTCCAATACAATTCATGATACTCGAGCACCTGAAGGGAAGCAAAGAAGTTGTTCTAGGTGGCAGTATTAACGATTTTAGAAAAAAGGATGGCCGTAATCGGTGGCACTTGGCAGCAACTGTTGTGTTTGTGTACCTTAGCAGCACGCCGACATGAGATTCAGCTTTCAGATCACTCTGCCCTAAAAAAGGAAAGGAAGTGCAAGTGTCTAAGGGGCTTTGCAAAAATCGCTGGCAGACCGGGCCAGAATTCGTCTCACGCCAAAATGGGCCTTTGGTTCAGTCCATTATAAACAAACGGCCTTGTCCCCGGCCGGTGTGGTGGGTGGGTGGGTGCCGGGCGGCGAACGAGACCTGGCGCGGCGCACGCGCGAGCGCGACGCGGCGGCCGGTGGAACTGCAACGATGTGCAAGTCAGCAACGCGCCCGGTCGGTTCGGCAAGTTTCTTGGAAACGTGCATCGCGTGGCCTGCTGGCTGCTGCCTGCGCGAGGCAATCCAGACGGCCAGACCCGATCCCTATCCAGCTAATCAGCCAGCGTCGTCAAGCCACCGAACCCAACCGTGTGGGTGCCTGCCAGTGCCAGATTGGAAGGGTCTTCTTCCCAGCGTGGACCAGGCTGGGGCTCCATCGCCAAGCAATATCCAAGAAGCAACAACTTCCTTTCTCTTCCTCCGAAAGCCAAGGCCCAGTGGTCAATTGGCTATACTAGACTTTATTTTCACCCCTCAAAAAGCAATCCCTAAGCAGCAGCTGCAGCTGCTGGGCTTCTGCGAGGAGTGCGGCGTTTTCTGATAGCTGGGATCTTCGTCGCCAACAGTAGAACGGAGGGTAAAAAAAAAACATTTTAGTTTTCCAACCGAACGCTGTTTTACAGAAGTTCGTTCTGTACTAGACGATATCCAAACAAGTTATTAGTAAAACACATGCTAACTAACTTCTAATCCGAAACTGATTTTCCTAAAATCCGGACTAAAACACAGTTTGTTAAAATGGGTTTTTTGTTTTGTGAGATCCAAACAAGCTTGTTCAGTAGGACGGTGGCCGTGGCTGTAACGGCTCTGGCTGCGGCTTCTTTGGTGGAGTGATTTTTTTGAGCTCCAACTTAGCTGGTCAGACAAACGTTTGGCAAAATAACTTCTCTTTATTGTTTCAAATGGATAAAAATGTGAAATATCCACAATACCCTTCATTATTTTTTATTCCATATTTTCCTCTTTTCTTCATATTTCTTTTTTTCTTCCTTCATTTTTTTCTCTTTCCTTCATATCTTATTTTCCTTTCCTCACCTGTTCTCTCCTTATCCGCTCGCAGTGCTGGCCTCTAGCGCCTTTGCTCAACCGCCACCCCCAGTGCCTCTAGCCTGCCGGCGCCCCAGCCCCTCCGGCCTGCGGCCTGCCAACCCCAACTCCTCCACTCCTAGCGCTGCCTTCCTCCGCCTCGTGCAGCCGGCTTGCCAGCCATAGTGCCGCCTCCCTCCACCTCGCGCCACTAGCTCCACTGACCCCAGCGCTGCCTTCCTCCTCCTCGCACCCCTGCGCCGCTAGGGCTCCGTCGCGTCCTGTCCCAGCCATGGAGCTCCACCACGCCGCTACTGCTGGTGCGCCTACTGTCCTCCGGCGGGCAAAAAGGGTCACATGCCCCCATCGACAAGGGTGCAGCCGTGGGGAGCCACTTTTTTTTTGGCTTCTTAGGGTACCACATTATCTCGCCGAACTCACATAGAATCATGCGCCTTGCTGTTTGGCACCACCCTACTCCATGGAGTTGGTGGAGCAGGGATTTTTGTTCAAGTGGAGTGCAAACACACTGTAAAGGCGCGTGTGTGAACAAATGAGTTGAGCACCCCAAGTAGCCAACACAAGATCAAGGAGCACCAAGCACCCACAACACAAAACAAACAACGTCGCGTGGTCCGTATTCCCGCACTCACTGGTGCTCGCTTTAGCCATGGTCCTTCACTTGATGGCGATCAAGTCGGCGGACCAGGACGTACGTGACACCGCACTTGCTGGGGTACGCCGTGGAGAAAGTTCTTCTTCCTCGTAGTAAGAAGGACACATGCAACTTTCAATATTTGTGGTTATGTATTGCTTATCTAACGAAATCGTGGTTTGGTTATAGCTCTGAAGGAATGATGCGTGGATGCTTTCTCCCATGGAGGTTGTGAGCATCAACCTCAAGTCACTTAATAGTGTTTCAAGTGTCAGTTAGTGTGAGATATAAATAAACTCCACATCCATTTACACTGGCAGAGCTTACCTGTGGGCAGGGTGGGCCATGCCCCCCTCCCCACTAAAATCTCCATTGATCAGGGTGGGCCATGCCCCCCTCCCTACTAAAATCTCCATTGATCAGGCTAATGTTCATGGATATTGTGGATTTTAGTTAGTGTTTCTGGCCCCTCAAGCTTTCTATTCAAGCTCCGCCACTTCCATTTAGTCTTGTGGTGTCATCGGGTCGGGGGCCGCAGAGGCTGTAGCATTGTAATATAGTAACGTCGTAATTCGGAACGTGACAATTCAAGCAGATTTCTTCCTACAGAGTTGTATGTTTTTTTACGCTGTGTGATAAAGTGACGGCTCTAGCCGTACCGTCTAAGCACACCCCTCCCCATGTGGATGCGTGCGGTTGGTGCGTTATCACCGAGCAAAACGCAAGAAGCAGCTTCCTTTCTTTCTTCCTGCGAAAGCCAAGACCCAATGGTCAATTGGCTACTCTATTTTCAAATTTTCACCACAAAGCAAACCTCAAGTACATTTGAATCTGAATAGTTGAATTCATATAGTTAAACTCGTCAAGATCTTACTCGAACTGCTCGTGGCTGCTTACTCTAGTTAACTGTGATTTGCGACTGCGATTGTGATTACTCTGCCTGAAACAAAAACACATATTCCTATCCTACTCAAGGACCCAGGGACAATTTTGAAATTTTTTGAAAAAAGGGTCGGTCTTTCTGGGAGAAAGACAAACAGGCAGTTCCCGCACGACGCGATAACAAGGGGAATCCATTTCTTTTCTTTTCACACACAAAAAAAAGTTTGCTTGGAAGCGTCTTCTTCCTCCCCAAGCCTCAACTGCACGCACGCCTCCCCATTTAGGCAGCGTCGGCCCCTCGCCGTCCCCCTCACCTTTCCCAAATTAGCGCCACCGCCACCGCCTCCCCCCCGGGAACGAAGCCGAGCCGCCCGAATCGCCCGCCACCCACCCACCAAGCCTTATTAGCCCGGCCCCCCCGACCGCTCCCCACCGGCTCGCGCCCCGACCAACCCCCCTCCTCCGCCGCCCTCCCGGTCCGCCGCTCGCGTCGCGTGGGGGGAGGAGGAGGAGGAGATGGCCGCCGCCGCCGTCGCCTGCAGGCGCGCCCTGCTCCTGCACGGCCAGCACCAGTGGCCGCAGCGCTGGGCGGGGGCGGCCGTGCCCACCAGCGCCGCCCGCAGCATCTCGCAGCTCGTCAAGACCAACGGCCGCCGCGCCTTCCTCGTCGACACCCTCGCCCTCGTAAGCAATTTCCTCCGCTTAGTCCCGTTCCGTTCCGATTTACGCGAATGCCGTGCGCCCCGTGCCGGGTTGCGCCCGGGAGGTGTTCGGCGAAATGCTCCGACGGGATGCTGATGTGGGTGCGCGCGCGCGCTCGTGGGGATGATCGCAGGTCAGGAAGCTGGAGTCGCAGGGCGTGCCGACCAAGCAGGCGGAGGCCATCACCTCCGCCATCACGGAGGTCCTCAACGACAGCCTCGAGAGCATCTCCGAGTCCTTCGTCTCCAAGGCCGAGATGCAGAAGGTAACACCCCACATTGCGTGCAGTGTTTGATTTGATTTGATGTACGGGTGGCTTGGTTAACTGTCTTCTGATTTGCTGGCCTTGTTACGCTGTGCAGAGTGAGATGCTGCAGGAGTCCAATATCTCCAAGTTCAAGTCGCAAGTGCAGAGCTCGCAGGTACTGTTCCAAGCTAAACAGTTAGGTCACGAGAATTAGCTGTTGCTGATTTTTTATTGAAATTGGTCTCAGGAGCTTGAACAAGTTCCACATAAACTGTTGCTGGCTTTCCATTGAACTTGATTGCATAGCTTCAGCATTTTTTTTGGGTGAAGACACCTAGCATTGGTTTCTGTCTGGATTGTTTTGGAATGTTCCATTTGAGCATTACTGGAATGAAGGTTTATACAACCTTGTTTAGAGCTGCTGTTCATTTCCATGGTGGGGCCATTATACTTTGTGGAATGAATGTGTGGGAATGGGGATTGTGGGTGGACATGATCATTTGACAACCATTTATATTTTCTTTTTCTCCTTTTTGGATATATTATATTATAGTGATTGTTATATCTTGATCATTTTGGCTGTCTTAATTTATAGTGAGACTAGTACATTTTTGCTCACTTTTATTAACACTTGACCTTTTATCTTGAGGTAAGATTAGTGGTCTGAGTTTACCTTGAAGAATTTTATCCTCGCATAAAAAAGGTTACATTAGTTCAGGCTTATCAGATTTACTACTTGCCTTGTATCTGTTACTACACTCTTCCTTGAATCAGCTTACATTCTCTCTGAGGCTTTCAACATATGTCTGATATCTAATTATCTGGACATGCCAGAAGCAAATCTGGGGAGGAATAAATGAACCTTCCTTGTCAAAATGATTATTAACACTTCAATGCATAAATGCACGTTTGAAACAGTTATGGCCTGTTTGTTTCATAGATGCTTCCTGAACATTTTTATAATTTCCTGTGCAGAAGATAATTCTGTTCTAATCCATTATATTCTTATGTAATTGCACTTTTCCTTTTGGTTCTGCAATCTACTGTATTATTGTTTATAATGTTTTGCAAAATAATTTCTAGAAGCATTAGAGCCTTTAGAAGTGTTGTGCTATATTAGACCCTCCAAATTGAGTAGCTGATATTTTATTGTACACTCTGAACTTCAAGAATGTCTTGCTGGTTGTGCTCAACTGCTCATTGGCTGGATGTGTTACCTAACCTTTCATTCATCTTATCATGCAGTATTGTTCAGATAGACTGAGACTTCTTTTGTTCTTGATGTCCTGTCATGTCTAGCTGTATAGGAGGATCATATTATTGTGCCCATATGCAATCATACTTGTGGCCATCTTTGTTTAAGCTACCTGTCATGTTTGCATTGAGCCATCCGTTATCTACCTGTCATGTTTGCATTGAGCTATCCATTATCTAATTTGGAATACCAAGCTGATGCATTTTTCAAGAGCAGTCCTACTCATAATCCTTACTTTCAGAATGTGTATGTCCAGAAATCCTGTCTAGAATTTAAGGGTACTCTGGTTTATATCCATGATGCTGGGTTTTTCTTTTTACTGTGGTCCTACTATCCTAGCTTGAGATTTGGGAATAAAAGGCATTGTCGTTGTTGTCATTGCTGTTGTGTGCTCTGAAGAACAGGAACAGACCTCAATGGCTCAATGTTTTAACTGGACTTACACAGAACTGCATATCTCAATTTCATAACTCATAAGTGAAACAAGTAACCTACAAACAGTTCTCACTTTTACTGTGCACCATGCTCACATGCATTACAGTTCAGGTGTCCTCATATTGCTGCTTCTCTCTTTACATTTTTCAGCTTTAGAAACTGTTGTCTTGAGTATTTTGTCCTGTATTTATATTTTTTTAATGGTTACAAGGGCAATCTCTTAATAGGACCTTTGCTTTCTGCAGGAAAACCATTTCTCTTTGCTACAGCGGGAGACAGAGAAGCTTCGTGGAGATATTGATAAGATGAGGAGTGAACTGAAGTCAGTATTTAAGTTCAAGAACTGTTTATATCAGGATTCTGAATGAGCGCACTCACACAAATGATTTATTGTGTGAAACAGATATGAGATTGACAAGGTCACTGCAGGGCAGCGGTTGGATCTGAACCTTGAAAGAGGGTAAGATCACTTGTCCCTATTTAGTTCTTTTCTCATTCACTGCCTACCAGTTGTGCTGAGTGCTGACCTCTGAACATAAGAATTTATACTTTCTACAAACTTTTATATAGAACAAATAGAATACTCATTACAAAGAAAGTAGTCCTTGGATTCGACTTGCTTAGTTCTTAGTTGTCGTTGCTCACTTTGGCACCTGATAAGGCATTGTTGTTCAGGTTTTAAGATTCCTAGACAAATATGTTCTGAGATATCCAAATTCAATATACCAGGTTTGGCCTTATGTCTATGGTTGAGATGCTCGCAATTTTCTCTCTTAACAAGGATGCAAATTATTCATTGCTCAGCTGAGAAAATTACATGATCAACAATGATGGATTGCTAGGCTATGTAAGCTGAAGTGAGAATTTGGCACCATGCTCCACCCCCTGCGTAGTGTTTGGTTTGCATGTGGTCTTAATGTATCAGGAAAACTCACTTTATATTGAGTGTCTCCAAATAGATGACACCATTAGCTGGTGTAATCTTAATGCTCTTGCCCTGTGCCTCCTTTGAGCTTTTCTGAAAGAATTATTGTAGTTTCTGATGGGTTACAATTGGAATTGTTGTTATAGTAAGGCCGCTGAGCAATGATGAATTTATTTTTCAGTATAATCGCCTGCATCGTTAAAACTGCCTCGTGTGTGAATATTAAACCTGATTGAAAACACAATTGCTGCAGGCGCATACGTGACGAACTTGCCAAGCAGAATGAGGAAACTACTGAGCTTACCACAAAGCTTGACAAGGTGATCTGTAGTGAACTAATGCTGCATGTCTGTGGAATCATCTTTTACCCCAGAGACCAATCTAATGTTCTGTTACTATATGCAGGAAATTCACTCACTGAAGGCCCAGCTGGAGGCAGCAAAGTATGATGTCATCAAATACTGCATAGGTACCATCGTTTCGATATCAGCTGTCGGACTCGCCGTTCTCCGCATCGTGATGTGAAGCAAGCGAGCGAATACGTTCTTTCGTTTACCCAAATTCATCCGTGGAAGCCCGCTAGAAGAGGATAGGTTCTGATTCTGTTCCTAGTTTTTGGAGGGGACAAAACGTGCTCAGGAGAAATGTTGTAACACCTGGTAGGGAGATGTTGCTCAAACTTGTAAAATTCATTGCCTGCGGAAGAAATGCATCCGAAATGATTCTTTACCTGTGCTCGAGCCTGCCACTGGATTAGCGTGCTGGTTTCCGTTCTGTTGAAGCCGTTGTTGGTTGTTGCGTTGACCTCAGTTATGTGAGATCCTTAAACTGTGTTGAGCCTCGTGTTGTGCTCAATGCATCTCTACTCCATTGTATGTTCTGATGGTAGTGTGGCTGTTTGACTGTTTCATTGTTTGATTTGTTTCTGTTATTCGCTTCATCTTGCTTGAATGCTTGCATTGACGGCCCAACTCTAGCACCTCTTCTTACATGGGCCTATGACTAAGGTTCGAGTTGGATTTATCAAATATTCACATGACCAAGCAAGAAGGTTCCTGCTCTGCTGCTTATCTGATGCATATTTTCCTTTGTTGTTGCGTTTTGTTTCGTAAACCCGTCCGTTGCTGATTACTCTGGCGCCACTCCACGATTTCTGGAAGTCTAACAGAGAGAGAGAGGCACTCGCCGTCGTGGAGGAGACCGACCGCGGCTGCAGGCACGTGGGCGCCAAGAGCCTGTGGCTGCAAGGCACTCCCAAGTCGAGGATCACCGATGGGGACGGCGTGCTGTGCTGCCATGGCTCATCGCTCAGCGCCTCAGCCCGGGCTTGACAGGCACTCAGGAACTGATCCCGGCTGAAAGACACCTGAGGCTGACGCTTCCTTAGCCACCGGCTCCTTTGGGCAGTGAAGCAACCGGAGATTTCCGCGCGTGCCGAATTCCGGTGGCAAGGGCTGCCCTTGCCTCGGTCTCCATCGCTCTCGCCCGGCTTCTTTCCTCAACTCGTTGCAGAGATTTTCTTCAGGTATATTGACTTTTGCAGTTGCAGAGTGTTCTTCAGATAGCTGCTACTACCTCGTGAGTCGTGACCACGCCAAGTAAAGTTTACTGATGATGGCGTGAAAATGAACCACGGTGAGAAAAAGAAATCAAACAAAGTGGCGCGTGCTCCCATTGATGATCAGATAAATCTTGATGACAAGTAGTGTTACTTTTCAGATCGCAAAGGCAAAGAACAGGGGGTGATCGGTATCTCAAATAACAACCAGCCCCATTGAACATTTCTCTTTTTTGGTTCTCCCATTCCTGGATCCATTTGATCTCAATTTTTCGTGGGATGATGCAGCTCCACCACCTTCCTCTCCAACAATTTTTCTAGAATTTTTCGCGGAGAACTGAATAGTTTATTTGGAGCGCAACGACGCCACCACCTTGCGCATTTGTCTTTTTGGTTTCTTCCTCCGCCGAACGAATCTGAGCTTGAAACTTAGCATGATTCTGCGGATTCCGTAGTCCCAATCTCTGTAATTTTACTCGAATTTTTTCGTTGCGGTTTTGGGGCGAGCAAAAGTGATTAGCGTCGCGAGAGGTAACATTATGAATTCAGCATACGCCCCAGCGCGCTGTCGTCTCCGGCGCCGGGCTGCGTCGGCCATGGGCGCGGCATCCTTCCGCCGGCGCCGTCGCGCCTCTCGCCGCTGGCGTACGGCTGCCGACGGCGGGAGCGAAGACCAGCGACCGCTTGGATAATTTATACCCTGGATCGCGACTATATTGCGATCCCAAATTTTATATTTAACACCCTAATTCGGATCGCGGCGACTATTAATCCAAAATTTTAGACAAATGCCTCTAAATTGGATCGCAACTATTAATCGCGATCCAAATTTTAGCAAATTACTCCCTGGTTTTGCTCTGCTATCCTCGCATGGCCATGGCCATCGCTCCCCATCCCGCCTGCCGCCGGCGACGTGGATTTTCCAGCGATCCGGCACCATTGGTACACGCGCCGCCCTCGTCATCTTCTCCGCTCCCGGCGTCCGACGGCGAGATAATCCCGAGTTCAGAAACCAGGTAGGCGAGGTCCGGAACGGCGAATTCGACACCTTCCCCGCTGTGTTCAGTCGCCTGCCACCATCGTTGTGCACAACGAGGGGGGCGAGGAGCTAGCTGCATGCCTGCATCCCTGTCCGGATCGATCGATCCTCGGCCTTGGAGACCTTTGCAAACTCCACTTGCGCTGTTCTTGTTTTGTTTGTGGAACTGCTGTGTGCCATACTGCAATGCGATGCGAGGTCCGTCTTTTCCGGGCACCCGTCCAAGCAATGCTGAATTCGTTTCCTTCCTTCCTTCCTTTCTTTCTTTCTTTCTTTCTTTTTTTCCTTTTGAATTGAATTCGTTTGCTTCCTCCTGAAGTCTTCTTCCTGACTGAAGCCGTCTCGCGCAAGTTCTCGTCAAGTCTGGAGACGAACATGGCATGGCATGGTCGTGCTGCGAGCTCGTCCGTACAGACATCGCCGGATGGATACGCATACGCCCAAGCCCATACCCTGATCGGCTGATCGATGGATGTGTCTAGGAGGTGCCTCCCGGATCCTGAATTCCTGATCCAACCGAGGCTCGTTTAGTTCCCAATTTGGGAGTGTCAAAATTGTCATTTTGGCATAAATGCGCAACTGTAGCGTTTCGTTTGTATTTGTGAATTATTGTCCAAATATTGACTAATTAGGCTCAAAAGATTCATCTCGCAAAGTACAACAAAACTGTGCAATTAGTTTTTTATTTCGTCTACATTTAGTACTCCATGCATGTACCGCAAGTTTGATATGATGGGGAATTTTCTTTTTGCATAGTGTCAAAGTTGAAAGTTTGGAGCGAAAGGCCCGAGTCCTCCAGCGACGAAAGCGATGGCGGGGCGCCCGCGCCGAACACGCCGTGGACGGACCACCGGCCGGTGCGCGTCACCGCGTACACGGATCGCGTCGCGGATGGGGCGCCATGCATGCGTAGACGATCCCGCGCCGCGCCGGCCGCCCCAGGCCAGACCATGGCCATGCCGCCCGCTGGTCCCGCCCGGCCGGCCACTGGTAGCCGCGCGTCGAGGCGGGTTAAGAGTTCGAGGCCCTTGCATTGGCGCGCCGCGCCGACACGTTGGCACGGCGCCATGTGACCTCGCCGCGGGTTGTGCGTTCGTTCTCGTTCATCAGTGCCGCAGTCCCGCCGGACCGAGTAGTGCCAACGCCTTTTGAGGCGACGTACGGACATGCTGCATGGGTCGAGCGAGTCGAGTTGGATCCGCAGGGAGAGATAACCTCTGTTCGTTTAAAATTCATGGATGCATGGCTTCTCTGGATGTGTCTTCATCCGAATTACATATTCACCATCTGAGCTAGCTGTACGTACTATATAATCTCAACGTCAGGGAGTTAATGAGAGCGAGGAGAACCCATACGCGCAAGGACGTCGGAATTCAAGAGCGAAAAGGCCGGCCGGCTTCCCTGAAAAGTGAAGACGACTGCAAACCGTGGAGAAAAACTCCCTGACGAATCTTGTCGCCGACTGCTGCCCTGCCCTGCCCAGAATTCCCATTGCCATCGCTCGATTAGCTTCAACCTTCAATCACGGTGATGGATGCTTTGTGGTGTCATCGTCGCTAACTTGGTCATCAGCTAAGACCGTATTTATTGGGCAGTACTGATGAGCCTTCTGAAGTAGTGCGATCAGGGAAGACAGCCGAGCTGATGATCTTACCAGCTGGTTTCACCTCAGGGACGACGTGCCCCTCTTCCAATGCTTTGTAGCTTTGATGCGATCGGTTGATGGATCAAGGAGCCGGTGACCTACAATCTGAAATGGAGGGAGTACAGCCGTCGATGAACTCAACGGATGAACCAACCAAAAGTCTTGCGTGCGTTAAGGGATTGTTGGGCCAACCCTAATTACGCGCCTGTCCTCCTCCTCCTAAAAGCGCACGCGTGCGTGCATCTGACCGATCGAGTTCAGTTCCTGTGCTGTGCGGCTAGCTTCAAATCGTGTTAGCTGGATGATGAACCATCATCATCCATGGATGTGTTAAGAGCAGCATGAAAATAAAGGTCGCCGCGCCATGGATGGCCAACCGAATCGCTGTGCTCTTGGTTGACCAGCAACAATAAGCCCGTATTAGTTTAATCCTTTCATAATTAGCAGCAGTTCAGATCGGGGCACAAGTACAGTGATGATTGCTCTCTCACACACACGCAGAGAGAGAGAGAGAGAGAGAGAGAGAGAGAGAGAGAGAGAGAGAGAGAGAGAGTGGTGGTCCATTTAGCCTGCCTGACTAGCAGCCATCGGGCCCTTGTGCAAGTCTAGAACATGCCGTGCGTATTTTTCCTCACATGGATCATGCCACTTATAGTACGAGCAAGCCGTGTGATCCGAGGCATGCGTTGACTACTCCCTTATGCCCAGCTCACACTGTGTGTGTACTGTAGCCTGTAGAGATGAGAGGACTTGCTGTGCAAACAAGCTCGATCAAATTTATCCACATGCCGTGCACCATTTGGAATTTTACTGACTCCTTTTGGTATCATCGAGGATAACCTTTTGCTTGTGATGTTGTAACTTGTAACCTACACTTGTCGTACCTTTTGCACAAGAATGACAACTATATTTTTTTTAAAAAAATAAAGGTATATTGCTATGAAGCTCTAGCATTCTCTCAAGAATATACTAGAAGCTAAACATCCTCGCTACCATTGACCATGTAAATATCTGGTCTTCTTTAGTATTCTAGTCTAATTCATAATTTTTTAAAAAAAATATTAAGCTGCTATTTTGTAATGTTTGTCTAGTCTACATAATTTAGAATTGTGTCCTGCAAGCAGCTTGTTTTTTCATTTATGTCCAAAAGCACAGTTAAAATAACCAGGCTGTCCAGTAAAGTTTGGGCAGAAATCTAGGTCTAATCTCTAGCACAGGTAATTACTTGCTCGCTTTAGGAAAAAACACTAGCTAGCTTTTGATCCGAGCCATGCAGTAAGCCGTCAATGGAGGCAAGAAAACAAAAGAACCAAACCAGGTGGCGAACTCGGCCTAATCTCTTTCCCAAACAAGATCTAGCCTCTCCCTGTCATGGCGGATAATTTAATCTCTCACCACCTTCCTGCTCTGTTTTATTATTGCGGCCACCTCGCCACTCCCATCCCGCCATGTCCTCTCTGCCTCTGACCTCCAGCCTCCTTTTTCTCAACCTCTGACGGCACTGGTAGCTGCAGAGAGCTAGCCAGCTTCTCCTCCCCGTGCCGCCAGCCTAGCTCGATCTCCTCCTGACCTGAGCCCTGGTCTCCGCCAGCCAGCGCAGCCATGCTGGTGCACTGCGACGTCTGCGGCGCCGAGCCGGCCGCCGTGCTCTGCTGCGCCGACGAGGCCGCGCTCTGCTCAGCATGCGACCGCAGCGTCCACCGCGCCAACAAGCTCGCCCACAAGCACCGCCGCATCCCGCTCCTCCAGCCCTCCGGCGACAGCTCCCCCGCCGCCGCCGCCGCGCCGCTCTGCGACGTCTGCAAGGTGCCACACGCCTGTCCCTGAACCCCACCGACCGGTGCTTCTGCCGGAGAGGATCGGAGCTGGCTGCTGACACGGTCGATCTGTTTGTGGCCATCGTGTTGCAGGAGCGGAGGGGCCTGGTGTTCTGCGTGGAGGACCGCGCCATCCTGTGCGCCGACTGCGACGACCCCATCCACAGCGCCAACGACCTCACCGCCAAGCACAGCCGCTTCCTCCTCGTCGGTGCCAAGCTCTCCGCTGCGCTCGTCGACCAATCGCTGCCCTCTCCTGACGACTGCGGCCGCGGGAACGGCACCGGCGAGCCCGACGGCGTCGCCGCCGCCATCTGCGCGCAGGACTCCTGCACGGCCAAGAGCTCGGCTCTTGATTGCAGCAACAGCTACGGCGCCGGCGCCGTCGGCGGCAGCAGCAGCAGCAGCATCTCCGACTATCTCACAAACATCTGCCCCGGCTGGCGCGTCGACGACCTCCTCTTCGACGACGCCGCGTTCTCCGCCGCCTCGGTATGTGCAGCCTCGCTAGCTGATCTCTTCGCCGTGCTCTATCCACAGCTGGGATGGCGTATGCTAAAAGATCAATCTTGGCTCTGTTCTTGGAACCAGAACGCCGGGTGCGACGAGCACGAGCAGGTCCCCTCCCTGGACGCCGATCTCTTCGACGTGGTCGCCGGCCGGCCGGGGAAACGCGGCGCGTGGTACGGCGGCGGCGCGTGGTACGGCGGCGGCGCGCTGGGCCTCGAGAAGGTGTCTGCTGCGTCCATTGCAGTCCCGACGGCGGCGAAGCAGCAGGGGCGCGTGAGGGAGAGGCACTGGAGCTGCGACAGCGACAGCGACGTGTTCGCGGTGCCGGAGATCTCGCCGCAGCCGCTGGCGAAGAAGGCGCGGCCGCCGGCGACGTCATTCTGATGCTTCTGAGCTGATACGTCAGTCCGGCCGGCGTGCTAGCTCGATCGCCTGTCTACTTCATTATTACTGTTACCAGTGTGTGATCAGCTTGCTGTTACTGTGTTGTTATCGCATACTTACCAGTTACCACTACTAGCAGTGCTCAATCACAGTTAAACTCGGTGCAGTTTAAGGCTATCAGAGATATTGTTACCGTATTGTAAAAACTAGTGATTGTCATGAATGTGTGCCACCTCCTTGGTAATGTTACAATGGGTTGATCATGTGACGAGAAAAGCTCTTAATGGAATTACCAATGTTATTAAGGTGGTTTTTATACAAACCTCGTCAACAAATATCGTGCTCTTTAGTCTTGTCCATGATCTTGTATGGTGTGCCTCCGGAGATGGACGGCTGTAGGAGCTAATTTTTATAGTAACATGATCGCTGCATTGCATCCTAGTACAAACCAAGCCGTGTGTTTTTCAGGCAGCTGATTTGCAAGACTCTTTTCTTCTTCTTTTTTGTTAGTCAAATGGTAGCTTATTTGCAGGATTCTTTTCTTTCCTTGTTAAACAAAAATCAGGGCGGCAGTTTGAGACTAAGGGCTTTGTATATAAGATAGTGTCAGGTGACCTGTGTTTTGTGCCATTTGCTCATTTCGATCTTTCCCCAATTTACTTGTTTTTGCTGAGCACTGAGCACAAATCCTTTACTGAAAATTCTCAAATGCTTCTGTAGGTGAGACCGATACATCTAGTCTCGGTAGATCAAAACTAGATTGCAAAGGGACTCCACAGTGCAGGTGGCCTCGGTCTGTAGGTTCTGAGATCATATCTTCATATGACTACTGTCAGATTGAGAACCTCTGATGGTTGCTAAAATGAAAGTTTTGACATGAGCTGTGTACTTCAATATGCAGTCACATGAGAAATGAATCGCATGAATCTTAAAGCAGTATACTGTCTCAGAGGAGTTCTTTTGATGTCCTTTGGAAATCTCCAAGGATAGTTTAAAAGGCTCCTCTCTGATACATTTGAATTAGACGCACCAGTTCAATAAATAAATACTCCCTCCATCCCAAATTATAAGTCATTCCAAGAATCTTGGAGAGTCAAAGCATCTCAAGTTTGACCAAATTTATATGATAATATAATAATATTTATGGTGTCAACTAAGTGTCATTAGATTCTTTATCAATTATGTTTTCATAGTATACCTATTTGATGTCATAAATCTTTATAATTTTCTCTATAATTTTGGTCAAACTTGAGATGCTTTGACTCTCCAAGATTCTTGAAATAACTTATAATTTGGAATGGAGGGAGTAGAACACAATCTATAACGGCTCTACACACTATTTCTTTACTAGAAATGTGTGTCCCAAACAAACAAAAGACCATGACTCACCTATCACCCGTGCTTGTACAGGCAAAGACGGAGGCACCGGAACATCAAAATCTTAAGGCTAGTCTTTTTCACAATGATAGGGACACGTAATTTAGATCAAATTTTGGGATTACTTTGTTATCTTTTTATATTGATAGAGGTGGGTAAAATTTAGAAGGCTATTTCAGATTATTTATTATAGTGGCATATGTAGGTAATTTGAATAAAGATTAAAGATCACTTTAGTTATTTTCATGATGATACAGTTAGGTAATGTCAATATAGATATTTTGCAGACCTTGGAAATCTCCAAAAGATAGTTAAAATTAAAAAAGGTCGTCTATGGTACACTTGAACAGTTGAACTATATTTTTTTTTAACGGACGACAAGAGCAAGAGCTTTGCTGAATTTTTATTAGAAGAAGAAAAAAATAAAGGAAAATACAACTGGCGCTGCAGAAAAAGACAACTAAAAACCAACAAAGACAAACAAAACCCGAAACTGCATGCACCAGCTAAATATCTAAACCACGATCTATCATAGCTCTACACGCTATTTCTTTACTAGAAATACGTGCTCCTCCCAAGCAAAACACCATGACTAAACTATCACCCATGCTTATCTCAGGGCACCGCCAAACTTGCCCAGGCAGCTCTCCAAGCCAATATCAAGCAGCAGTTTAGAGCAAGGACAAGCATCAGCAGAGAGGGATGAGGAGCTAACTGGACGCCAAGTTTGTTATCACCTCATGCAGAGATATTTCCGGTTGGGAGGCGGCTGTATCACATGGCTCCGTCGCATCGGAGGCCGTTTGAGGACGCTGCAGGTTGGAGCATATCCGGCCGTCGCTGCCGCTCCGGCTGGAAATAAACGTCGTCGCTGGCCAGCTTGGGATCGGAGTGTCTCAGGTAGCTAGGAAGCTACGGGAGGAGACTCGGAGGCCACCTGATATTTCTTTTTTTCGAGAATACGTAGGAAAGCTGTGTATCTTCGCATTAAGAAGAAGATTTAGAACAAACGTTCTTACAACGCGGGCTATCTAGGCACACGCACACGGTTAGGATGTAGAAGCTGTATTACATATGGAAAAACAACAACAACAACAAACTGATTTTAAAAACTGACTAGGCCAAATGACTACTGGCTCCTAGTCCCAACAGTTGCTGCCGGCCATCCCAAAGTTATCATGTGTTTGGCGCCGGCTTCAATCCACAGTTGAGCCTGGTGTAGGATGGACGTGATCAGTTGTGCAGCTGACTGGGCTGGTGATCTGCCAAATACTCTATCATTTCTTTCTTTCCAGATAGTCCAGGAAATCAACATGAACGATGAATCAAATCCTTTCTTCCTATGCTTGGACATTCCCACTGTCAATTGCATCCACCAGTCAGCTATTATCGTTCCAAGACTTTGGATATGGATGTTCAGGATCCTACTGACTGCGAACCAAATCTCCTGGGTATAGCAGCATGACGCAAAGAGGTGGTCAGCTGTCTCAATTCCTTGATCACATAGAGCGCACTCAGTACTATCTTGCATCCCCTTCTGCGCCTTCGCTCAGCAGTCCACAACCTGTCTCTGACGGCTAACCACATGAAAAACTTAACTTTCAAAGGTGCCCAAGTTCTCCAAATCGCATCTGCTGCAGGGAAGATGACAGCTCCTTGAAACAGAAATTGATAGGCTGATCTTGCCGTGTATGTGCCTGAAGCTTCCCATCTCCATGAAACAATGTCTTCGGTCCCCGGTTGAAGCAGGACAGTGTCACTTATGTGCCACAACTGAATGTACTGCAACAACGCATTGACTGTTGGCCATCCGACAATATCGGAAATCCACCGTCTGTCAAGAAGAGCTTTAGCAACTGTTCTTTCCTTTTGCTTGGCGTCAGATGGCCGCCTCTTCCTCCGGAAAAAAAAGATGACTTCATTTTCGTTCAGATCGGTTTGTTGTTCGTGCCAAAAATGCGTTTCTAGACTAGATGAGCGAGGGTGGTTTACTAGCATTTGTCCGGAAAAGTGGTTGAAATCTATGCTGTATTTAACAGAAGATACACACGGTGCTTCTCGATGTAATCGAAACTCAACTCCCCTGCCTCGGTTGCTAAAGATCTCTAGCTCGAATCTCAAACCCAATTCGACAACATGGACAGTAGAAATAAAATCGTTGTCCTTTCCGTTGTTGATATAGGTCCAAGAACCACATTCTTGTACGCAGAGCTTCAGCTTCTGCTGATGGCCACGCTCACCGCCGGCCGCCGCCGTTGCCGCGGCGGGTGGCGCGTCAGCGTCGCCGTGCAGTGTTTCATGTGGCGCACGCGTACACATCTCCGTCAACGAAAACACTGTGGCGCCTCCCCTCCTGGCTCACCTACACTGTTACGTTGGATACCTCCGCTCTGGCCGGCCGTGGATTAACACAATTTTTCAAATAAGAGTCGGCTTCCTTTCGATGTAGTACTATCAGATAAAATTTGCGTTGCCCTCCCAATGTTTTTTTAAAAAAAATAAACTGGATTTGACAGGGTGAACGCAATTCTTTGGAACCGGTGCAATGTTTCGTAGTACTAAGTACTAGTAGTTTTGAAATATTATTGTAAGTATGATGCTTCCGAGTAGAACAAAGTTAGTTGACCACCATTAACCAAATAGGCATAAAGTTCCCTAGCTTGCTTTTAACCAATCAAATCAATGAAGAGTGTGCGGTTTATCGAGTTTGTTTGATGCAGCTAGTGGTGGGATGTGCTGGCTTATTGCACTGCAGTCTCCATCATCTGCCAACGCGAAAACGACCTGAAAGATTCAGATCCATCCCAACCTATCTCAAGCCAACGACGAAACCGAGGAATTTGTATATATGGGCACTTGATGGGTAGGCTTCAGCTGTTTGATGAGATGCCCCAGTACACCCAAGGTGGCAACTTGGACAATCATGTGAATGTATCTTGTTCTGCTCTAGAAACCGCGACGAGCCACCCATCACTTCCGTTGTTATCAATCAGAGCAACTCATCGAAAGTTTTTTTTTTTCAGATATTGCTGATGGGATATGAATATGATGCCACTTGCATGAACTTGGTGGGCAGGGACATGACTAGGGATGTCCATCTAATGCAGCTAAGCTAATTGGTTGGGTGCATCATAGTCTTATTACAACAAAGCAACTCCATCAGTTGTCTCATCTGAATTCTAATTTGGCACTGGTTGGTATACAAGCCCCACACCAAATGTTGCACACATTGTATTGTAGTAATATATATATTTTAACCTATCTTTACCTTATAAAATATACAATTGCTGTCCCGTCTAGAAAAAAAAACATTATCTAATTCTCTCGAGAGCATATTCAGTTTGGGTACGAGTGCTACGCGCTTTTGCTTTCCCGAGCTGTTTCGTGAATCAAACGCGATGAACCCTCAAGCCAACGGTAGTCTCAATCGTATGGATACGAGAAGTCTGAACCAATAATAAAGAAACACTGGCAAAGTACTGACCACTTTACTGAAGCTACGCCTTTGATGCATATGAATTCGTTTTTAGAGGATCAAGTAAAACAACGCGCTAGGATGCCAACACCATGTTCATATTTGTTGTTTACCACTGCTTTCGCCTTTCGTGGAGGTAGGACGAGGCCCATTGTGGTAGAGTTATTTTTCCTTCCTCCTTCCTTTTTCCTTCTCTTTTTATTTTCAATTTTGAAAAAAAGTTCAAATTTCCCCTCAAGTATAACCAAAGTCTGGATAACCTCCTAAAGTATTTCTTGCTTCAATTTACCCCTAAACTATGTTATTTGGTTCAATTTACCCCTTAGGGCCTGTTTGGCAACCAAGTGTTAAAGTTTAACACCCATCACATCGGATGTTTGGATGCTAATTAAGAGTATTAAACATAGGCTAATTATAAAACTAATTGCATAGATGGAGTGTAATTCGCGAGACGAATCTATTAAGCCTAATTAGTCCATGATTTGACAATGCGGTGCTACAGTAACAATTTGCTAATGATGGATTAATTAGGCTTAATAGATTCGTCTCGCGAATTAGCACAGGGTTCTGCAATTAGTTTTATAATTAGCTCATATTTAGTTCTTCTAATTAGTATCCGAACATCCGATGTGACACTGTTAAAGTTTAACACCTCGTATCCAAACACCCCCTTAATATAATTTGTCTTTTTTATTTCTCCATGCACAAGTGGAGTCTTAAATTCAAACTTTGCAGGATGATAGCAGGCATCATAAGACATGTTAAAAAAATATATCATAATTTTTTTATCATTATTTTAATAGGGTAGGATATTTAATAATAAATTTTATCCTTGAGATAAAAAATTATCTAAAATTAATGATGAAAAAATCATAAAATATTTTTTTAATATAGAATATGATGTCTACTACCATCCTGCAAAATCTCAAATTAAAATTCAACTTGTGTAGGGAGAAACAAAAATGAAAAATTTTATTATGGGGTAAGTGGAACCAAATATCATAGTTCAGGGAGTAAATTGAACCAAAACATAGTTTAGAGGGTTATCTGGACTTTGGTCATACTCGAGGGAAGTAATTTGAACTTTTTCCTTTATTTTTCTATCTTTTCTTTTCTCCTCATTTTCCTTTACTTGAGCGCGAGATCGTACTAATCGTATAAGAGCTCTCAAGCAGACGGGTTAGTGGCGACTGCACAAACGGAGTTGGAGCAAATGGCGAGTAAATTTTATATGGATCTCTTTGCAGCACAGGAGAGCCTTGAACTGGAGTTGGTGTGTCAACATGTTTCGAGGAAGGTGACTGACCAAATGAATGAGCTACTAGACAGATCCTTCACTGGTGAAGAGGTGGAAGCTGCCTTATTCCATTTGAAACCAAACAAAGCTCCTGGAGTCGATGGCTTTAATGCAGGTTTTTTTCCACAAAAATTGGGATTTAATTAAAGGAAATGTGACGGAAGCTGTGTTGGGTTTCTTGAACGGGGTTGAGATTCCAGAGGATGTCAATAAAACACTTCTTGTGCTGATCCCAAAAGTGACGAACCCGCAAGAATTGACGCAATATAGGCTCATATCTCTGTAAAATGTGCTATATAAGATTTGTTCCAAAGCAATGGCCAACAGGCTGAGAAGGATCCTGGATGACATTGTTTCGGAGGAGCAAACGCATTTGTGCCAAGTAGATTAATAACTAATAATGTGATCATTGCATATGAATGCGTCCATTATTTGAGGAAGAAGAAAGGAAAAATAGGAGCATGTGCGATCAAGCTGGATATGGCGAAAGCATATGATCAGATTGAATGGAAGTATTTGGACGCGGTGATGGAAGGTCTAGGTTTCTCGCAACATTGGCGCAATCTAGTCATGAAGTGTGTCTCGTCAGTATCTTTTTCTGTCCGTGACCGAAATGGGGATGGCGGCGACGCCGGCAAGCCGGCGGTCCGAGGAGGCGGACGGCAATGACAGGCGGGACGGCTGCAGGCGGCGCCGGCGGCGAGGAGCACGAGTGGCCGGTGTGCAACGTGAAGGCTGAAGGCCAGCGTGGACTACATCTACATCCCGTGCCTGGACAACGAGAAGGCCATTAAGAAGCTGCGACCGGCCGGAGAACTTCCGTCGGTACGTGCACCGGGAGCGGCACTGCCCCGACGAGGGCCCCACGTGCCTCGTCCCACTCTCCGGCGGCTACCGCCAGCCCATCGAGTGGCCGAAGAGCCGAGACAGGGTATGCAGCACGTGCTCGTGAATCCTCACGCTAACTCATTGTTGCACTTGCACGCCCTGCTTGCTAAAACAGAAGGTGAGCGGGCAGCACCTAACCTTCCACGGCGGCGGCACGTGCTTGCTAACGGCGACATGGAGACCGTGTCGTTCGCGCCCAAGGATGAGCACGAGGCGCAGGTGCAGATGGCGCTCGAGCGCCGGATCCCGGCCATCTCCGCCGTCAGGGGCTCCAAGCGCCTACCCTTCCCCAGCAAGGCTTTCGACCTCGTCCACTGCGCGCGGTGCCGCGTGTCCTGGGCTCCTGGCACACCGACGGTACGCCGCCGCGCCGCTCCCTTCCACTTCGTTCAGATGTGACCATTGCCGACGACGATAGGCAACAACATTGTGTGATTGTGTCTGTGTGTAGGTGGGCCCCTCCTCCTGGAGCTGAACCGCGTCCTGCGCCCCAGCGGCTTCTTCGTCTGGTCGGCGACGCCGGTGTACCAGAAGCTGCCGGAGGAAGTCGAGATCTGGAAAGGCACGTGTGGATAATAAACATCCGTTTCAGTACTGATCATTTCTCACCATGGAAATGGACTTTGATCGATCAGAGGCAGCGGACGCTTAATGGAGTTCTGTTCATCTGCACATAGAGCGATAACGTCTGTGCACGAAATCCATGTGCTGGGAGCTGGCGGCGATCAAGAAAGGCCGGCTCAACGGCATCGGCGCCGGCGTCCAACGACTGCTACGAGGCCAGGAGGCGGCAGCAGCCGCCGATGTGCAGCGACGACGACGCCGCCGATGCGGCGTGGTACATCCGCCTCAGCCTCAACTCGTGCATGCACCGCGTGCCGACGGGCCCGTCGGAGCGCGGCGCGCGTGGCCCGTCGAGTGGCCGCTGCGGGTGCGCACGCCGCCGTACTGGCTCGACGCCGCGCGGGCCGGGGTGTACGGCAAGCCGGAGCCGGAGGACTTCGCGGTGGACTACGATCACTGGCGCCGCGTCGTCGACAGGTCATACCTCAACGACCTAGGCGCTGACTGGTCCAGGGTCAGGAACGTCATGGACATGAGAGCCGCGCGCATACGGAGGGTCAGAAGAAACCCGTCGCTCCAGCATTTCCATCTCCATTGGTGAGTGGTGATTGTGCTATGATCATGCTGACGGCATGGCTCTCTCTCTTCCATGCCGTTTGCAGCTGCGCTCCGGGAGAAGAAGGTCTGGGTGATGAACGTCATGAACGTGGACGCGCCCGACACGCTGTTGATCGTCTTCGAGCGCGGGCTGTTCGGCATCCATCATGACTGGTGCGAGTCCTTCAGCCCGAGAACCTACGACCTCCTGCACGCTGATCACCTCTTCTCCAAGATCAAAGAGAGGTCAGCCATCAGACCTCAGCTCTGTTTCAGCAATGCCTAGTTCAGTCTCGTCAGATTTCCGGCTTGACGCACGTGTGTCTTCTTCAGATTGTTGCAACTCACAGAAATACACTCGTGAATATAGTACGTATTTGGTAGCTGGATTAATGGTGGAAATAGAGGTAATCGGCAATCTCGAGCCGCAGCTCACCACCGTTCGCCGATTACAACCAAATTGAATTTTTTTTAATACGCAGGAGAGTTGTGTATCTTTGTATTAAGAAGAAAATAGTTTACAACGCGGGCCTACCCAAGCGTGCACACACGATTTTCGTTCATCGTTTAGGTTACATTACGCAAAAGATGCAACAGAAGAAAGGGGGCACCGATGACCAAAAATCAGAGTTGGTGATCCGGAACTGCTGTCGGTGCCGGCCAGCCTACTGCCGCTAAATGTTTGGCCCCGGAGGCACACCAGAGTTGCCCTTCTTGAGTGATTTCAGCTAGCAATTGCACGGCGTTCTTCGGGGATGATCTGACGAAAACCCGATCATTGCGTTCCTTCCACAGCTTCCATGAAACCAACATGAATGCCGAGTCTAAACCCTTTCTCTTGGCCACGCGTATGCTCTTCCTCTGGTCGAGTCACCAGTCTAGAAGTTGCACCTCGCGCGCCGGGACGGCGTTGTGCAGATTGAGCATTACACTAACGCTGTGCCATACTTGCATTGAAAAGGAACACCTAGAAAAGAGGTGATCAGCGGTCTCCGGCTCCTGATCACATAGGGCGCAATCTGCATGATCATGCAAGCCCCGTTTTTGCTTTCTGACGGCAGTTCAAAGTCTGTTCTTGATAGCGAGCCACATGAACACTTTCACTTTCAGAGGTGCCCAGGCCTTCCAGATCGGTTCTGCTGATCATAGCACGGAGGTGCTGTAGAAAAATTTGCAGGCTGATTTTGCAGAATAGGACCCTGAAGCATCCCATTTCCATGTGACAGTATCCTCCACACCAACCGAGAGCTGAACCCCTTGCATCTGATGCCAAAGGGCGACGTATTCAGTTAGCGCTTTTACTGTTAGGCGTCCGACAATATCTTGTATCCACTGCTTTTGGTGCAATCCCTGTGCAACTGTCCTCCGGTTTTTGATTCGTGGCCTGATCAAGGTGCTAGAATGCACGGCGATGCCTGAGCCAACCAATCGGTCCAAACTCCGGTGCTAGAATGCACGGCGATGCCTGAGCCAACCAATCGGTCCAAAACAGAGCCAAGTTGCCATCACTGATCTGCACCTGAATTGAAGCTTGAAACAGCTGTTTCAGTACCGGGTCCTGCTCGAAGTCAAGCTACATATGTTTCCATGACAGATCTGAATCAGTTTGTGTAACTGTGCACAGGAACACCTGTAGAAGGCATTGAAACCCGCGACTGTTTCATTCTTAACCACAGGCCAAGCTGATTTGTAGAACTCAGAAATGAACCCGTCCGGCCCAGGTGCTTTCTCGTTGGGCATCATCTTTACCGTGTTCCAAATCTCAGTCTCAGTGAATGGCACTTCAAGATGCTGCAGGTCTGCTGCTAGGAATCCCAATGCAGACAGGTTGATGAAGTCTGTTCTTTGCACCCGTGAGCCCAGGATTTCAGAGAAGTATGTGAACAGCACAAGTTCTTTTTCCTCCTGAGTAACTGCTAGGACACCATTGTGCTCCAACTGAGCTATGAATTTCTTTTTGGCTCTGTGGCCACACTGCATGTGGAACAGCTTTGTATTAGCGTCCCCGTCTCTGAGGTAAATCATTCGCGATCTCAGTCTTGCCATTGTCCTTTCAAGGGAAGATAAACCGAGAATTTTACATTTGAGTTCCTTCCTTAGGCCTGCCTCCTCTAGGGTGAGCTGTCTCCCTTCCTGAGCTCTATCCAGCCAAGAAACCAGAGTTCTGGCCAGCAGCAGCTGCGACTTGATTTGGCCAACTGAACGTTGGCTCCAGCTCTGCAACTCGCGTGCCGTGCTTCTAAGCTTGAGATCAAGAACAGTGAAAGGGTCTGACACTCTGGGTGGGCACGTCCAGCCCCGTTGCATTGCCTCGAGATAAACCCGCAGCTTGATCCACCATGCTTCAAAATGAAACCGAGGTTTGGCGCTGAAGGAGGCGTTCGTTGCAAGGAGGAGAGGGCAGTGATCCGACATGTCTGAGGAAAGCGCCTGCAGGAATGCACCGGGGAACATCATCTCCCATTCGACAGAGACGAGGACTCTATCGAGTTTGGCCATAGTTAGGGTCACGCGCTCGTTACTCCACGTATAACGGCGCACATGCAGGTACATGTCCTTCAACTGCAAGTCGTCCACCAGCCTTCTGAAACGCCCAATGTTCCTTCGGTTCAGGTTTTCGTTGTTCTTGTCGGTAGCGTTTAGGATGAGATTGAAATCTCCTGTTTTTACCCACAACGGCGTCACTAGGCTGTGTACCGATCGTAGCTCCTCCAGGAACTCAAGCTTCTCTGCTTCAAGCTGTGGCCCGTACACAGTGGTGAGACTCCATTGATCATCTGACGTGCCCAGGGCGATGTTCACGGTGATGGAAAACCGGCCAGTGTGAACGGTGTAGCATGAAACCTCCGGGCCTCTACACGCGACGAGGATGCCACCACTTGCACCCGTAGACGGGGGCTGCGCGAAGCTTGTGAAACGCTGGCCAAGCATCTCGCAGACAAGAAAACGCGAGACGTCTTGCAGCTTGGTCTCTTGGAGACACGCCACTGTTATGTTTGAGTCTCCTACCACCGTTCGCAGTGCGTCTCTACGGCAGCGAGCATTCAACCCACGAACGTTCCAAACCAAAATGTTGTGATTAGGCTGGTCCATGGAGGATTACAACAGAGAGGGAGCAAACGGGCTCGGTCACGCAGTGAGGGCGGCCGACGCCTGAGCGGTGAGCTGTAACAGCTCCTGATCAGAAAGGCCGTTTGCAGCGGGGAAGATATCTCGAAGAGCAGCGAAATGGTGTGGCTGCATGGTGGACACCAAGAACTTGTCGAACTGCTTGTCAGTGATCTGGGAGGCTTCCTGATCTTGTGTTATGATTCCTAGTTTCTTCATTGCGAGAATTTCCCCTTTCTTGGACGCTCTGACCGCCGTGTTCAGAGGTTGTGCCACAAGCCTGTTGCTGCACCGCTGCGTCGACGCCGGAGCGGTCCGTCGTGGCGGCTCAGTGGCCAGCGGCGGTTGGATCTCCATGCGCACAGAGGCAAGGAAGGCCGCCGTCAAATCGAGTTCTCTCTGAACAGTTGAGCCTTGACAGCCCGCTGTTGCTCAGGATGCTTCAGCTCTTCCCGACCCAAGTCTTCAGCAACAACTTGATCTCCATTTTGCAATAACAGCTTCCAGCGAATCCTTGGCGCTTCTCTTCCTAGCTGACACAGCACAGCAGGTTCGTGACACAGATGCACGGTTCTGCTTGAGGCCTGGGGGCTGCATCATCGTGCGCGATGAGGCCAGCGCCGTCGGCGAGGTGGAGAAGCTCCTGAGGTCGCTCCAAGAACGACGAAGGGAAACTCTACGCTGAGAAATTGGCAGCCGGAGCTGATCGAGGAGCCCTCGTAAGAAGTGGGTACATGGTTTTGCAATAGCATTCATGTTCATAATCACTGATAGAGAATTTAGATTATTATAGCAAACCGAACGCTGATGATAGTTACAGATTATTCCTAGTTGCGTATCTTGGGCGCCAAAGGTTATATGAAACATATGCTCAGTTAAAACATGTCTTGCATCTGGTAGGGCAGCTCAAATTGCAGCACAAAAACAAATGGTTGGCCTGGACATGAGTACACCAACACAGCTCCACAAAGCATACAAAACTAAATTCAATTGCAAATCCAAGGTATCAGAGACCGTATAGTGATGCATGCAAATTTATATATCAGCTGTTACAACAATGAGGTGATGCGTTTGCAGCTGCTCAAACAAACTAATTGAGCAACCACTAAAATAGTAAAAATCAACCAGAATTTTGCTCCAGTCATGGCCCGAGTGTTGGACCACAATGACATTCTTCCAATCTATACCAATACAAGTTAAATATTTCCGACTTTTCATATATTCCATCTTCCCAAAAATTGGCGCTGCAGATCTCAAAATTGGTGGGGAATTATCAGGCATTACTAGCAGCTACCCCATTCGCTGTTGTCTGCAGTGCACTCTCTTTTCTGTAAAGTGGTACTCTTCCACCGAGTTCCTTCAACCTCAATACCATGTCATGCAGCCATTCGAAGGTGAGTTTGTTCTGCTTGTTGAGTTCCTCCCTCACCTCTGGATGCACCCTGAACCAGTCCCCCAACATCTTGTGGACATGAGATCGAACCATTCTCCACGGCACAGGGTACTGCTCACACAGCTTCAAATATTCGATCACTAGATCAGCCTGGTCCAAGCCGCTATCTCCATTCTCATCGCCATCGTCTTTCCATTCCTTTGTTCTGAAACCAGCAAAGAGTGCTGGATTTTCTAAAAGAGTTTCAGCTGAAAGCACACCATCAGCACCAGTATGTTCCAGGCAGTTGTTAACATCCTCCATATGGCGAATGTTTCCATTTGCAAGAACAGGTACTCTTAGAGCATCTTTGACGGCCTTGATGGCATCCCAGTCAGCTCGAAATTTCTTCCCATCCTTTTCATCTCTTGTCCGACCATGGACAGCCACAAGAGAAGCACCAGCTTCCTCGAGCATCTTTGCATAGGCTAATGTATCTTCCAACCGTGGAAATATGCGAATCTTAACAGAGACTGGAACATGAAGGTTAGCTGATAGATTCTGCACAAGGGATTTTACTAGGGGAAGGTTGTCCATGAGAAATGCTCCATAGTTCCCCCGTCTTGCAATACGCTGCGGGCATCTGCAAGGCAATACATTACTGTCAGTCAGAAGGGTATGGGTATAATATTTTCAAGTAATACTAATATATGCAAGATGAAAATGAATTGGTATATGCTAGATAGAAATTAACTGTGGAAGATTCATCGTTAGTGCTCTAAGCAAAGCTAAGAAAGGAGCTAGGAGCATAGGTGACTAGAACTAAACTTCAAAGCATAGCAGATTTGGAGTCACAGTGTACAAACCATGGCCTAGCATGGTGGCTAATTCTTTTCCACATTGGAATCACGGGTGTATCTCTAATATCACGCTTGAGGTACCACTAACAAGGTTACTCAGAGACTATGTTCAGAAGAAGTTTATATCAGCAAACTATTTGAGCCATTCCAAAAGTGGTGTCAATTACAATTACAATAAGGTAAAAGATAAGTAAATATGAAGAAAATTAATCAGTATAACAGCACAAGGAAATTTTGCATTACCCGAAATTGATATCAACATAGTCGCAATATGGTTCCACCATCTTTGCAGCTTGTAACAAAATGTCAGGGTCATTTGCACAAAACTGAACAAAAAGTGGACGGTCCTCCTGTATATGTTTAAAGGAATGTAAGGGCCCGTGCAAGATAAATACAACTCATAACCAAAAAATAACTGTGTAGAATAACAAGAGAATACACCTGATCATGTAAATAACTGTCAAATAACCCTCATGTTCAAACAATTGTTACCAAATACAGCAATTCTTCGCTTATCATGTTCAAACATTGGCTCCTTCCACTTTGGAAGTTTTTAAAATCAAACTGCAAAACTGCCTAATCTTATTTGTCTCTACGCCAAAGCAATTATTGTATCAGCTTGTACTGCAATGGCAAGTAAACTAACCATCAAATAAGGCTAATGTTCAAACAATTATAACAAATTACAGCAATTCCTCCCTTCTCAGGTTCAAACATCGGCTGCCCCACCCCCAGCTACCACATAAATTGGGGAAATCTAAGTAACAGTCGAAATTCCATCAAACTGCAAATCTGGAAGTGTTTTGAAATCACTACAGAACTACTTAATCATATTCGTCTCTACACCAAAGCAATTACTGTTTCAGCTCGCATTGCAATAGCGAGCTAAGCATGTACCACTACCCTTAACTTAAATTCCATCCCAGTAGTTACGGTGTCGGACTGGAAACTGTCAAGCGTCAGTTACCTTGCACGTGGTAAACTCCATGGACCTGTACTTCTCGTTCTCGGAGAAGATGCGGGAGTGGAGCATGGGCGTGTATGCCGCGTCGGCGCCGTAGCGGCGGCACAGCATGCGGAACGGAAGCTCGGAGTTGTCCACCATCGGCGCCACCATCAGCCGCGGGGCTCCCAGGCGCCTCCAGTGCGACCACGCGCGCTCGATCCTCTCCTCCGCGGAGACCGGAGGCCGCGGGAGGGGCCGCGCCGGCGCGACTTCCTCCGCCGCAGCGGCAGCTGATTCCGCGGCGCTGGAGCAGAGGTCCTCGTCGGGGTCGGCCGCCGTGGCTAGGTGAGCGGCGTCGGCGGCCGGCGACATGGCGGGGCTAGGGTTTAGGGAGCGGAGGAAGCGGCGCGGGCTCGGGAGGTGCGGAGCGAGTCGGCGCAGTGGCATGCGGTTGGGTGCGGCGGCGATTCCTCAGATGTGGGCTGGGTCGCCGGGTCGGGTCTCGGATTTTTCTCTCGGGAGCCGTGTCCCGGCCGGTTAAGATGACATGACGGGCTCATATATCAGTGATGGAAGCAGTGGACAAATGTTAAGTGGGCCTTTTCTGGCCCAGCTGGACTTCCCACATAGATTGTATGAAGGCCCATAAATTGTTGGTGAGGCTTTCATAACAGCCATTCATTTTATTCTTTATATCATGTCATAAAAGGCTCATAAATTGTTAGTGAAAATTCATACAGCTAGGCATTTTATACTTTCTGGCGTGCCATAAAAGGCCCATAAATTGTTAGCGAGGCTTTTTTGGCATACTACTGATCCATGACGTGCATTATCATTGAGAACCGAAATAATTTCAAAGCAACGAAATGCTTGAGAACTGAAATAACTTCAACGCAACGAGAGGATCAGAGGAGCAACAAAAACATGGTGTTTTGTGATCATCAGACACAATTTTGAGCCACATTGAGAGACAACATCAAATTTTATTGTTCAGATCATTAATCTGGGTTTGTTTCGTTTGAGAGTTGTCATGAATTAAATTGCAAACAATGATAAACACATTACATTTAGAGGTTGCAATTTGATTCTAGCACTGTAGTTAATTTGCTAAAATACAATCAATTTGAATGAAGTCAGTGATTTATATATTTGCATAATCTTAATGATTTGTTTCCTAACTACATACGCATTTAGTAGGCGGCTCTGATGATATTGACATGATACTAAATTGTCCTTTTGCATCTGCATGATGACTTCGATGTTGTGAGCCTAGAAAGGTGATGTGGTTCGTGTGCACCATGACGACACTGCTTGAGCTCCTCGCTGTCGAGCCACATTGCCGCCTTCTTCCTTATTTTGTGTGAGGGAGTAAAAGATGTGGCAATAGTAGAGAAAGACGACTTTGATGCTGCGAGCCTGGGAAGGTGTTGTAGCTCGTGTGCGTCGTGACGTTACTTGAGCTCCATGTAACGTCCCCAAATTTAAACATTTAAAAATTAGGGCCTTTTAAAATTTTCTAAAACACATTTAACATTAATTCTTTTTTTCTCCCCTCGTGATTAAATTTCTTAGAATACATCTATCTAAGCTTAAACATTACTTGATTGTGTATATGAGTGCTCTAGAATTTAGAAGTAATCCAAAGCTCTATTCAAATTTGAACCTAGTTCAAATTTAAACTTAAACCACATCAAAACCTCTTCAAACAAATAAACCCTTAATGGGTCACCAACCTCCCTTTCACCTCCTTCGGTCCAGCCGGCCCAGTCCACCTCCACTTTTCCCTCCCTCCTCCACACGGCCTAAGCAGGCCGAGGCCTGCAAGCCTTGCGGCCCAACCGGCCCAGCCTAGCCCGCCGACGACGTTGTCGTCTTCCTCCTCCCTCCCTCCCTCTTTTGCCTTGCACCGTCCGTGCATCCCCCCTTCTCCCTCAATACCGCTGCCGCCCGGATGCGCCTCCCTATTTTGCGACGAGCGCGCCACACTGCCACAGCCACGCCTCGCCCACTCCCTCTGTCAGGATTCTCTCCCCCTCCCTCGTAACCTCGACCACCTGCACCCGCACGCGAGACGCCCCGACCCTGTTGCGGCGGCCGCTGAGCTGATCTGCCTGCCTCGGCCTTCCCCCGTGATGCCGAGGAGAGCGCCACATGTCCCACACTACCCTCCACCACCCCGGCCACTCCTCTGACACCGGGAGCCCTCCTTCACCTCTCTGACCCGCGTGCCTGTATGCCATGGCAGCGCGCCAAAACGCTGCCACCATGGCTAGCTGCTCGACCTTATCTCCTCACCCCCGTCCTTATCCGCGAGCTGAGCTCATCCAGGAGCTTAAACTCGTCTGCTGGAGCCTCCCCAGGGCTATAAATAGCTCCCCGGCCTTCCCCTCTCCACACCACCACCTCTCCTCCGTCGCCGGAAATTAGGAAACGGTGCAGCGCCACCTCCACCCGCTGTCGTACTCTATCTCCTAGAGTCGGGTCGGGTCAAAGTCAAGGCTATCGCATTGTCCCTAGCCACCTTTTTCCCCGCGTTGCAGCGCCGCCTTGCCGGCTGCTAAGCGCTCACCCGTCGCCGCCGCTCAACCCTACCGCCACCACACGCCATCGCTCTGCTCCAGCCACCGCGCTACCCCCGAAGACACCCCAGGTAGCCTCGTTATGCTTCCCAAGTCTCGATTCAAGCTCTCTGCCCTCACCAGCCCCTCCTCCCCTTCTAGCCGCCATAATGCCCAACTCCGATGAGCCTCCAGCGTCACCTTGGTCGGCCACCGGCTTGATCGACTGCACCAACACCTGCGCTTCATCCTCCTGATCATTTTCCCCCACTCTTATCGCAATCTCGAACCCCCGCCAAGCCGCACTCCTCTCCTAGCCACGCCGCCGCATGAGCTCCGGTGAGCCCTCCCAACCGACACGGATCTCAGTCCGCTCTAACACCTACCCCACCTACCTCGCCGTAACCACCCGAGCTCAAAAACCCTAGCACATGCCCTCAACCCCGTCCTATAGCCGCTGGCGTGGGGAGCTCCGACAAGCTCCCCTGCCTCGCCACCGCACCCCGGCACCTAACCCAAGCGGCGCCCTGACATGGCACCCACGTGGTGGCCATGCTGGCACCGGCCCCACACGTTGGCCTCACACACACGCCACACCACCAGCCTCGTCACTGCCCAGTCAGCACCCCGCATCCCCGTGCACCCGGTCCACTGAGCTGCCCTCTCCATCTCGCCCTGGTTCACATGTCCACCATCCCGGTCCATAGCACATGCCTTGCTGACCCCACAGACCTAGCCCCACCTGTCAGCCCCTCAACCAGAGCAAAAATGCTAGGTACACATGGCCAAGAGTACCCCAAAATGTTAGTAAACCATCCCAAGGGGCCACGGGGGCAACGGATGGACTAGAGCAGGACCTTCGCAGAGTTCCAGGTCTGGCCAGCACGGGTTGTTGGTTGAGGTCCGTAGGGCCTGGTGGCATTGTATGCCATGTTATGATGTATCTTTCTTTCCCGGGATAGTGTCCCTGAGTGGATGTGGAATGACCCCTGTTTAGGCCCAGAGTTGTCCCTGGATGGAGGTAGAGGATGTCGTCCAAAGATGGACGCCAGTGGGTATGGGTCTTGTAGGGTAGCACCACCAAGGCTTTGGTATGGGCTACCCAATCGTATGGGTAAAGTGTACAGGCTCTGCAGAGTTATTAAATCTATTTGAATAGCCGAGGTTCTCGGTCATGAACTCACATGGTCAAAGCTCTCTTTGATTAGTCATAACCTTTTGTATAAGGTAGAGAATTGGGGGCAGATGCCCATACTTTTGAGATAAGCAGGATCCTAACAATCGATGCCTTTAAAACATGGAAAATGGCAGGGAGGCTTTGTTTCCCCCTCCAGGACCAAAATAACATTATAATAATTAAACAACTTTCCCTTAAAAAGCCCCAACGGTGTTACACATTTTGCATACAATTAAACTGCTGCATATAACCCTAACCCATCCTTATTTTACCTTACATTTCACTAACTTTTCAACGTTAAGATACTTGCTGAGTACTTCTAACAAAGTAACTCAATCTTGCTTGTTTTGCTAAGTCTACTAGGGAGATAAGTTTTCATCTTTCCGCTGCATATTGATTGTTGCCTGCTACTCCTTAAAGTTGAAGATACACTGGCATAATCCCATCTATTTTCTTTTCTTCTTACTTTGATAATCATTCCGCTAACGCTGGTGCCGGATCCTAGTCCAGGTAATGTCATTGTAATGCTTAAGTTGGGACGCCCAAGGGGCGGTCCCCACACTCCTCGTCGTTGAGCCACATTGCCACCTTCTTCCTTAATTTATGTGTGGGAACAAAAGGTGTGGTAATAGCATCCTACAATTCTAGCATTGTTTATTTTGGATCCATGCTAAACTAGACCATTGTTAGCAATCATTAATTAATTAAGCATGCACTTGATCAATTATTTTATTAGAAAAGAATATTTTTGTCTTGGGATCAAATTAGTCAGCTGCCCATACTTTGATAGAAAAATTTTGTTTACGGTGTTCAAAATACCATTTTTCTCTTTCATTTTAGAGGCTAACTTATTGCTCATATCATTTTGGTCTGAGACTTTCTGCCAAATTGCTCTAGCAATTAAGGTGGTTGATGATTACGAGGTTGTTGTTATTCAGGTTGGCACTTTGTATCTTTTTTGTATTTCTCATTAATCAAGATATTCATGCATGGTTGACCATCACAACTTGTTGAGAAATCAACACCCCTAACCATACTCTTTCTACACAAATATCTAACTTTAGAATTTTCCTCATACTTATCCAACCATGCAAATATCTAGCTTATAGAGTATTCCATAACTTACCATGGAAACCATGGCTCATGCGTACTCTAATCTTCTAGAATCGTCCTACTTTGCCATGATCTTATCCTTATGTATGGCAAAGTTAGTATTTTTCATAAACTTCTAGAAAGGTTCAAGTATGCATTGCATATTCTCAACATTGCTCATTATTTGTTCTTTGCAGGTCATTTGGATGACATGCTTTGAGAGGTCTGCCGCTCCGCAAAGCAGACTATGTTTTCTACTTGGACTGGGCCGTTCACTCCATCAGAATTGCTAACTGCAGCTTCCATAACACCAGCCATGCAATCTTTGAACTGTGTTGTGGAGCCTTACAAGCATCATATATTTGATCATATCAACATTTCTTTGGACATTCCAACCGATTTTCTTCTCTCGACAAATCCACACCCATATGTGCTACCTTCAATACATCATCCCCACTCCATCTTCACCATGGGTGCTGGTATGATCACCATCGAGAACTCTCGGTCCAACGAGGGTGTTGGCATGCCATGTAGCCCAACAACCAAGTATATGTATCAGTGGAGTCAGTGGAGCAGAGATCTTTTTATTCCCAAGTAATCATGGTGTAATGTATTGGCTACAACTTAGCAAACCTCCATGCCTACCTTACATTTCATTAACTTTTCAACGTTAAGATACTTGCTGAGTACTTCTAACAAAAGTACTCAATCTTGCTTGTTTTGCTAAGTCATCTAGGGAGACAAGTTTTCATCTTTCCGCTGCATATTGATTGTTGCCTGCTACTCCTTAAAGTTGAAGATACACTGGCATAATCCCATCTATTTTCTTTTCTTCTTACTTTGATAATCATTCCGCTAACGCTGGTGCTGGATCCTAGTCCAGGTAATGTCACTGTAATGCTTAAGTTGGGACGCGCAAGGCGCGGTCCCCACACTCCTCGTCGTTGAGTCACTGTAATGTCACTGTAATCATGATGATGCTTCTAAGCCTAATGAGTCACACGTTGGGGGACTGGTTCAGGGTGCATCCAGAGGTGAGGAACTCAATAAGCAGAACAAACTCACCTTCGAATGGTTGCATGACATGGTAATGAGGCTAAGGAACTTGGTGGAAGAGTACCGCTTTACAGAAAAGAGAGTGCACTGCAGAGTGCAGACTACAGCAAATGGGCTAGCTGCTAGCAATGCCTGACAATTCCCCATCAAGTTTGATATCTGTGGCACCAATTTTTGAAACGATGGAATATATGAAAAATCGGAACTACTTAACTTGTAGTAGTGTTAGTATAGATTGGAAGACTACTTATTGATTGAACTATTTTTGAGATCAGCTCATTGTTGTAACAGTTGATACATAAACTTGCATACATAAGTTTCAAAAAAAACTTGCATACATCATTATACGGTCTCTGATACCTTGGAGTTGCTATTGAATTTTGCTGTGTTGGTGCACTCATGTCCAGACCAACCTGTTGTTTTTTTTCCAGGCAGCAGTTTGGGCTGCTCTACCAGATGCAAGACATGTTTAATTCAGCATATATTCCATATATCATTTGGCGTCCAAGATACACAAGTAGGAATCTGTAACTACCATCAGCATTCGGTTTGCTATAATAATAATCTAAACTCTCTATCAGTGATTATGAACATACTGCAATGCTATTGCAAAACCATGTACTCCGTACTCGCTTCTGATGGACGTGTTATTCGTATGTAACATCTGCAAAACTAAGAGAGGAGAAAGGAAGAGCCCTAACTATCTTTGAGTTGGAGACGAACTGCTTGCCATCCTGAAATGGTCAGTCAAGGGGTATCTTATGAGGGCTCCTCGATCAGCTCCGGCCGCCAATCCGATTTCTCAGCGTAGAGCACCCCTTCGTCGTTCTTGGAGAACGTCAACCGCACGTCCCAGTGAAGCGACCTCAGGAGCTTCTCCACCTCGCCGACGGCGCCGGCCTCATCGCGCACAATGATGCCGCCCCCAGGCCTGACCACCCTGTCCACCTCGACCACCACCGGCAGAACCGCGCACCTGAACAAAGCACACGATCGTCAAGCCAGAAATTTGGCAAGACTGAACCAGGAATTGCTGAAACAGAGTAGTAAGTAGCAGTGTACTGAGCTGAGCTGTGATGGCTGACCTCTCTTTGATCTTGGAGAAGAGGTGATCGGCGTGCAGGAGGTCGTAGGTTCTCGGGTAGGTGCTGAAGGACTCGCACCAGTCATGGTAGATGCCAAACAGCCCGCGCTCGAAGATGATCGGCAGCGTGTCGGGCGCGTCCACGTTCACGACGTTCATCACCCACACCTTCTTCTCCCGGAGCGCAGCTGCGAACCTGAGAGAGAGAGCCATGCCGTCAGCACGGTCAGAGCACGTCACCAATGGCAATGGAAAAAGAAATGCTGGAGCGACGGCTGACGGGTTTCTCCTATTTACCCTCCATATGCGGCTCTCATGTCCATGACGTTCCTGACCCTGGACCAATCGATGCCCAGGCCGTTGAGGTAGGACCTGCCGACGACGCGGCGCCAGTGCTCGTAGTCCACCGTGAAGTCATCCGGCTCCGGCTTCCCGTACACCCCGGCCCGCGCGGCGTCGAGCCAGTACGGCGGCGTCCGCACCCGCCGCGGCCATTCGACGGGCCACCGCGCGCCGCGCTCCGACGGGACCGTCGGCACGCGGTGCATGCACGAGTTGAGGCGGATGTACCACGCCGCGTTGGCGTCGTCGTCGTCGCTGCACATCGGCGGCTGCTGCCGCCTCCTGCCCTCGTAGCACTCATTGGACGTCGGCTTGCGGTAGAAGGCGGCGCCGATGCCGTTGAGCCGGTCCTTCTTGATCGCCGCCAGCTCCCAGCACATGGATTTCGTCAGAGACGTCATCGCTGTATATACAGGCGAGCAAGAAATTTCCCATTAGTCATGAGCTGCCTGGCTCTGATCGACCAAAGGACGTCCATGGTGAGCAAACGTGCCTTTCCAGATCTCGACGTCCTCCGGCAGCTTCTGGTACACCGGCGTCGCCGACCAGACAAAGAAGCCGCCGGGGCGCAGGACGCGGTTCAGCTCCAGGAGGAGGGCGCCACCTACACGTAGTCACAGTCACACAATGTTGTCGCATCGTCGGCAATGATCTCATCAGAACGGAGTGGGAGGGGGCGACGGCGTACCGTCGGCGTGCCATGGCACGCGGCACCGCGCGCAGTGGACGAGGTCGAATGCCTTGCTGGGGAACGGCAGGCGCTTGGAGCCCATGACGGCGGAGATGGCCGGGATCCCGCGCTCGAGCGCCATCTGCACCTGCGCCTCGTGCTCGTCCTTGGGCGCGAACGACACGGTCGCCACGTCGCGCTCGAACAGGTAGCCGCCGAAGCTCGCCACGCCGCAGCCGACGTCGAGCACCACCCGGGTGTGCTTCCCCCACGCGATGCCGCGCACAGACTGCAGCTCAATGAAACCAAATAATGAATGAGCTCTGATCGTATCGTTCGACATCAATGTTGCTGGCTGAGCACCTACCTGCTGAAGGAAGTCGATGTAGTGCAGGGCGCCATGGATGAACTGCGTGCCGCCGCCGGGGAAGGTGAGGTGCTGCCCGCTCACCTTCACCCAGTTCTGGTGACCCTTCACCTCCACCAGCTTCGTGTGCGGCACGTTGCTGTACCATATCTGCACGTGCACGTCGTCGCCATGACACGACACACGAGTTAGCAGTGCAAGCTGGGCATGCAACAATGAGCGTGAGAAGAATTCACCGCCACCTGCGTACCCTGTCTCGGCTCTTTGGCCACTCGATGGGCCGGCGGTATCCGCCGGGGAGCGGGACGAGGCATGTCGGGCCCTCGTCAGGGCAGTGCCGCTCCCGGTGCTCGTACCGCCGGAAGTTCTCCGGCCGGAGCTTCTTGATCGCCTTCTCGTTGTCCAGGCACGGGATGTAGTCCGCGCCGGCCTTCACGTTGCACACCCGCCACTCGTGCTCCTCGCCGCCGTCGTTCTCGCTGCTGCTGCCGGCGTTCTCGTCGCGGCGGTCTTTCTCCCGGTGGGACTGGTCGGCCTGCGTCGCCCACGCCTTGTGCTCCTCCGTGCGGGCTTCGCCGACGAGCGAGTCCTCCACGCTGCGGCCGTCCTGGCTGGCATTGCCGTCCGCGTCCTCGGATACTGCCGGCTTGTCGCCGTCGCCGCCGTCCCCATTCTGGTCACGGAAAACCTCGCCGCCGCTTGCGTCCGACACCGACGAGTGCACTTGCTCTTCGTTCTGCGGATGTTCATTGCCGCGCTCCTCCTCCGGCTGACGCTGCTCGCTCTCCTCCCCCGTTCGTTCGTCGCCGTCGATCTGGGGCTCCTCCTGCGCTTCCCGGCGAAGGCCCCCGCCGGCGGCCTGCTCGTCGAGCGCGCTCTGCTCCTCCTCCCGCTGCCTTTGCCCCGCGTTGCTCTCCTCCTCGATGCCGCCGTCCAAGTTCTTCTCCTCGACGGCGGCGGCCCGAGCCTGCTCGTGTGGCATCTCCAGCTGCGGCTCGCGACTCTCTTCCAGCACGGCCTCTTGCTCCTTCGCCGCGTCCTCTGCGTTCGCCTCGCCGCCGCCGGCCACGGTGTCACCGTCCTCGCCCTTCACGTCCTCCATGGCCGCCGCGGAGATCCTGTGCTCCTCCTCCATGCCCGCCTCGTCGGAGCCGCGCTCCTGATCTTGATCGTCCGGCTTGGCGTGCGGGTCGTCCAGCACGGCCGCCGCCGAGACGGCGCTCTTCTGCTGGGGCTCCACCTCGGTGAGGTTTTCTTCGTCTTGTACTCCTCCTCGGTGAGGCTTCCCGGAGGACGCGTCGCCGTCCGCCCTCGCCCCGCGCGGCGGCGCCGGCGCGGCCCTCTCCCTGGTCACCTCGTACGCGAACGACGACCGCGTGGTGTGGCGGTACGCGGTGACCGTGCCGGCCGCCGCGTCCCCGTCCGCCGCCGCCGACGACGACGACGCGCTGGAGGTGGACGTGAGGAAGTAGGCCCCCGCGACGCACAGCGCGACGAGCAGCGCCGTCGTGGCGTAGTAGACGCACGCGGACGCCGCCGCCGAGGACGACGACGACGCCGCGCCGCCACCGCGCTTCCCGCCGGCGCGCGAGCCCCGGGAGCCCCCTGCCATGGACGACCGATCCCGCATGCAGGCAGAGCAGATGGGATTGCGCTGCCCCGCGCGCGCGGTTGATCTGTTACCAAAGAAAAGTTAATCTTGAGGAACTTTGGGCTAGTGGTTGATCAGGGTTTGTTTTTGGCGGAGTGACGCGTAATCTTGGGGACATGGGGTGATCCCCGCGCGTCGGGGGTGGTCGTGCGTGGGGATGACATGTGGAGCCAGCGCGCGGTAGTGGTGGGACGTCGACGAGCCGCGTTGCTTAACAAGCGGGGCAGTGCATGGGAGATGGATGGAGGGAGAGACAAGCGTCTCCCCTTCCTCTCGCTCTTTGAGACTTTGGCCTTTCCATGGTCTGCTCCGTGTTTCTTTTCCCTCTGTCCTTGTGTTTCATTTTATCTGGGATCTATCCTGCCACTGTCTCTTTGATTTCTTTATTAGAAAAGAAAAACCAGAATGAACGCCATGCAACATGTAGCTAGTGGCCAAAATACAGTTGTGATTGCAATTTGCTAACCAAAATGTTGCTAGGAAATGTTAAATCTGGCTAGCATTAGTAGTATATACCGAATTTTGGGAGATAAATATCTAAGAAACTATCTTAAATACCTAGGCGTGTCATGGCCACAACATAGCAAAACACATTAACAAATTCTCTATCTTAAAAATTAAAAATAACTTATTAAAGTTATATAGTTGATATATAGAAGAACAGTTAGGCCTACTAGGCCAAGTCAAGGTGCCAAACTAGAACTTAAATCCAAAACAAAAAAAAAATCTTGAAAGTTTCCGGTACCATAGTGCCGTGAAAGCACCATGCTTGCAGACATTTAAAGTTCAATTGAGCAAACTATATTTGTAATTTCCTGCCAGGTAATTCATTCCCAACCGCACCATGTCAAAGTCATGCAAAAGAGCAACACTATACACTGTCCATTGAGTATTGAGGGCAAACCAAAAGAAATGTTAAAGGGAAATTCAAACAAAGCAAATGAATAAATAAAAACAAAAGCAAGTTGGTCCTCTTTCCTGTAGTCAGTGCAATGACACGTCACGTCCAAGCATCCAAAAATGGCACCATGAGACCAATAACTCATGCCTGGAACTGGAAAGTTCGCACGAAGGATTTCCTCTTCTGCTCACAGGCCGCATGATTGACCGAGCCGCTGCACTGCATCTGCATGCCCCCCAACCAACAACCAGGAAGCCATCTGCCCATCTCGTCCTGTCCGATCAGAACGGGTTACAGCTTAGTAGTACAGAGTTACAGGTCGCGTAAAGGGCATGCCGGCAGCCATTTCTAAGCCTGCAAAAACTTGGATTCTCACCTACGGTTAGGTCACCATGGTTTTCCGTAGATGAAGGTACCAAAGGCAATTAGATGGACATGACCAGTCATGTGAGCTACTGAGCTACATCCTGCAGGTGGTTAATTGTAGCTGCTCCTTTTCTCTTTTTTTTTTCCTGTTTGACTGATGGGCAATGGGAGTTCTTCCTAAGCTGTACAGAAGTACAGAACCACCTTGCTTGAGACTTGAGAGTAGATAGCTAGTGTAACCTTTTGTCCCTAACCTCACATGTTTAAAAATGACATGGAAACATGGCTCTTTAGATGATAAGAGTTGGTACATGAGCAGAGGGTTAGTCAAGTCAAGTTGGAAATAGGGGTTGTGGAGGAGCACGTGAAGTAGTTGAGTGGTGTATGATGCACTAAATCTTGCATGCCTTAATGATCTAAAGGCACAGGACCGTTAAACAGAATCTTATTCAGCTCAAGTTTCTTTTTTTTAACCCCTGGAGACTAGTCGCCTCAAGTTTTAGTTTTAGTTAGTCGCGGTATGTTTGTTTTAGCTTTGGTTTTTGGTAAAGTTGATTCTAAAATGTGGTTGCGGAGAAACCGATTCTAAAGGATGATTTTGGAAAAAGTGATCCTAAGGTGTGATTGCGGAGAAACCGATTCTAAAGAGTGGCTTTAGAAAAGCTGATTTTGAGTTGTGGCTTTGAAGAAGCTGATTTTAGACATGGCTTTAGAAAAACTGATTCTGGATTGTCAGTTGTGACTTTAGAAAATCTGATTCTAGGTTGTGGCACCAAAAGCTGTTTCTAGAGCGTGATTTTGGAAAAGCTGATTCTAGATTATGGTTTTAGAAAATTTGATTGTATGAGTATGGCTTTCAAGGGGGGAAAAACAAATTCTAAACTGTGAGAATGAGAGATTGCCTTTTGCTCTGCGTTGTGTCCCTACTGGCAACCTCGCTAGCTTGAGGGTTCAGAATTGAGACCTCCGGGCAGCAGACGGCAAAGGCCGGCAAAGGAAAAGGGAAGAAAAGCCCGATGACGATCCGGTAGCCCAAACCGTGCTAACCGTTGTGCCAAAAGCCACCACGCCGCGGCAGCCGGCAGGAAGGTCCCTGAACCGCGCGACCGACCGATGATGATGGCACGTGGATCCATCGGAACGAGCCGAGAGGCCGGCCGGCCGGCCAGCCGGCGCTTACACCCACGCCGCGCGAGCGCGCGCGTCACGAGGCTGGGCGGGCGCGGGCGGTCACACGGCACGGGCGGGCACGGCGGCCCAGGCTTTTCACCGATTCGGCAGCCCCCGTCCACGTCGCAGCTCCACCGCTCGTCCTTTTGCCTCCCCGAATTGCACACACACGCCTTGTCCTTCACCGCCTCCGCCTTCCTCCTCCGCCTCCAACTCCTCCTCCTTATCACAGCGCACTCGCGGCTGCCTCTGCCTTCATTCTCCCCCCCATTTCTTCTCCACAGCTCTGCTCTCCTCTCCCGTGAACGACCTGCAGCAGCAGCAGCTATAGCCTAGCATCTTGAGAAGCTGGCCGAGAATCCCAACAAGATGGGGCGCGGCAAGATCGAGATTAAGCGGATCGAGAACGCGACCAACCGGCAGGTCACCTACTCCAAGCGCCGCACGGGGATCATGAAGAAGGCGCGGGAGCTCACCGTGCTCTGCGACGCCGAGGTCGCCATCATCATGTTCTCCTCCACCGGCAAGTACCACGAGTTCTGCAGCCCAGGAACCGAGTAAGCAGTGCTCATGATTCTCTTCTTCTTCTTCTTCTTCTTCACCACCTGCTCAATTTAGCTTCTTCTGTCGGTGGCTGCTGTGTTCTTGATTGTTTGATTGACTGATTGCAGCATCAAGACCATCTTTGACCGCTACCAGCAGGCCATCGGGACCAGCCTATGGATCGAGCAGTATGAGGTGATTGTCTCCTTTTGTCTTTCCTTTCCCTCTCTTTTTTGCATCAGCAAACTACCTACTCGCTGCTTTACACCTCATCTGTCCATGAGATGATGAGATCTGAAACAGAATCATGTGTTTTAATTGTTTTGACTTCTGCAGAATATGCAGCGCACGCTGAGCCATCTCAAGGACATCAATCGCAACCTGCGCACGGAGATTAGGTCAGCACGGGATCACTTTCCTCTTTCCTCTCTCTCTTTGGTTTTTCATGGGGATTTCTGAGGAAGATTGGGGATTAATTCGCAAAGTTTGGTTAACTTTGATGCTTGATTTGTGCGTTCAGGCAAAGGATGGGTGAAGATCTGGACAGTCTGGAGTTCGACGAGCTGCGCGGTCTTGAGCAAAATGTTGACACCGCTCTCAAGGAGGTTCGCCACAGGAAGGCACGTACAAACCCTAACCTTTTGGTTCATCTCTCCAAGCTAGATCTACCTCTTCTGCACACTGATGATGTCCTCTTTGGATCTGTTCATATTTCGTGCTCCTTTGTAGATCTGCGTTTCCTGATTTGTTTGTGAATATTGTCTTTCATTGGTAGATCTGTGTGCGTTTTTTTTTCGTGAGTGTGAAGTTAACAGAAGATTTATGACACTTGGAGAATATGATACTCCTGGTTCATTCCTTAATCCTTATGGATGCATGCATCTATGTTCTATTCGTTATTTTGACATCAAAATTAAACAGCAACGTTTTGCTGTGACATTTGTTTTTGTGTACAAGGACTGGTTCTTGTTCTCAAAATAAAAGCTGGGAGAGAATTGACTGTAATTTAAAATCCGTGTACAATTTCATCTCATGCATGTTCATGTTTTAACCTTCTATATCTCCTTTTCTGATCTTTTTTTTTCATTTGATTTTGCAGTATCATGTGATCACCACACAGACTGAAACCTACAAGAAGAAGGTAAGATTTAAATCCAAGCATTCTTGCTCCGTTGAGTATTACACTGCACATCCATTTGCTCATATACATATTCCAAGTCAATTGGGCAAGTTTAAGAGCTAGTTGCCCCCCAATTTGCCATCACTGCACTGCATAACCTCCTTTGCCTTCATCACTTGTGATCAGTATCTTAAGTTAGCCCAATCGACATGCTAATGTTTCCAAATCAGTCTTGTCATTATTGGTCAAAGTTTTAATTTGTCATTTCTCTCTCTTTTTAGTTTATTCAGCTTTTCTTTCATATAAACATAGGTGTATTCTTCGGTTAAATCCATTATTTTTGCAACTTAAATAAGATATACAAAACTGATAAATTAAATTTGCTTGCCACCTCTTCCTGTGTATACCTTTAATTTCTACTAGTGCATCTGCTATTCATACTTATTTAAGACTAAGAAAACCATGCTGGTATATGCAACTAACCCCAACCACCTTCAAAAGCTTTGTACTGCACATTTGACTATTCAAGTAGTGATCAAAGCAAATATCTGACAGACACCACCACGCCTCGAACTGGAACTTGCATGCTATTGCCCAGTGTACATTAGCATGCATGTCTGTGCATTTCCACACTCAACTCCTTCTCCATGTTAATTCGAGGCTCTACTCAAAGTAGCTCCACGTTGTAGAGCACTAGTAGATCTTGGTCCATCTCATGTGCTCGATCGCATGCACGCACTCGTACACATGGTGTGCAACGCTGTATTCGACAATCAATAGGCTCATTGGTCTCTGTCTTTTAGAAGCTACAATGAATTGAGAACCAGAAAGCAAAGGACGCTAGTGTTGGGGCATCCTCCGTACGGATTCGTCTGCGTGTTTCTCCCGTTAAGCCTGCTAGCTTATAGACCGCTGCCTGCAGATCGTTGCTTATTTGGTCCCCCGGCTATCTTGGGGAGTAGCATGTCAAACACTGATTTTTATGATGTTGCACCGTAGCATGATACACCCACAGATAAGGACCAAAGTGGAGGCTTTATGGTTTGCAGGAGTATGGAAATGGAACCCATTAGTGTGGAGGTACTTTGGCTTGATTACTGAATGTTTGTAGTCTTTCAGTACACAGCCGTGCCACACGACCATTCATGTGTGTTGACTGAAACATGCATCCAGCTCATCATTTCCAAATCACCCACAATTTCACCTCGCGAGCTCTAGCCACCTCCAGTCCATCCCCACCACGTGAAGGACTTATGTTGTCCATCTCAGATATGCAGATAGCTCCTCTTCTCTTTATAAATGTAGCATAATAAACAATTAAACATATAATGCGGTTAAAACAATTATTGCTACAGTAACATATTTTTCAGAGTTTTTTTCCCCTTTGTGGAAACATTAATTTGTTTATTTCATGCTGTTAGAATATGTAATTGAGCTTAAGCACCCCCCCTCTAGGGTTTTCTTGTAGGATAGGCAAGGGTTCCTCCTAACCCTAGAACCCTTGCCTATATATGTGTACGTGCTATGCACCTCCATAATCAATTTATAATTTCCCTAGTCATATTTGCTTTCACGTGCTAGTAGCATTTTAAGAAACAAGCTATTGTTACCTGAAAACCTTGCTTTTAGTTAAACAAGATATACAAGTGTATGCTTTTAATTTGGTCATTGGACATGCATGAATAATGGATGGACCAATAATGTGTGTACGTTGATCCACTGTTCTTGTTGAGCATTTTATTGGTGATGAACACACATACACAAAAAAAATTTCAGGAACCATGAACACACATACATGGGACCATGCATACAGTAGCACCACACTACCGGATACTACCGATCGAGCACAGTACAGTGAGTGTTGTCTGAGCTGTTCCACATGAATTGAGCTAGCTAGGCATACAGTGTTGTCTAAACGACTGCACATTATTGCTTGTAAACGTACTTGCTTCTTTGCTACTCCCTTCATTCCAAATTATAGATCGTTTTGAACTTTCTATGTTCATAGATTTATGCATCTAGATATAGGGTATATCTAAGTGCATAATAAAATTTATGAATCTAAATAAGCTAAAACGACATATAATTTGGAACGGAGGGAATAGCTAGAAACTGAAAATGTACCAGCAGTGATGACGTTTACTCTTTATTAGGCTTATTCTCTACACCATATATGACGTCAATGATTTTCGATTTTTGTTATACTCCTACTTGATAGAGATCTGGTATAAGATTATATACAGAACGACCATTGCTTAACTAATTTTTTTTAATCCTGTGCATGCATATGCGTTTGCAGGTGAAGCACTCGTACGAGGCGTACAAGAACCTGCAGCAGGAGCTGGTACGTCCATGGTTAAGCAACTCGATCGCTAGCAAATTATTTTGTACTAGCAGTAATTAATTTTGTGCCACAATTATAGAATCTCTCGCAGATGCTGCGGTTTGTGATCGATCTGCTAGCAGGAATTTTTTCCGCCGCTTCATATGATCCTGACGTTTGCGCCGCGTGCAGGGCATGCGCGAGGACCCGGCGTTCGGGTTCGTGGACAACACGGGCGCCGGCGGGTGGGAGGGCTCGTCGGTGACGACGCTGGGTGGCGGCGCATCGGCGGCGGACATGTACGCCTTCCGCGTGGTGCCGAGCCAGCCCAACCTGCACGGCATGGCCTACGGCTCCCACGACCTGCGCCTCGGCTGATCTGATCTAGCTAGCAGTTGCCTGCTTGCCACGCGTGCAGCTGGTGTCGCTGCACGCCCAATGCAAAGCAAGTTCATCACGGAGTAATCGTCCAGGTATTATTGTAACGAATAAATGCAGAGCATGTACCGTCCGGCACCAGCTAGCTCTCTTCGTAGTACTGTCATGTAATGCATTGCTGTCTGTGATCGTCTATGATTATTGTATCGTGGCACTATGTTTGTGCTGTTGATTACATTGTTTGCAAATATAATGCTACTGTATTACTGCATGATGATGGTTGGATTGACTTGCATGCTCTTGATCCCGGTTTGACATGTCGATAAATATCATCAGTGTCACAAATTCCATTTTTTTTAAAAAAAAATCAATCGGAAGCAGCACCGCCGGTCCCAGCAATTTTGTCTGCAAGGCAACCGGCCTATCCGTCGGCCCGTCGTCGTTCGTGGGCGCCCAGGGCGCTCGATGAACGTAGTTTTGGGCTTCCGTGGGACCTAACTAGCTGGGCCTGCATCCCGAATGCATACCATCATTTCTGTCGTCCTTTTCCTTTGTTGGTGATCTCGTTCCTCTCTGTTTTTTTTTTCTGAGAAGGATGCTTCCTTTCCTTCTTTTTTGTTTACTACCCCGTGGTGTTTATAATTTCAAGCATTAGTACTCGTTTTCATTGCATCTGAATGTCGAGTTTTGGTCAAACTCACCCTACTCCCTAGGAGAATGCGATGCTACTTGTCGGCCTACTCATGCTTTGCTTTGGAATCCACTAGTTGTTCCAAAAAGGGACTGTGTTCAAAAAAGAAATGGAGAGAGAAAGGAGCCCAAAGCAAGAGAGACAAACAGTGTCTTTTCGGCGCCGTGTGCTTTACTTTCATTGCCATGTGCTGGCTTCTTAATCATGCGAAACCGGTTCCGAAATCATCATCAAGTTGATTGCCCGCGTCCAAGAAAATGTTTATTCGAGTAATAATAGTTATTAATTAAAAGGACTGCTCCCAAAACGAAAAGACGAGAGGAGAATGGGACGGACTGGGCTTTGGGCTCAAAGGTACAAACTGACCGGACTTTCTGCAGCAAAAGGGCCCCAACAAAGGTGCACGGGCCGACCTGCCGGCCGAGATAATCAAATTTAAAGACGACGTCACATGAACCCCAACATCTTCTAAATATCCCATCGCCAGCAGAAAAGCAGTGGTATTTGACACTTTGTCAGTGATGGAGATACATCATGCTGCATCTCATCATAAAAAAAAAAATTAAAGAACTTTTTTTTTTCTTAAAAGAGACGGTCATGTTTGTGTTTCTTTTGGTCTTGGCTAAATGACCCTTCATTCAAACGTAATTATCACGAGATCAGAACTTGTCTTTTCGAGGGAAAAAAAACAAGATCAGGATTCAGACACGCTGACATTACCTCTCCCCATCCATCAGAGATCTTCTGCTCAAATCAAGGCGATTCAGTAATTTCTTTTTGCGGCGCCATAAGTCAAAGGTGGTAATCGAACCGGACCCACTGGTCGGGGGGAAAGTGGCTTTTCCCTCCAAGTTTGTTCATCTTGCGGACAGTGACACAAGGAGAACCTACCTATGGGGCTCTTAGTTCGTCCCTTACGCATTGGCAATCTCTGACGAAGCTGCATCTAGATCGGCATGCCATCTCGCAATCACACAGCTACTAGTCAACAAATTCATGATCATCATCGTATTGGAATTTGGAAACAACTACAATTACTTTTTTTTCAAAGTACAACCACAATTACTAATTCCCCGGTATGAAATCTATGGGATTAGTTGAGAGTGAAGCAGCATTACCATATCATAAATAATGTCACAGCGCTAATTACATCCTAGATGCTAATTACAGATTGTTGGATTTGGAAGGCTCGATCGATCTTTTGGTAGATGCATGGTTCTTCCTCACACGCTATAGCTACAGATACCCACTTTACACACAACTTGGTTGGATACTCAGCAAATAGTATTGGCCACCTGTAGCTGCCTAGCTGAAAGAGTTTTTATTTGCTCAACTAAGCAAAATTATCAGGACAATAAAACAAATGCAAGAAATCAGAAGCAAAAAAAAAACTCAGATTGCATCATCAAAATCCTCCCCTAGCTAGAGATAGTGGTAGACCAATGCAAGCAAGGTCCTGAAGCAGTTGTAGCTGGTGTGCTTTTGGCAGTAACGGCACGCATCGCTTTGATCACAGGATTAAGCGACGATGGAGTGGGTAAGGGGAAGAATAATCGAGAAGGTGGCTGGACTAGTGCCCGGCACCAGGCAAAGCTGGCCGTAATTTGCGCTAGCTAATAGCTAGGAAAAAGGGGGCGGCCTCGACAAGGTAGCCGACAAAACGAAAGAAGCATCCATCCACCGCAGCTGCAGCTGCAGCTGCTTGTTGTTAGTAGTATAATCGTTTGGTTAGTCGAGAGTTACAGTACGTGATGTCATGATCACATAGAGACAATATGTGTACAGCGCCATAATTAGGTCAGCTGCTGAATCCATTATCACTTTTTTCATCAGGCTTGCATTTTTTTTTATACATATTGCAAGTGGAGACACGGAATTTCAGTCAGAGGGATAGTTCAGTTCACAAGATCAGAAATACTCCATAATGTTGTTGTGTATTTGTCAAAGCAACTGTGAGTAGAGAGTAATGATCAAATTCAAGATAAACAAGAATTCTTGCGGATCGCTTTGTCTTCCTTTTTCCTCCTTAATGAAAAACGTGCGTTGAACGTTTTTTGGGAAAAAAAAAAGAAGAAGAGAAAGATGTTAATAATTGAGGGTGTGTGCGAATTGAATTGACGATGATTGTCCATGGGTACTACTACGGCTACGTGGTGCCCGATCTCTGACGCGCGTAGTACTGATGATTCTGAAGTGGATCCGGGTTTGCCGTTGCCGGGCGCGCACTGGTGTCAGACGAGTTCAGAAGGTGGCCGGCGGAGTAGCGGAGAGGACCACGCAGGCGCAGGCGCAGGCGCAGCAGCCAGCAGGTGGGCTCTGCCCCAGGCGGCCAGGCCCCAGCCAGCAGCAGGGTAGCAGCAGGCGGCGCAGACTGGCTCGCTGCGCTGCGTTTGCTTCCACGCCCCATCCGATCCAACATGTATTGGAAGTTCCCCTGTGTCGTCTCCGTCCGAGCTCCCTCTCTGACCTGCTGCTGCACGGCACTGCATCTCCTTTGAGCTGAGCGGCCGCCCATCCTGCCATCGATGGCGAGTTGGCAACCCATGCTCATGCAAGTGCAGCCCATTGAGGTTCAGATTCAGTTCACTCCAGGCACCTGCAGCCGCAGATGTCTGCTTGGGTGTTGGACTCTCGTTGGGTGTCCACTGTCCAGCCAGTGTCCTCGGCCTGTTCGCTCGCCCCAGCTCGTCGTACGTGGAGATGGATTGTGCTCGCCGGCCGGTGCAGTGATACACAGTATCCCCTGTACTGTACACTACGTGCTTGTGTTCACTGTTGAGTGTAAACGAGCAGTCTACCGCGCGCTTGCAACAGTGTTTCGATCGGTGCGTGTGTTGCGTAGTGGACATGATGCCCGGCGCAGGCGTCGTCATGATGCAAGTCGGTAAATTTTGTCTCAGGTAGGTGCGCAGGGGGTCAGTGCCTCAGTCGTGGGTGTAGTGTACTCTTCTCCGGAGACTGGAGCTGAGGAAGCAAAAGATCGAGCGTGATCTAGCTACATGCGTGCTGTTCCTGCACATACGCATATCCAAGACGGCATACTTTGTTGAGCAAAACTAGTTGTACTACTAAGTACTCAGCTCCAAGAAAGCAATCAATCCTTAGTTTTGTGCAGCCAGTAAGCTAGCTTGGATATGTAGCCAGCTCAGCTCCAAGAGGAAACACAAGGGTACTTGCCGGGGCTCTTGCTGCCTCCCATCAGCAAGCACTAGAAAACACAGGGTACTATCGCCTCGGTCCTGACGAGGCCGGGGCGCTGAAAGAAAGCGTCAGGTCTCAGCAGGGCCAGCCCAGCCGCGCGCGCACTGCCCAAGGCCACCTCCTTGCCTTGCGATGCGACGACTAGCCTCTAGCCGGCCTCTACTACTCCTACTCTCCCTTTCCTAGCGGCGAGAGGCAGTACATGCCATGACTTTGCCATGCTGTGCTCATCCAGTTGTTGTTGGATTAGCATCCGGCCAGCAGCTCGATCTGGTCTCCTTGATTGGGACGGCGGATTAAGCAGCAAAGCAAATTAACAAAGCGATTTCTGCCCTTGTCACGACGTGGATCGATGCAGCGCTAATCTGAATTGGTTAGGTTAAATCGCCGGCGCGCGCGGCTGGGGGAGAGGCCTAGTTTTATTCGGGCGAGCGGCGCGGGCACATGCGGGACAAGGGACGACGCGGTTTGGTGCGCGCATGTGCTGCGCGGCTGCCGATCATCACATCGCAGCGCTGCGCGTACGCGTCTTGTCTTTGTATAGGATACCGATGGATGCATGCGGCTCTTGATACTGTTCTGCTTCGTGGTTAAGTATGTGGTAGCGGTAGACTAGTAGTAGAGTGCTAGTAGGGAGCAGCGGCTACTGCAGCAAGCAAGCAGCAGTAGTGTTCTTTTTTCTCCTAACTAACTAATCCTAGCAAAAGGTTGGGAGGCAACATTAGCAATATAGCATGATGCATGCAAGACAAAAGTGCAGGGTAGGTATATGTGTGTGTCGTAGTAAAATTAGTCCTCATGCATGCATGCTGTCAATGGTGACCTTTTTTCATGAAGATTTTTTTTTGGAGGATTTTTACATTACAACTCTATATTGGATCTTATTCGGTTAATCTCATATTTGGTGGATTTGTTAATCCCTTTCATTTTCATCGGGGGAGGTGAATACGCCGAGCAACATAAACAATGAAGAAAATCGACAGGAATTTTCCTGAATTTCGTAGCAAATAAAAAATTATCTTAAAGAAAGAGAAAAAAAATTATCTAACAAGGTGTTCATATGGGTAGGGAGCATAGGTGTCAGTTCCCACATGTGTGTACATGTAATGTGTGTTTCAAAGAAAAAACAAACTTATAGGTCAACCCAACATTACGTCCGCTGTATATGCTACCAACAGGGTTCTTGATACAGTAGTAGAACTGTTGTCGCATGCTTAATATGTATACACCCTTGTTTTTCTAACAAATATGCCAGAATGCTGCCTGCACAACACAGTGGTTCATTCTAACAAAAAATGTACTTTGACCCCTTCGTGATCTCTCATAACTAACAATGGTCCCGGAAATTATAATCTACTACTGCTACCAATAGTTAAGTGCAAAAGAATTACGCCGCAAAAGAAATTATTGTTCATGTGCTCCTGCCTTCAGCCAATACATAATACACACATGCCCTATTCTCTAGCGACGTACGCCTACACATGAACTGCAATTAAGTGCCATTATTTGTGATCGGCCAATTAAACATTTTACAAATTTGTGCCAAAAGAGACATGTGAGAGCCATCTCCCATCCTTTTACAAATTAAAGTTCTCTTACATTTGGGACCATCTTCATATGCTTGCATTGCATTGCTGCTGCTTCCATTTCCATCCCAACACTAATAGCTATACTCCTAAGTGCTACTTCATCTAATCATCATGCATCCATGGCAATTAGTAAGAGAGAGAGGGGGTGGCCTTAACCTAACAAGCTTAGCTAGCTCAGCACTACACTTCCCCCATGCAGTGAAATTCTTGCACCTATTCAAGCTCGGACAAGCTGACTAGGAGGGCCCAATAAGCTGGCACCCACCGGGCCCACTGACCCAGTGTACTATGAAGAGTACAAATCTCAACTGAGAATAAATGAATCTTTGCAATTTGGTCCCTATAGACATGTAGCTGTGGTTGTACACATATATAGATCAGGGCAGGGTGTTAGGTGTGGATAGCATTGGCCCAATAAATTTTAATTGTTAGGTCTGATTCCTTCTTTGCTGCAGCAGGATTCTGGAGGTGGCAAAGGGAGGGGGGAGAGCTAGCTTAGCAGCTACCTCTTGCTTGCTCATGAAAGAGGAGGTCAAAATTTGTTGTTGGAGAGGGTCAAGTGGTCCACAAAATCTAACAAGGCCTAACTCATCATGCATGTCACTTTCCTCCTCCCATGTATGAGATGGAGATGTGTAATTGGGGGCTTCTATGCGTTGTGCACCAATGTATATGACCAATACACATCAACTACTTTGGTTTTTTTAATCTTTGTATAGTCCACTTCTTTGAAAAGGGTAAAACCGGATTCGTATGGTTGGTCTAATTAGTTAGGCATATATGCTAGTCTGCAATTATTTATGTGAGAGGGTAGTATGATGCAACCTTAATTGCTTGATGGGCTAATCAACTGAAATATATAGGTTGTTGAATTTGCGACGTCTATACATGCATCACGGAGACTATATATTGAGATCATAGAAAATGAATATTCTGTTGTTGGTATTAGGACCCTATATGTAAGTAGCTAGGGAGATGTATGCATAGGTGTATTCATGACAAGAAAACGACCTTCAATTTGTGAACCATGGATGTGAAGTGGGGAAGACACACTATTCATCACGCATCGCATTTTAGTGCGAGCTACTATTGCTCTACTACGTACCACAGGAAAAGGATAGCATTAAGGTCTAAATCAAGATCACGAATACATGCATGTACATGCAAGACCTAAGTGAGGTCTCCTTTTTTTACAAATTTAGTTTTCCGTAAGTTGTCAGGTATTTTTGTTAACCACATGGTATAAAAATCCTGCAATTGGCATGCTGGATTTGAAAATACAGTTGTGTTTTTGGCATGCAAATTTAGTAACCATTACTGACGGTGGAACTATATATTTGCTATTTAATAATTGATCCAATCCAATTTATCGAGGATCTAACTTAACTCAATAAAAACTCAGCCGCCTTGCAAAAGAAAGCCTAGATGAAAAATCATCATATTACTCCGATCACAAGTTTAGCGCATCAAGATATATGGAACATTAATACCATCTTCCATGAAAATATGCATGATATATCTAACCCAAGAAGGATTATTATATATATGTCGTGATAGTACTTTTCATGTTAGATGAATCTACTAACATTAATTGTACATTATCGATCTATCTATTTTATATATATTTGGTGCCCAAAATTGGGAAAAAAATGTTTGATTGCTTGGTAGGAGGTCTACAATTACATGTATTTTTTTTATGAAATACAATACAGACACATATACTCACATACCTGCACTGAAACTACTTGTACTTACTATTGGAGAAGTGCATAGGAGCATAGACATATCTAGCTTCTTTTCATCTAGAACCAGCACGCATGCATGTTTAGCTACCTAGACAACGATCGAGTAGACAAGTAATTCGCACATGCATGCATTGCAGGCTAGCCAAAAAAAAACGAGCACAAACTAGCGTACTGTGCATACGTTACATCGAATCATCAATCAATACGAACTGCTAGAAGATTTAATTGCATAATAAACTGTACTTGTTATGTCATTTTCACAAATCCAAGATTAGGGTGCACGACTATATAAATATTCTATAGCCACGATCTATTCAAACACATTATATTTTTCTCATGTGTAGTGGGGGTTTGCATTGGCACATCTCCTTTGTAGTTGAGAGAATAAAAACAAGGCTTTCTCAACTGATAAGGGTTACATTTATTCATATCCTACAATTCACGGTGGACAGCCACACACACACACACATACACACACACACACACAAAATTCAATTTACTCCTAGCTGTTATATTCCCAGCAGAAAATTGGCCAAATCTGACATAGTTACACTTCATTGTGGTGTTTTAGGTTTTAAGCAATTCATTCTATAGCCACTCATATATGCTTCTTCTGAATTATCTAAGAGTAATATAATATTTTTGTTTTATGACCAAGAGTAAAAGTATAATGTTTCAAAAATTTCAATTCAAAACTACACAGAAAGCATATAGAGAAAAATAGAGCGTACTACATAAACTACATATATTTGTCACAGTTTAATTTATACACACCGTAACTTCAACCCTTTTGTATATAATCAAGCCACAGAAACACAAAAGAGTGTAGTACCACTAAAATGCATGACAGATCGAGTTGAGTTTAAAGATCATACGAATATAATTCTCACCTTTGAAAATTTCATGCATCTTACTTGATGAAAGAAAAATTGGGCATATGTAAACAACCTACAAAGCATGATGTACATTCTCAGAACCCAAAAACAGTTCAGAATAATGGAGTAATGCTAGTGTTCTTGGTTTTCACAATATTACTGCATGAGATATTCTTCCATGGAGGGAAGTTTTCTTCTAATATAGCACTGCATATGTTTTGTAAGAAATTCTACACTTTCTATATGTAAGTGATAAAATTTTAAGCATCTCCAGTTAGATATGTGCATGCATCATATCCGAGCTAGGGACTATGAGTATTAGTTTATGTATATCCAATTCCAATTATTCCAAACTAATTAAACTGTTTTTTTCTGATTTAATAATAATGTATTTGAAAGATCATCTATACATGCCCTGTACTTTCTAAGTAACCACCATTATTTACTAGAATTACGTCATATATGAATGCAAACATAGATCGCTAAGTGAACTTAGGGAGAATAGGAAGGACAAGCATGAAGCTCAACTAGATACATTAACTTCGAATACAACACTACATACAAAAACTAAACCCCCAAAAGTGATATTGTCTATGTGCTAACCATTTTGACCAATGTAGATGATGTGTATGACATTGTGAGAGAGGCATTCAAATGTATGCATGCACCACAAGGAGGAGAACATGCAGATCTACTATACTCTTGATTAGTCGTCGGTCCACAGAACTGCGTTAACAATAATCCTGGTGTACAAAGCTACAACATCCCAAAATATATAGTTGCAGTGAGAAGGGGAAAAGGAACAAGCGAAGTAGAGATGAGGCTCTACAGCTAGACATAGCGCAAGGACAGTACACTGTACCACTCTACGTGTAGGCCGGCCGAGCTATCAGATTTTACAGAGTAGTGAAGCTAGGACAAGAGACCACATACCAAACTGTAGTACGTACACCTTTTGTGTTTTTTTTCAAAATTTATGGGTGGGTAATGTAATATATATATATATATATATATATATATATATATATATATAATGCACAGGTAGTTATTAATTGAAAGTGAGAAGTGTGTCAAGTGAAAGCAATATTGTTCTGTCTGTGTGAACTCAGAGACTAATGCCTAGTAGGCTTAATTGGATCAACCCTACAGCTTTTTTATAAGAGTAAACCATGTACATTGTTTCTTTAGACGACAAATCATGTACATTGTTGACATTCTTCCATCATTCCATGTGACTGGTATATGGTGGATTTCCCTTTTTATTGTTAAAGAATTGCAGCATTGATCTACGTCACTTCACCAAAAGAATATTGCAAATAGTACCCCTAGGAAAAGAGGAACAGTGGTGTGACAAGGTCACTATGTACTCTAGAGAGAGAAATGGAGAAGGAGAGAGAGGAGGAGGAGGGAGAAGCCAAGATGTTACAAGGCAGCATTGTCGAGATTAGCCAAAGGAACTAATCAAAAAGCCACATCAATCCCTGCAAAAATGCATAGAAATACTGCTGTACTTTTCCATGCTCTGGAGCAAGCACAAGCTGATTGCTCGTCCATCCCAAGGCAGAACAGCAAGTTGCTTTAAAAGAACCAAACTGGAGGAACAAAACATGCATCGGTAGAGCCCAAAACATGCAACAAATCATATAAAAAACACCAGTGCAAGAAACACCCAGCTTTACACAATCCAAATCCAGAGAGAGAAGCTTCCCCATGCATATATATGTATATATACAAAAGTAGATTAATGTAGGCAAGCACATTGTGATCTACGTAGTAGTACTAGTGTAGTACGCTACTTAATTTTATACTAGGGAGGATTAGCTTATACTAAACTAGATGATACTCTACAGCAGCACTAACTAATCACATGCTGCATGTCAAATGGAGTAAACAATTGAGGAGGAAAAAAACAACTCCCGCCATTTGAGGAATGAAGCTACACTTAAATTCTTCTCTTTGCATTGCATTAAGGTGGCTAATATGATTTATAACGTCGAAACAAGATTGATCAACAAGTAGTAGTACTAACTCTAGCTAACAACATTATACTCGATTGATCGCACATTAGTGTTCATCGATCACCGACTCGAATGAGTAGTAGTAGTAATAACAATTAAAATCTCTTCTCTTCTTGTCTCGAATTTGTTTGCTGATCACGACGACGACAACGACGATGACTTAGCTCATGCTCATCATATTTGGAAGTAAATGAAACCATCAAGGAATTAAGCTAGGATAGGAATCGAAGCAGCAGCTAGCTAATTAAGCTAGGTTCTAGGGTTATGAGGGAAGAACTGGGTGCCTGCGGCGAAGGCGCCGATCGGCGTCGGGTACGGGTCCATGAGCACCGCCGCCGACGTCGCCACCGTCGCCGCCGCCTCGCTGCTCCCCGCCGGCGACGACCCTTCCCTCGCCTGCCCCGTCAGCTGGTGGTACTCCGAGGACGGCGGCAGCTGGCCCACCGCCGCGTCGTCCGCCGGCCCGTGGTCACGCAGGATCCCCTTGAACGTGTGCCCGCCGATGCTCACCGCCGTCTGGTACGCGAGCTCCGCGTCCGGCTCGTCGACCGGCCCGATCCGCACGCACCGGAACACCGCCTCCACGCTCAGCTCCGGCGGGAACCTCCCGCCGCCGTCGCCTGCAACCCGGCATCACCATCATTTCATTTGGTTACACACTCCACGCCTCATGCCATGCCTGACGGTGCTGGAGGAGAGACGCCATACCTGAGGAGGTGGTGGTGGTGACCATAGCGGAGTTGGCCGATGGCAGGCGGCCGAGGGACCGGACGAGCTCGCGTGGCCGCTTGCTAGCGGCCGCGGCGGCGGCGGCGGCGCTGGCGCTGTTGTTGGCGGCGCCGCGGAAGAGCGCGGCGAGCTGCTGCTGGCGCTCGCGGCGCTTGGCGGCGGGGACCCAGGTGCTCTTGACGTGGGTGGGGCAGCTGAACCCGCGGCTCCGGCAGCAGGTGCGGCACCGCATGTGGGCGCAGTCCTTCTTGGCGTTGTTGCCGCAGTCCTGGCAGCTCGTCCCCGCCCGGCCTCCCCCCGCGCCGCCGCTGCCGGGGCCGCCGATCCCGCCGCTCCCGTCATGCGAGGAGAACCCCAGCACGACCCCCGTGGCCACGCCGGAGGAGAAGAACTGCGACGTGTGCGGCGCGGCCGCCGCCGCCTGCTGGTGCGGGTGCCATAGCTGGAACCCTATCCCCCCGCCCCCGCCGCCGCTGGCCGCCGTGTCGGCGGCCGCGGCGGCCGCCCCGCGCGCGTACAGGAACAGGCTGTCGGCGCCGATCGGGTGATCGCCGCCGCGTTCTCCGCCTCTCCCACCTCCACCTCCGCCGCCGCCTCTCAGAGAGAACCCAGCCATGCGAGGCAGCAACCACCACCCATCAAGATGAGCGAGAGAGTGCACCACAAAGAAGCCTCTCTCACCTAGCTCAGCTCCTACAGCAAAAATAAACAAGTAGAGATCTTGGGAGTAAGAAAAAAGGCAGCTGCAGGAGCAGAAGCCGCGCAGAGGCAACAGCAACAGCAGAACACGGCAGCGGGCATGGGGTTGTGTGACATGTAGTAGGTTAGATGAGCTGCGCTGCATATATAGATTGACATAGCTCAGTAGTGGATGGATGGATCGTAGATCTGTAGAGAGAAGCTCATAGACATAGAGAGAGATTTGTGTAAGCAAGCGTGTAGGAGATGAGGATAGGCTTGCTGATGAGTGGCATGTGCATGTGGGAGGAGAAGTGAGAGAAGCTTTGCTACCTCCTCATCACTCATCAGTGTGCTACCGCTGCTAGCAGTGCTACTCACCTTGCCTTTGCTGGAAATAGGAAGCTCTCGCCTCTAATCCGCGTCTTCTTGCTTAATTGCTTTCCGCTCTTGGCCTCTTGGTCTTGGGTCTAAGCCTCTCTTCCTCTTTCTCTCTCTAGAAGTAGTATCTGGAGGAGGGAGGGAGGGAGGAGGTTAGCTGCTGATGAGTAGTGGTAGAGAACGCGGAAGCAGACGAGCGAGGGAGAGAGCTGCTTTTTGGGGTGGTGAGGAGATGAGGTGTGAGGCTATATAAAGAGGAAGAAGAAGAGAAGAGAGGAGTGGGTGCAGGGGAGGAATTCGAGGGCGCCTGCAAACGCCGCCATGGAGGCGGCTCGGACCTTAATTTCTATTTATTGCTCGCGCACAGCTCTCTCTCTCTCCCCCCTCGCTCCCTTGCTTGCGTGCTCCCTTCTCTGTCCACCCAACCAGATGAAAGAGAAGGGATGCGAGAGAGAGGAAAAGGAAGAAACGGGGTGAGAGAGAGAGAGAGAGAGAGGATGTGGCAGTGTATTTTTTTTCCCCCTTTTCTTTTGCAGAGTTTGTTTTGCTTTGCCTTTGCCTCAGCTCGCTCCCGTCTTGCATTTTGTACCTCGCCTTGCCGAATTATTACCGGAGGTGTCCCTGGCCCTCGTGGCCTCTCGCTCATGCCTTGTCAATAACAGCATGACTACATGGCGACAGAGGACAGGGAGGAATTTTTACTGACAGGAGAAAGAATACCTTTGCAGCGTGGTCGTCGTCTTACTCTTCCCCCAACTCGCATGCACTGCACTTGCTGGTAGTTCAGTTGGTAGGATAATTTACTTCCGTTATCTGAGTGTATTATTCTATTATTTGATGTCCATGTCCAACAGAGGGTGAATACTGCTACTACTATACCAGTGCCATGCGTGCATGGTAATTTTTTTTAAAATAAAACATTAGAATATCTACTGATTTTACTAATCAAATGGTGAAGACATCAAATTAACGGTCATTTTATGGTTGCCAATAACAGAGCATGTCTGGCCTCTTTTTGTTTTTTTCTTCTTCTAATAAATATAAAAAAGCGTATGATTGTAAATGATATAGTACTACTTATTAGGTACCCGAAGTACAAGGACAGGACTATATATATAGGCAGCTCCACTTAGGTAGGTATGGTCAAAAGTAACGTACGCTACACAAGCATGGAGCCTACCAGCTGCAACAAACTCAATTCGTGCATAAACTTTAAGCTTGCTTAATACCATTGCATTAATGTAGCAAGCTAGCATCGTGTCCATGCATATTGCCATATTGAATGTGTTAGTCGGAAACAAATGTTTTGCTAAAAGTATAGTATGTTGATGCATTATTGTACCATGGACATGCATGAAAATAAAGAGATTTTGTAAAGTCCATAGAAAAAAATAGAAAATGTATCCCCTTCATTTCATTTCCTCATGATCGTTTATATGCATATGCATGTAGTACATTCCAGCAACACCTTTGCTGGCTTTGGTGAACAAAATCTTTTGGGAGAAGCAAACATTGCTGCATGCTATAGTGTACCAGTACCTTGTTGCTTACAGACAGGAAATGTTGCACGCACTCTCAAAAAACTGTTGGGAATTTTCGCCGGCCTGTGCCATCACCGGAAAGCTGTTTTTGCAGGTTGGAGCAGTGGAAAAAAGGGGCACCAAAGCAGCGAAGAAGAAAGAGAGAGGGGAAACGGAACGGGAGAGCGCAGCCGCAGCAGGCCATCAGCTAGTGCCCGAGGGAGCCCGTAGCGTGGGGCCATCCCGGCCGTCTAGGCGCCAGCGGACGGCGCATGCCTCGCCACGTGGCGGGAATTCGGGGCCTGTGTCGGGTACCCCCCTTTCCGGCCGGCCGCGAAAGCCGCTGCTGCCCGGTGGGGCCCCGGCCCTACCTCTCTGACTCTGCTCTCTCTCTCTCTGGCTTTCTCTCTCCTCGACCACGTTCTCGAACGCCATGGGGGGGAGAGGCCAGACGCGCGCGGCGGCACTATAGGCGGCAGTAGGGTGAGGCGGCAGGGCAAGCGACGCCATGGCAGGGGGGTGTGAGAGTGTGAACAGTGACACTGGTGACTAGTGAGAGAAGCTTCATGCATGGACGACATGGATGGATCCCTGCATGCAGCAGCTCCCTGTAGCCTGAGCTTGTTCGTTGCTGAAGCCATGGCGTTTTAAATTGGTGTCTTGTTGTCACCACATGCCCCCTGGCTCTCTGCTCTGACGACGCTGCTGCTGCTGCGGCATGGCATGGCGTGGCGTCGACACCACTTTGGTCTAGAACCTGTCAGCGCCTCATGATTCTCCTCCCTTGCCTTAAAAAGGTCGCTGATCATCATGTAAAGCACGCCCAAGGCTGCAGGGGATCCTCTGCGGCTGCGCCAGGGGAAGGGGAAGGCGCACCTTCCCTTGTGCTTGTCTCTCGCTCTCATGCCCCCTGTAGCACGTACCCGTCGTCCCGCTTTAGCATCATCTCGCCGGTTTATTTCGAGCAAATCATGTTAGTCTTGAACGGTGAATTTGCGTGCGAGTTTATTGCTTTTTTGGACGAAGCGAGGATAAATGCCTGAAAGAGAAGCAAGGACTTAATGTGATGGTGTGAACACAAATAATGCATGGAACCATATTAGTGAGTGATGACAAGTCCTACTCCGGATGTTGAAAAATGCAATGTGTTTTTAGTTTTATCCAAAGTCGTCAAACTTATTACACTTTGATAAATTTATTTATAAAAGTACATTAACATATACAACATTAAGTTAGTATTGTTGAGTTCACCATGAAATATATCTTGATGGTGCATTTATTTGGTATTTTAGATGTTATATTTTTCTATAAACTTCAAGATTAGAACATTGGGAGTAGTATATGTTTTTGCATGATCAAAGAACAAGAGTCGTTACAAACCATGTGTGACCCTTGTACATTTGGAATGAGGGATTTTGCCCAATTCCTACGGGAATTCAAATAAATGATTATGCATAGTTCTCATGAAATTCCTGTTCCAAAAGAGGACTACACATGCGAAAGGCATGTACAGTCAGGCCCCAAGAAATGCTAAAAGGAAACAGGGGTAAAAAGAAAAAGGACCAGCTCTGTAATTGAAATGATCAAAACTGAAGTACACCTTGAACTACACACATCCTGCCGTTGTTTAATTAGCATGGAAGTAACAGTAAAATTGACGCTGACAAGTGCGGCTACTATATATACTTTCTTGAAACTTGAAGTTGAGGTTGACAACTATATTAGTTTCTTAATGCATTTACATGCTGCTGTTGCGTGACCGTGTGACGTGACAGCAAGCCATATGACAAGGTCGTATAGTATAGCTCAATAGCAAAAACATGCATGGGTCTCCACTCCGGCTGTTCCAGCAGCTGCAAGCACTTCTCCTACTGCCTCTGATCCTACATGTGTATACCATCGATCCCTACTAGCCTCTTTTGTTGGTTAAGTTAGCCACAGGCAGTCTCATTAGCTTATTAGGTCTTTGGTCTCTACCTAGTGGGTCCCCATCATCTGTTGCTCCATGTAGACACAGCGTGTCTCATGATGCAATCCTCAAAACAGTGATGACCAACTCAACTCAAGTCCTTTTCCGTCGTCCAGAGCTATAGCCCAGTACGCACTATATGTTGGAGTGGCCAACAGCCAGAGACCAAAATGATCAGCTACCATGTGTAATGTATATCTTGTGTGTATGCTGTTGGTCTACAAATAAAGGGAGATTAGATTAGACCCATGCAATGCTCATCGATCGATCGATCGGTCGAGATTATTGCCGGCTTGATCCAGTCAAGTTCTCATCTCAACTGATCGATCGACATTTGTATGGTAGCGATGCTAGTGAGTCCTTTCACGATCTGATGATGATAAAAGGTTAGACCAACCAACCAGCGGTAGGTTATATGGACGATCTATGTCGTTTCAGTAAAAAAAAAGAAAAAGAAAACGAAGATCAAGACGAAGGAAAGAATGCGTGTGTAAAGGGTGCATGTGTGGACAAGGTATCTTGTCGATGGGAGTTGATCTATCCAAACAGTGGAAAAAGTTCAAATGTCCAAATAACATATATAGTAGCGTGCACTTGAAATTAAAGATTGATCCCGGAAATAAGATTTGATGACATGAAGTGGCCACCAGAAGCCAAAAATTTTCCATCATCTAAAAAATAATTACTAAGATTTAATTAGGTTTATCTGTTTATGAACGGATATTATTATCTGACTGTCGAGTTTGATCTCAGTTGTCAGTTCACAGCCCACCTTTAACTCAATAAATTTAGATGAAAAGATTGCTGTCCTGAAACAATATAATGGATGAATGAGGCCAAGTGAATTCCAATTATACACTCAGCAAAGGGCTGGAATAAAACAACGGCCAGCTTCCATTCTCTCCAGGTCCCATTTTCTCCCCTGTACGACACTGGAGCGGTTTGTCTGAACCAGGCAAGAAAAGAATATCTATGCATATATTCTCTTCCTGCCATCGAGTGAATTAATCATCACCACATTCATCTCTCTTCAGCCGGACTCAAAAGAAATGAGACATATCATTGCGTTGCAGGTACAGCAGTACATGTGGGTCCAACTTGATATCAAATTATTTGGGCGAAATTTATCCACAATAAAAAGGTCGCGATTTTTTTACTATATAACAAGTAATTTTAGGTTTGATATATTTATCTTTTTAGGGTTACCACCTGATGATATACACACCCTTCTATTTGAAACGTGCAAATATGCAATCTAGGAGCAATATTTAGAATATAACTCCCTTATTAGCTTTAATCTTTGCTTGGTAGTAAGGTGCGTATGACCACCCAAATTAAAAGTTACAGTATGTCTTCATGTTTACTAAAAAATGCAATCACGGAATTTGTTTTGATCATCAGCAAAATGGAGAGAAAAAATCTAATTAAGATGTTAGTTGGAAAATGATTAATGATATAATGTAATTATGATAGCTTGAATTTGGGACAGAGAACAACGACCATATTGACAAAGAATAAATGTTCATAACTAACTACTTATAACACATATGGTTAGCCACAGTTTAATCTTTTTATATACTCCCCATGTTTCAAATTAGTTCACCTTAACTTCGTCCTAAGTCAAACTTCTTTAACTTTGACTAAGTTTATCGGAAAATGTGACAACATTTACAAGATTCAAATCAATTAGTTCATTAAAACAACCATGAAATATAGCTTGGTAGTGTATTTATTTGGGACTATAGAATTTTATATATTCTTCTTAAACTTTGGTCAAAATTGTAGCAGTTTAAGTTAGGACAAAATCTGAAAGAACTATTATTTGGAAAGGATGGAGTATATTGTAATTTTTTATGCGCGCTCCTTGCAAAAAGAATGTGCACTTGCAAGAACCATGATCCCAGCAGAATGATAATATTTTTGCATAAGAAAACTATGACGTTTCCAATTAAGCCACTATGTTCATTGACCATTGCAATTTGGAACGTAACAATTCTTTTGTGATACATAAAGGTGTATTCAGTCAAATTCATAAAACACACCTTTTGACTTATTCATTCAATGCCTTGACGTGTGCATTTTTCTAAGCCCCTGAATTTGATGGAAAAGTGTAACTGCATCTGGAATACCTTACATTTAGATTCTCTTTTATATTGGGTTGGGTCAAAGCATAATTCATTTTTTCCACAGAGCACCAATAAAAGGACCTTGTGATAAGAAACATGCCTAACTTTTTCTTTAGTGCACATATGAACAGTGCGCTCTACATGCAACAAACAGGCACCATGGGTCATTCAGCCAAGGCAAAAAGGAAAAGGAGAATAATTAGTGTCCACTGATATGTGTGTTTGCGTAATCATCCCTTGATTGTTATTGTAAATAATGCAATGGATTTTTCCTCTACTTATCTGATATGATATGTTATGTGTGATAATCCTGGGACTTTTACCGGCTCATGCAGCAAGTTGGCCACGTCAGCGTGGAATAATACCTGCAGTCTAATTCCCTTTTCTTCTAAAATATAATGCCATTCTCCATCCAATCACGCACATATTAGGTATACCGGTAGTTTAATTTCCTTTTCGCTTCATAGTTCTTTGGTATATAGAGCAATTGACCAGGAAAAAAAATACAAAAGTCCCATGAACAACTTCAATATGTTGCCCTAAAGTTAAAGAAAAGGAACACCTCTCAGACACAAGGGGATCGGAGTAAGTGTTGGGTAAAAATTTGCGCACAGAAGATTCTTGTACTCTGAAGGAAGTACTGAGGCGATCGAATTGCATTGTTTATTTTGTTTATTTGTTTGGCGTTGTTGGATACAGAAGGGATTAAAAGGGCCCCTAAAATGTGACATTGACAGTGATGTGGGTGAGGTCCCAATAATTGAGTACTTGCTGGCCTTTGCTCTCGAGCCCTGTGCAATACACGAGTTGACTCTTCTTTTACTCCCTTTCACTCATTTCAGTCCCTTTCTGTCCCCATCCGCAACACCACATGAATGTGCGCGCGTTGTGTATGTATGTACTGCAAAGACATGGACATACACACACACCCAAGGGAGGAGGAGAGAGAAAGAGAAAAGGAAAAAGGGAAGAGAGAGAGAGAGAGAGAGAGAGAGAGAGAGAGAGAGAGAGAGCCTGCCATAATGCCCAAATCCCTATGCTTAACTAACTCATTCCCTTTGGAGTTTGGGGGTCGTCGCTTGAGGAGCAACCTGCTGCAGAGGGATGCCGGCCAGAGGTGCTGCATGCCTTGAGAGGTGTGCCATTAGCTAGGTTTTTGAATGACACACTCAGGCCGGCCGGCCGGCTGCCTCCCTGTCATCCTCCTGTGGATTCGAATGGATGCTGCAGCCTGCAGCCCCCAAAAACCGACAGCACCTCTTCTTATTCTTGACCATACTGAAATGGAATTTGCATTAACTGAGGTATTAGAAAGATACTAAGCTGCCATTGACTTGTGTTGCACTACGAAAAGCTGCTAATTTTCAGCTAACTCTAACTAACTAGAGAAGCTGCTTTTCCCTGCAGTCTGAGCTTCATACAAAGGGTATGGCCACGACATGATGATTCGAATTACGACCTGACATACACATCACGTGACCTGCCAATGAAGCTGACAACAGAAACACTTGTGCCAGTGAATCTAAAATCGGCTGCAGAAAGACAACACTGAAGATTACTGTAACACCTCAGAGGAAACAAAACACAGAACCTCGATCATCTACTGTAATGCATGCAATTATGGACCTGCTTAATCCTCCAGGCAGGGAAACTAGACAATATCCCAAGTCAAGTGATGGCCCCCACACCCTTGTGTTCTAGCTACCTTCTTGTTCAACACAGTAGTGGCTGCAACAAACTAACTCCTAACTTAGCTATTAGCCTCTGTGCTAAAATGTCCAAGTTTAATTTACCAGAATTTTGTAGCACATATGTAAATATTTTGAATTTTCTTTTTGTTGTTTTTGAACCGTTATCAACAAAATTGTCCATAGTACATGCATGAGTTAACTATATCTATACTGTAAACACGTTTCTGAGGAGGATTTTTATAAAGAAGAAAAACAAATGCGAAAGAAAGAGGGGTGAGAAAAGAGCGAGGAGAGAGGAGCAAGAAAAACTGAAGCCAGCAAAAGGCCACGCCTTTTGTTCCAACGCCAGCTATGGGTCGCTCGCGTGTCCAAGTGTAGTATGTGGTGGCCTCGTACTGGTTGCACTGTAGCAGAACAGTAGCTTTAAAAAAAATATTTCCTCTCTCTCCCTCCCTCCACAGGCAACGGCGATCGATGGATCGAGAGGCGGATCGGACGGAGGCGATGGATCGGATGCAGGGCAGGTGGCCTCATCATCTCATCCATCAGCTCGGCCGTTTCCACGAGCACATAGATGCAATAGGGATGCCCCGTCCCTCCCTTGTCGCAGCAGCAGCTTGACAAGAAAGCGCAATAGATCGAAGCCCGATCGACTTGATGGCCGCTGGGCCAAGAGTCACATGCATGCATGCCTCTCACTCACCTCCTCTCTCCCTCCGGTCTCTCTTCGATCACCTCTCCTTCACCTCTCAACTCACACATGCACTGATCACCTCGCTCCCTCCCTCCTCTAGCAGCTACGCCACCTAGTAGGTCGACACCTCCTCCTCCCCTACTTTTGCCTGCATTTTTTACTTTTTTTTCTATCATTACATATACACAGCAAATGCTCCAAGGTAGTAAGTACATCGTTACCTCAAATCAAATTAGAAATGTGTATTTTGTAGAGCGTTGAATGTAAATGAGGTATAGCTAGTGCAGGAGAATGTTTCTTCCGCATTTATGGCACATGGGGTATTTTGCTGCCCAAGATACATGTATCAAAATTGTTCATCTGACAATCCAATATCTATGTAAATCACAGACTTAATTGTTTATCTTAAGATGTGTTTGGAATTGTAGTGCACCTTATGAATATATTATTATGTGCTTTTGGTGAATTATATACTTGTATTGCATGCCGTATTTGTCGTAATCAAAATTTTATGTCAAGTCAGACCACCCTAACCCATAATCCTAGATATATACGCCAATTCCTTGAAACAATGTAAAGCCTCAAAATTCAAACCAACCGGCCTTTCTTAGTTTTCCCGTTTTCTAGTGTTTGAGCAAATCTCAATTGGATGCATCTGCAGCAGTACTAATAACGCTACATGCATCAGATGGAATTGCGTCTACTAACTAGTAAAAGCTAGTAGTGGAACATATATATAAACTACTGTATTTTCCAAGCAGGGGCAAAAACAGAAATGAAAAATAAAACTTTTTGTCCAGTTGTAGCAAGGTTGCCTCCAATGGGCCAGCAGATGATGAGCAGGGTAGGCACCGTAGCTTCTTGTGATCGCTGAAAGATATGCTAGTGCCAAATTAAAAACGTATAAAATATTTGGTGGCCGTAGGTTGCAGACTCGCAGTAGTGCATCATCATCCGCCCCCCTACTAATCTACCACAACAAAAGCAAACAAAACAAAAGAGATTAGAAATAATGGCGCGCGGGTGTGTTCGCAGCGGCAGCGGCAGCAGCGTCCTGCGATCCATTCACCCTTTAATGAAGCATTAGCAGCAGCACATGTCTCAAGATCACTAGGCAGTATCCTAAGCCCCCTCCTAGTACCCACTACTAGATGAGACACAAACACCTGCTGTGCTGGGCTAGAAAAGGGTCATTAGGGGCGGGCCCCACCCCCGCATCCTTTCTTTTCTTTCCAAATGGTGGTGATCATGTGATGTTTAGCCGTAAGTGCTTGCAGTAGAATATGCCCTAATTGCATGCCTCCCCCTGCTTGCTCTTGCAGCTCCGGAGAAAAAGCACTTGCATTGCGTACCTCAACTGCCATCATGCTGTCACTCCCTCGCTTGTTCCATGTTTGCTTGCTTCTTGAGTGCATAGTACATATGCTGCCATGCACTTGTGCCTGCATGGATGGATGAATTCCATGCTTATATGACTAGTAGAGGAGCCTTCATTTGTTTATGAGGCCAAGTGAACCAATCATAAGCTTCTTCAGGTATGGTACAGGACGATGTCTGAATGCCCTGTCAGAGATATCGTCAGACATGTAGCTGCAGCACAAGCCCATGCACGCAGCTTGTCCTCTGATCTGATCTCCAGTGTTTTGACCAAGCCTACGTGTCACTGGGATCTCCACGCACTGTGTTTATGCCCAAAAATCCCCTGTTGCAAGACACTTTGACCAAATCATCAGTGCTGGCGCAAGCAACCAGTCTCAAGAACCTCCCTCTTCACCCTGCACCAGAAATTGACCACCTCTGCTCTGCACGTCTGCATCCGCGAACCGGAACACCAGGCACGGCGAATAATATCAGGATGATCCAGCAGCGCTCCCAGCAAAAGTTTGAGCGCGTGCTGCATCTGCATCACTGTAGCGGCAGCGGTTGGGGGAGAGACTCCGGAGCACAGCCTCTGAGGAGTTGCAGTGCGTCTCCCTGATGAACAGTGGCGGCGGCAACTGCGCGGGCATGTGCCGTGTCCGCCCGGCCGCACACCAGCTCGGGCCACCCCCCGTGTGTCCCGACTCCACGAGCACCGAGTCAAAATCAGCAACAGCCACAGCGCGCATGAATGCGTGATGGAACACCGGGGGGACAAGTTCATGCGCACGTGCACACGGCGAGTGGCGCACTGTAGCTGCCGGCCGGACACCCGGGCCGGCCGTGCGGGCGTCCGTGTCCGTCCTTGCCTTGCCCCTCCAGTCCATGCCCCTGGTCTGAACTTTGAACCATACAGTTACAGTCTCTGAATTGTTTTCAGGGAGACAGGTTCTCCATACCCAATTATTCGCGGCGACGCGGTGTGTAAGACAGTCGTTTTCATTTCACCTGCAAGGAAGTGCCGTCCAGTGAGGAAACTGCAGATGGTGAGATGTGTTAGCTGAAGAAATGGAAACAGAGCAAGGGAAAGAATGATCCATGACTCTGGCAGTCTTTTGAGCAAGATGACTCTTTATCACTCTGACAGTCAGGGAACCTGGTGTCCGGCTCGCCTACTGGTTGTTTCTTTTGGAAACAAAAGGCCACTTGCAGTTTTGATCTTGTAAAGCTAATATATGGACTACAGAGCTACAACTGAGCTGTTGGCATTTAGTGAGAGCGCTGCGAAGCGTGAAAAGATTTCAAAAGGAATTGGCCAACTAAGGTTTGATGCCAACAATGGTGTGCGAAATGAAGCAGTTCAAAGAAACACAATAGAACAACAGCGCTGAGCAAGCATTGGTATTTTGGATACTATTGCCATGTGTGCATTGATGAAAGAGACATTTATAGTGGAACACATGACACTGCAACATATTTCTAACAAGGATGATGACATCATCAATCAGTAATATATACCAGATGTTGTTATTGGGAGCACTGTAAATTGTCCATGTAGCATAACTGATAAAATTGTTACTGTTTACAATTATGTAATTTCCATGACTTACTCCAGTAACTGAATGAAACGTAGGGGAACCAGGCAATGGTATTATATAAGCCATCTGTAAAATCAACATAGTATCAGTTACACTAGCAATATAGAACAGACAATTGGATACTGATATCTGGATTAAAGATTGGTCTTGACTGTTCTAAACAGTGGTTCTGAAAAGGAAGGGTCACCAAATAGTAGTTATTAGTCTTATAAATAGACCAATGTTGAAACACTGATATGACGCTCAGTTTCTAATAGGAAAACCATGAACAGGTTCATGTAACGAGGTCTCTGTTTTGCTTCGACTAGGAGCCTGTTCCTAACATGTCAGACTCACATCCAAAGGATTGGTGACATTAGCTTCTAGTAATCATACATCTTTTTGGTGACTCCGCAATATGTTCAGTATACAGCAGTACAGCATACTGGTGAATAAAGACCAAGTAATGGTGCTTTCACTTCTTTGGCAGCTTCTGAGAAGCGACCATTCCTGGAGCCTAGTTTTTGGGCAATACAATTCATCTTCTTTTGGGTTCGTAACAAAAACATGCCTTTCAAGCTTCAGGTACATATTCACCAAATGATGGATGTAGCATTTATCAGTTGTCGTTGATTGCCCGTATTTCAGTTTCATGGCATGCATGATGCATCTCCTCCAATTAAATTCTCACTTGTTCAATCAAATCACCTACTTTGGTCTACTGCTTTGCATCTGTATTCACACCCAAGTGAACACATCAGGAAAAAACTTTTGAGGTGGCAATTAAGATTAACTGAAAACAATTTCGATCTTTTTCTCATTAGTAAATACCTAGCTCATTTTTTCCCTAAGCTAGCTAACTAGTTAAATTGTGAAGATCAAGCTAGGAACAAAAATTAAAAGAAGAGCCTGAAGAGGGTGTTGTCTTAAACAACTTTTTAAGATCCCTGGCATGCAAAACTATAATTAACAAACTAGTATGCTAATTAGTTGCAATCTACAAAATGGGTCGTATCCTAACTGAGATACTGTATACCTGTTACCTGAAGATCCTCAAAACACATACTCCTGGTCAGGAATCAGTCTTTTACGGTCTTGCAGATTTATGACCTGCACAAAGCCAATAATGAACATCTCAAGTCACACAGATTGTAGAAGTGTATCCGGTCCTCCAACAGTTATCGTATCGAACTCTCTTTATGGTAGAAGAATCGAATATTACAGATAGTGTAGTTCTTGGTGAAATGAGGAAATATTGCATATCTAAACTGATTAAATTATTTAGACAAATGAAACGATGTACTAATTCTGTGTATATGAGTAACAACTGATTCACGAACCAGGAAAGCACCACGGCTGCGTTACTGCGTACATGACATGGCAACCATATCATCACCGAATTCAGCACGCATTGGACAAGTGGACTTGTTCAGAGTGGACTTGTTCGGGGAGGCATCCCGGTCCTCACCAATGAGGCATGCAGCGATCCATCATCCGATCCCTATTCAGACAATGAAAAAAGCAAAATCTAATATCTGCAGTGGGGAACGTGCGAACAAATTCAGCGAAACAACAGAACACCCACACTGCAAAGGGCAATCCACTAATGTAACCTCGGGCGATACCGCGTTTGCGAGCAGGGCGAGGCAGGAAGCAGGCAGAGCGCATTTACCTTGGCTGGGCGCCTCCCCCTGCGCGACGGGAACCATCTGAACTCCCCTGCAAATCTGAGCTGCAGCTGCAAGGCCCGAGCGAGAGAGAAGCCGGTGCGTCCTCGCCGTCGCCGGCGATGGCGGTCCGGGGTTGGGGACGAGGGGAGGAAGGGTGGCAAATTGCAGAGTGCCACCACCTCCCGCGAATGAGTTGTGGACTGGCAGACGACGGCAGCGGCGACGACGACGACGACCACTTGTGCAGGCGAGCTGCGGTTTCCCCGATGGGATTGGGATGGGCCAACTCTAATTCCAAAATGGGCTGAGCAGACTGCAACCTTCTTCATACGGCGGCTTTTGGGCTCCGAAATGGGCTGGTTCGTAGTCTCTCGATCGGATTCGATCGAAAAGGCAGGCCGAGTCGAGCGAATGCGTGTGGACTGAACCCAACCCATGGGCTGACAGTACTTTGAAGGCCCAGTGCATAGCGTATAGTTATTGACGACCGACTATTTGTCTTCTTTCACTAAAAAAAATTGCGAAAAAAAAATCATTTGCAACTTGGTACTTATTAGGTAAAGATGCACCCCATGTAGTAGTATTTAATTAACTTGTACTACGTAATAGTACTAAGCATGCAATGCGAGCCTTCTAAAAAAAGGTATTCTGTAATGAGAGGGCGAGCTGATTATGTTAGGCAAGTTGTTGAGAGACGTTGATTAGGAGAGTATGTGCCGTTCCAAAGCGCCTTCCTGCTTCTGCAACGCATTGGACGGCCGGGTCGAGTTGGAGATAGAGACTGCATCCGCTTTTTTTTTGCTTTCTCCACCCTGAAGGATCGGGTATTTCGCGGGTGGGAGAATATAACTTTTGGGAGGACCAGGAGGAAACGTGTGCGTGGTAGCCAAACAAACATACGAGGAGTCCTGGGCTGGGACGACGACGACTCCAACTGGAAAGCGCGTCCGCTTCCTTCCTTCCTCGCTAAGACTAAGACGAGCGTGCGTCAAATCCAAACAAACAAGGAAACGACGATGTGACGTGCGCGTGTCGTCCGATCCGATCCGATCCGCCACGACGAAGAAGAAGTCGAGCAGCAGCACGCGTGCTCCCGTACGGCAAGTCGCTGTCATCTCGGCCCCCTTTTTCCCAGATGGGTCTATGTGTGGGAGGGAGGATGCCGTTTGCATCTTTGACTTTTCTCGTGTTGTCATCTGCTAGGGATTGAGTACCGCTGTCTTTGCCGTTCGCGGCCTGCTGCGACTGATTTGTCAAAGAGCTCTTGTGGCCGACACGGCTAAAAGATCTTGTGATATGCTTTGTCCAATTGGCGCCAGTGTTTTTGTGTTACATTATTATACATGGTCGGAGGTTGGAGCAAATACTTAGTTAACTAAAGGTTGCATAAAATTACACTGAATTGATAAGATAATTCGATCTCATGCGCTGGAGGGTTTGCTCCATTTTTTTTTTGAAATGTAGGAAATTAAACCTAGAGAGTTGTTAGGGCAAGCATGACCACATGATCTCTCGTTGAACGACTCATGGAGTCATGCTGCTTCCTTCACCTCTCACTGCGATTACGAGAACTCTTATTTTCTTCAACCTCTCGAGCTAACGTTGTTTTCTCCTATTTATGATGTTTTCTATTGCTTTCGTATTAATCGAGTTATTAATTCTCTTGTACTATCCTCAACTCTTTGAACAAGTGGTCCTCTCCTCCCACAGCTAATAGAGGCACCACACCGCCCCACCATTGCCACAGTGTGACCTACTTCCCATCGTCTCCCACTAAATTTATCATTTGCCACGTACTAAAATAATCGACTAGTCAAATTATGTTCGAAGAAATAAGATGTTTCAAACTTCAACCAACTATTCAATCATACATCTATATCATTCACTTAGGCCTCCTTTGGGATGGAGGATTACCAAAGGAGAAACGTAGGATTCAGCGATCCTAAGGAACGAGGACTGTAGATGCCTTTGGAACGCAGGAAAGCATCTTAGGAAATCCAGAGGAATATTGTTGGCACCCTACAATTTCATAGGAATTTTATAGGAAAAAAACATCCACTCGAACCTCTTTCTTTCGCTAGCTCGCGGTAGGATCAAGGCACAACGACTGCCAAACTCGTCCCTAGGGACCGGGCAAAAAGAACACGAGTGAAGAACAAATGGCCGAACAGACCAAACTCAATTAGAACACGAAGAGATAAACACTAGTAGAAGAAAGACCGGCCATCAACGTTGAGAAGTGCTCCCTCTGGCAACCGGTGCCCTTGAAGCTCACCTGCAGCCGCTTGAAACCGCCACCACAGCTGCTCGAGCTTACCCCTGCAGCAGGAATCTGGCAAGAATGGGATCCGGCTGCCGGAATGGAGGAGTAAGACAGGCCATTCGCAGGCTCGCAGCAACCACTGGAGTTCTCCTTTATCATGAAAGAAAGAAAGAAAGAAAAAAACACCGGAGTTCTCACCATTGTGAGCTGCTCCAACATCTCGAGAGGAAAGCTTGACTGGTGGGGAAGAAAATAGCTCTGTGAAGAGATAAGATCGACGCTTTTACTATAATGCTAGTTCACATGTAGGTGACCTTCTTGTTGCGTATGATGTTTTTCCAAAACATAACACTTTGTCACGTTATTAGTTAAACTAATGCATTGGCACCTCCTGATATTCCTATTCCTATGAATTTACTACGCCCATCCAAACACCTACCAATACATTTTTTCCTACGTTTTCCAATCCTATGTTTTATAAAATTCCTATATCTTTCCTATTCCTATTTTTTTACAATCCCATGTTCCAAAGAAGGCCTTCAAAATGAATGGACATATAAAACATCAATGCCAAATCCTATATTTGAAGTAGTTGGCACTTCTACAAAAGAAAAGGAAACCAGATGAAGTAGTTATGTTTGTTAGTTGCAAGTCGCTGCAGCCTGCAGCCGCGTTGTAGACTTGCAGTTGTAGGAATGAACTCCAGATATGATGAGCCGCCCCACCAGGCCACCACCTCCCTAAATAGAACATTATCGATAATCATTGGAAACTGCGGTCCGTACTTGCAAAACTCCAAGAAACCACGCTAGCCTAAGCTGAAAAAAACTCTTAAAGCCCCTAATTATCTCAAAGCTAAGGCACCAAATAGAAATAAAAGCCGCTAATGGAGGATTGATCTGCAAATTTCCTTGCGTTTACGTTTTTACTAATACATCCTCCCTCCCCTCACCTTCTACCAGCCCACCCCACCCACTGCCTCGTATTCTATTCCTCATCTCCGCCGTCCTCGCCTTCTCCAACTCCAATCCACCTCGCGACATCGCGCACGCGCGCCTCCTCCCGCGACGGCGACTCCTGCGGCGACGCCCTAGGGTTAGGGTTCCGGCGACTTCCGCGCCCCGGCGATCGCGTGGGAGATCTGCCCATGTCGTCCGACCCCTCGCCCCACCTCCCCGCGCCGGTGGCCCCGCCGGGCGCGGCGGAGGTGGATCCCCAGTCCCAGCCGGCCGCGCCGCCCGCCGAGCCGCCGGAGGTGATGCACCGGACGAGGGCCGTCGACTTCCTGGGACGCCGCACGCCCATCGTCTACCAGAACGACAACGGCCCCTGCCCGCTACTCGCCATCTGTGAGCTACCATTCCGCCATTCGATTCCGAACCCCCGCAGTTCATCGCGCGTGCGTAGCGCTTGCCTGCTATATTCATGTCTCCTGTTTTCGTTTCTGCAGGTAACGTGCTGCTGCTGAAGAATGTGATCAGCCTGAACCCAGATGCCAGCGAGGTGTCGCAGCAGAAGTTGCTCTCGCTTGTTGCCGAGCGCCTCATCGATTCCAACAGCGCCGTACAGGTTCGGTTTTAACTCTCGCGAAATGGGGGCTGTTCATGCTCAGTCGATCAATGTGGGAATGGTATTGTGTTGGGATGCAACAGCGATGTGCAGGTTAGATTAAAATAGGTTTCTGGCTGTGGCATTGATCGGTGTGATAATGGTTTTGGGATGCAATTCGTAGGACAAGGACGAGGAGTACGTCCGCAACCGGGAGCAGAACATCGCGGACGCGATCGACCTTCTCCCGCTCCTCGCAACAGGCATTGATGTGAATGTGATGTTCAGGAAGTGCGTAAGGGTTTTCAGCTTGTTCATCAGTGGTTTGTCGTGTGCCCATGTGATTATGTGTTTGTTCACTGTGGCGTGTATGTTGCAGGATTGATGACTTTGAGTTCACTCGAGAACGTGCCATATTTGATCTTCTGGACATCCCTCTATACCATGGATGGATAGTAGACCCTCAGGTGTGCTTTCTTACCACTTAGCTTAATGCTATAGTCTGTACTGTCCCATGATGTTTCTGATTTCAATTGGGTTCGTGCGTATCATCCTTCCTGTTCCTAAGTTTTGCAATCACTACAGCATTCCGATCCATGGCCTAAACTATCTGAGGTAGTTACTATTTTTGTTGAAGTTGCACTTTCAAGATTCAACTGATAGAAGTAATTCTTGTAGTCCTGGAATGCTTGTCTCTGGGGTTTTGATGCACTTCTGGTTCGATATTGATGCATGTTTAAAATTGTGAAGTCTACGTAATTAGCTCTTTTAAGGCTACTCTACATCCTAGGCGGGAAAATTTAGACCTTCCGTTCCTGAATTGACTACCAATTAGCTGGTTCTAGCCAGTGCCCTCACGTGGTTGCAGTAGGAAAGATTTAAAAGGAAAGTTAATTATTGATCTTGCTGCCAGCTGACCGTTTTCATTTACATAGGAAAGTTATCCCCTGATACGAGTATTAGGAAACCACCTAAATTAAATGCTTATTGGTCGTGTGCATGAATTTAACCGGTAAGGTGTACTGCATTGTCTTGACAAAATATTTGCGAATACGACATGAGTTGATTTGATTTATTGCACTACTGCCAATTAGAGTTTGTTCCTTGTCGCTTATGCCACATTTTATATTACATGTGACAAAAAAAACTTTGTTCCGCACCACTCACCTGCAACATTAATGTTGTCTTCTCCTTGCCACTCACCTGCGTGACACGTTGGATCCATATGTACATTAGCTCTGCAGTAATTCGTAACAACACCATGTCTGGGTTTCTGTTGGTCATGTTTTTAATTAGTTATGATGCATCCTTTGTAATACTGTAATGATTTGAACTGGTTCAGTGGTTCTGTACCATATTTTTTTATTGATATGATATGCAGATCTCCTGTGTATTCGAGAAAAATAAGTCATTACAAATAGTAGACACTGTGACACAATAGAATATAGTCCAAGTAGAATATGTATGCATTCCAAATGCGTTACTTCCTATTATGCTAAGTTTCCAGATGGAAAATCACTCCCACATATTTAATAGTTATGGATGACCTATTACCCTCAAGAGGTAATAGGTCGCCTTCTTTAATCTTAGCCATTTGATCAAATAGAATGGGAGATCCGTACTGCTTTAGGAGTATCCTAATATTTGCCTTGTATAATAGATGAAGAATTAATTCAAGCCACCTACTTACCATTGCTGATTTATATTTTCTTTAGGATACTGAAACTGCTAGTGCTATTGGATCAAAGTCCTACAATGCTCTTGCTTCTGGGCTTGCTGAATTCAAGTCAGGGAAACCAACAGAAGAGAATAAACATATGGAGGAAGAAACTGTGGATTTTGCTGCTGCAACAACTGCAACATTAAAGATTCCGTCACCCAGTGTTTCTCAAGGGAGATCGTTCGATGAACATACACTATCAGACTCAGAAGCACAAATAAGGCGAGGCGACCGCGAGGAAGAAGAGGAACTGATGAGGGTCCTTAATCTATCCAAAGCTGAAACTGTTTCTTTTGACACTTCGCATAGTCATTCATCCTCCAACATGGAGGAAACAACACAAAGTGAGAGTTTTCGGTCAGAGGCACCTGAGGTGGTGGAGGCAACAAAAAAAGAAGAACATGGTAATCATGCTGTGAGTGATGATGGTTCCGTGCTACCAGTCACAAATGGTGCTGTTAATGGCAGTGAAGTGCCCGAAGAATCCCAAGAAGCTTTGATATCTAAAGAACCAGAGGACAGTGGAATCGAGAATATGTTACCAGGGGACCTCGACATATCTGTTCAATCTTCAGAATCAACTCCAGCTTGTCCATCTCATGAATCTTTTGTTCCCAGTGACCACCAGCCTGCTGCACCTACTCTCGTTGAAGCTGATAAAGAAAACTTCAAAGAACAATTTGATGTACAAATCCATGGACAGTCTACTGATATTGAGGTCACTTGTGACTCCTCAGTTGTAGCTTGTGAAGCTGCTCCAGGTGATGTTACAACAAAACTGGATGAGAACAGTGGTTCTTTAGATAGTTCGGAGCCTCTACCTTCAAGCATCCAGGAATGTGAACCAATATATCAAGGCGAGGAGCATATACTTGGCAGCACAAATGTGGCATTTGAAAATCAAGAGCCAGTGTATGAGGGGGAGGTGGTTCTTGCTGAGCAGGCTGACAAGTCTGGGGAAGCCAGTGATTGCTTGGAAGACAAGGCCACAGAACATCAATGTGAGAATTTCATTTATTTAACATTTATTTACTACTTTTATGAATCTCTGTGGCTGTGAATGATTTATTTACTATATTTGGCTTCACACTTTGAATTGATTTATTTTCAGGGGAGCTGATCGATAATTTTCTGCAGACCACTGCTAACCAGCTAACTGTCTATGGGTATATCTCTATTCTATGTGTTATCTTTTTCAGTTGTATTCTTATTTATCACATTGCCAAATTTCAATGTCACAGTCTCTTCTGTTTACAAGAGGGACTTAACGAAAGAGAGCTTTGTGTCTTCTTCCGTAACAACCACTTCAATACTATGTTCAAGGTATGCTAAATCAACCACTATCTGATTAGTTAAGTTGGAGCTGTTTTATTTCTTTTCTATATTTATTCTGCAGTACAACGAAAGTCTATATCTCCTAGCAACTGTTTTTATTTCTTTTCTATATTTATTCTGCAGTATAACGGAAGTTTATATCTCCTAGCAACCGATCAAGGTTTTATAAGCCAAACTGATTTGGTATGGCAAAAGTTGGATGAGGTATGTTTAACTATTTCTGTCATTGTTTTATTCGCGCTTGAAATGAAATCCTTACTTATTTTTTAATGCTCAACCGGCAATCATCAGGTGAATGGAGATGGGGTGTTTCTTACTAGCAACTTCACACCATTTAAGGCTGAAACTCCAAGAAACGATTCATGGAATGAACAGCAAGCTATGACGAGTACTGCTGTATGTATAACATCAATAAACTGCTGTAATTTTTATTAGGTACAGTAATGTTAACCAGTTAAAGTTTATTTCTGTCCACAGGATTATATTTCTCAATTTGACAACTCCACTTCTGGAAAGTATGTTCTTCCTACCTATCTTTTCTTATTATGTCTAATTGTCCAGGTATTGTACAATTTTTTAAGTTTCGGTCTCTGCAACCATGTGAATACATGTTTGAATTTGTGCTGTGCAACAAGTGTCCATCAGTTGGGCTATAATGTTATGCCAATTGAAGCCGTATTTTTTTCCCTATCTATTGCTCATTGCTCTCTGTTTTGTAGTCCTTTGGCTTGTTTAACTTGTTTTTTGGGGCACACTATTTTGCTGTTAACCAAGCACCATGGCTCTCTTTGAACTTGACTATTTGATGTTTTGGCTGGGGATCATGTGTTGGACTTTTGGCTGAACATGTATTTAAATGACCAGTATTTGGCATGGTTTATAGATCTTGATTTTGTTCAATGTGTTGCACCATATATGTGAACTGAGCATGTTCATTAGCTCTATCTGACCTTTGGTTTAATTAAATACCTTCATCATTAGTGGTTTTAGCTGATCCATAGTCAGTTCGGTATGAGAGATATTCTGATGTTTAATTGATGGCTGAGCTACTTGTTCTTCCTGGAAGCCCATTTTCAAGTTTGCACTACATTAGTTTGTTTGACAAGATGTGAATGGCATGGGAAGATAATTGCACAATGCACAGTGGCACAAGTTGAATTCAGACTTAAATACGATCATTGCACCAGCTGTTCTTTGTGTATGTTATGTTGTTGTTTCACTTATGTTTGCACATGTATTACCTAAGTTCTAACGTGTCTATTTGGTTTTTCTATGCTGGCAGCTCTGATCTAGAGCTAGCTATAGCACTTCAACAGCAGGAGTTTGAGCGGCAACCTCAAAGATTTCAACCTCCACCGCCACAGCAACAGCAGCAGCAGCAGCAGCAACCTCCAACGCAGCACCAAGCGACTCAATCCGGCCGACCAGGACTTGTTGTTGGTCCAAGGGTAAGTTCCTTTTTTTTTAATTATAGAAAATGTATACTCATACCGCATCAAAACCTCATTTCTCATTACCACCTGGCATTTATTGACTTTGCGTCTGGTGCGGTCCATTTAGTTTGGATTCAAATATGGCTGCAGCCTGTTGTCTTGAAATTACCATGACCTTGCTTATGAATCCTAAAGTAGCAATTGTATTCACACCAGTACACGTTATTGCCTGGAGGTCTTTCCAACATTCACTTGTGAACCCACACAGTCACCTGCTTTTCCTCAGTAAACTTCACCGGCGAATTAATCAGTTATTGTCTAAGCTCTTTTATAGGCCCTAAACAAGTAAGACGTGATTATGTGATGTGAGATAGCATACAAAGAGGTTGAATGCATGGCCATCTAGCTATAATACACAAGCACGATTTGTTCTTCATTCCTAGCATCTTTAAATTGGAAGGTGCCAATTAGTGCTGTGTGCTTAGTTATTGATTATATTTTTGGCTTGTCTTGTTGCTTCTTGGATCTCTGAGGCTTTGACTTCTTGTTTCCTGTTGACCGTTGCCTGCTTCTATGTGGCTACTTAACTGATGGATATGAATATTGTGATCATCCTTGCAGCAGAGGCCCAACGCCCCACCTCCACCAAGAAGTGAGTCGAAGAAAGAGAAGTGCATTGTGATGTAAAAAATATCTTCGAAACAGAAGGAAAAGAAAAAAAAAGAAGAGATAAGAGATGCATTATACTGTAGAGAATTGGTTCCTTTGCGGAGGCAGTGTCCGTTTTTCGCCACCTTTGAGGCTTTCCCCATTTGAGCTTCTTTGGTTTTTCTATGTTGTTGTCTCTGGTGTATGTAAATAACATCGACAAATAAAGTGTAGAAACAGATGCTGTCAAAATGATAGCCCGGTGCAACATGATTTGATTCGTAACCCAACTAAACCTGTTCGTTTAAAGGTTGTGACTTTTCCATATGATTTATTAGAGTAAAGACCGGCAAATCTGGCTACTATGCCATACGACAGACAAGGATCAACTTTACAGCCATTCTTTGTCCAAAAATATTGTTACAGGAATGAAGGTTACAAACGATTTCTATGTGCACTCAGTTCGATGGATGTTCTACTTCCATTCCATATGCAAGTCCGGCGCTACTCTCACAGCTGGTTTTCGTAATAACAATAAAAATAATTTTAACGAAGAAACGAAACAAAACTGTCGCACTATACTGGTTAGCCATTAGATGCAACTGAAGAATAAATATGGTTGTTTTGGGTTTCAAAATGGAGAAGCCGTAGTGGGGTATCCCATTGCATAAACGGAGGATCCCCTGCCTGCGTCTGGCAGCTCCAGCCTTTTACTCTTACACGCCACTGCATCACACATTCAGACTATCTCGATGTACACTTCCCCATTGATCGGGGCTGCGAAGAACGCGATCAGGAACGGGAACCTCCCAAGGCACGTGATGAAGTCGTCCCTGCTGATCTTTTCGTCACCATCAACATCGAACGTCTTGAACAGCTTCTGCATCTGTCAAAGGTTTACGTGATTAGATGGCCATGACATCTTGATGGCAACACAGCGTTACGAGCGTAGGCAAGACTCACCCCGTCATCAGACGGCAGCAGCATGCTTAACCGCAGGATGTCAGCTAGCTGCCCGCGGGAAATTTCGGATGTTTCAGGATCCCTGCACTTCTCAAAGGCGGTCTCACAGGCACCCTGGAACAACGGTTGCTTCCTCAGGTGCGCACACCCCACCAAGAACTGCACACATGAGTACATGATACACCGAGAACCCTTAGCGTTAAGCAAATATACAGTACCATTGCATTAAAGAATTCTTGGCTTCGTAAGTACAGAAACTGTAAAATCAATCTAATCAAAGTCGATACCTGACGGAACGTAATGGATTCCTTAATACTGAAGTCAAAGTAGTGAAATATCTGGAAACAGAGTAAAAGGTCAGCAAAGAGGTCAATCCAGTTAAGCAAAGGTAACATTTGCAGAAACTCCGTCAGTTAAGCTAGGTAACATGTGCTGAAACTTCATCGGTACCTTCTTGCACAGAGGACTGCAATCTAGACCAAAATAAGCCCAAAAATCTTGTGCTTTCACACGTCCACTGCCATGGTTTAAATGGCGTTATTTATCATGTATTTGTGAAACAACATCACATAGACTTGGCAGTTCTCCATTAAGGAATGAGGAGTCTTACTCGCTGTCAGGATTCATAGCCAGGAAGTGTTCCAATAGCTCCATTGCTTCTGCTGTGCTTACACCATACATCTGAAAGACATAACAAAATCAGATACAAGACTTCATCTTATGATCAGACAAAGGAATTGGCACACCATATACAAGTACACCAAAACATATTTAGTCATTCTTAATCAATCTCGTACGTAAGTCACTAATAATTAAATACAATATTTTTCCTTTTTCATCGCATGATAGATTTTGACAACAGCAGCATTATCATAATACAAACACATGTAAATAGTGTAGTTTAGGAGAGACTTACATCTTTTACCCAAGCCATTTCCACCATGTAATTTGAGCAATTAGCCTGCAAATAGAAAACTCAGCATATTAGGGATAAATTCCTTTTCGAGGGATGGGGTATCGAGTTGATTTTGAGTACATAGAGTTTTGAAGGATTGCAATTGGCATAGCAAACAAAGATTAGAGAAAGTGTTCGGGAATTCAGAGTGGAGATCATGTTATACACCTACACATAGCCTTTTTACCTTTCCAGCTTCTACTGCCCGTGCCATAATCATTGAATCACCATATGAATAAGAAGTGGGTAAAACATTAAGGGCACGTGCCATAGCATAGTTGGTCTGCAGGAACAAAAAGTTGTAGGAGGACATTATTATCACGCTTCTATTGAAATGCAAAGGATATTGAATGACAAATTTACTTGAGCTAAACATATTTACATTCTCTGCAAAATGAAGGGCATTCTCTTGCTTGATCTCAGGAGGGTAGACAACAGGGAGGTACTCTACCTGCATTAGATGATCGATCCATCAAGTGAGCTAATTGTGTAAGGTGCACGTACCAAAAAGATAAAATAGGTGACAGTTCAGACATTTGCTAGGCCAAATTCAGCCAGCCATGCATACCTCCATGAAATTATGAAACTGGGTGAACATCTTAAACATGAGCTTTAACAACGATATGTTTCCCCTGAAACACAAAATAAGTTATAAATTTAAAAATGTCAAGGCAACAAAAAGAAGGATGTCAATCGAAAAGAATACCCATAGAGAAAGCTCACCATGATTGATCAAAGTGCACATGTGGATAACGGACAACAACAGGTTGAACAGGGTAGCCAGGTATGAATGCGCCATGTTGGAAAGAAATCAGGAATCTCCCATTCGTTGTAGTGCCTTCAGGGAATAACAGGACCCGCGGGAAGCTATTGCAAGCGGCCTTTCTCTGAAAGGACATCCTAAAGAGTATGTACCATATGAACAAATAACTAAAAGGCAATCATGTTATTCTAGGATGAGTAGGCTAATAGTGATTTTTAGGATTAATTATGATGTCTGCTGGAAATGACATTAAAGACCATGCAAAACAGGCAACTGCAAGCACTAACTTGTGATTCCTCTTTTCTGCTTGTTACTTTTTTCCATACATTAAGTTAATTTAAAGTAATGATATTCAATAGCTTACAGGTCATAAAAAATGATGAGATGACTAACATGTGACCGGATGCAATACAACATTTTTAAAACCAACCAGGTGATTCCACAAGATTAATAAAAGCATGAGAAGCTATGGGTATGAGAGGAGCCGTTCTTACCTTTATTTCATTTACAGCAGCCTTCCTAGAAGCTGGTGAGAATCTATCAACATATATAACCTTAAAAAAAAAGGTACACGTCTTAGAAGAGATTTGCAAATTTAGACGTCACATGAATATGGAAATATTTACCTGCATCGCTCGAATAATCGTTCCAACAAACGGCAGGGCATCATGAGATTCGGACGCAACAATTGTTGGGAACAATTCGTAGAAGAAGAATATGGGCTCTATGTATGAGACATGATTGGAAACAACTATAGGTGCAAGTTCCCTAGGAGCAGGCCTTCCTTTCTTTCTGATCCAGTGGTACCTGATTGAAAAAGAAAACAAGTGCCCAACTAAGAAGATACACTAGCATCGCCAGAAGAGGAACTATGAGAAACAGTATGCGGCCAAATACTGCTCAGCTCATCTGAGCATAAGAAAGCAGAAAAAGGCAGCTGTCCTATGGAACTTCCATGCCTGGAAGAAAACTAGATTTGAAAATAAATACATGTATCAAAATAAGATGGCACAATAGTCCAAGTTCTAAAGTTTTGAATGCATTTTCTTGCTATCCTCGTGTGATTTCGAAAGCTTTTATTCAGAAATGAGAATTCTGATGGTTGGGTATTTAATTTCACCAGGCAACTTCTGGTACAGCTGATACTTGATGGTCATGGTATTAATGCCATTCCTCACAGGTCAGGTCAGCCACATATCCTGGGCAATTTCCCCCCTACCGAAATCATTGCGAAGGACCACACGGGAGGAACCCCCATTTGCGTGGTCACTTCCGAACTATCAGCATGCACATGCGAAGGATATCAGTTTGAACTGTCCATCACGTTTTTCACCTCCAGTTCCAGATGTAAGCCAGCTGAACACGTCGTACAAACAGTTCTCCGGCGGTTCCTAACCCGTCCTGGTCTCCTCCGAGCCGCAAGTGGTGCAGCACCAGCACGCCATAAACGACAGCTCGCGCACGGACATTCACCTTCCATACAGCGTCGTCCCACCAACCAAATCATTGAGGCGCCCAGCAAGACCGCACGTGCTGAAGAGCCCCCCAAATCCAGCAAACCAACCCGCGCATCTCACAATCGCGTCATCCACCCAGAGAATTCGAACACCGCATCTTCGCCACACAAATCTAATCATCTAAATTTTAAGGGAGGTACCCAGAAAATTAACCGATTAGTAGCTCAGATTGGATCAAAACGACACGAGTTCACCGATCCAGACCCAATCCGAACTTGCGATTGCGTCCGGCGATCTAGCAAGGAGCCACTCACCCGAACGAGAAGAGGATGCAGCGGGCGGAGATCCGCGTGATCCACATGAGGCGGCGGCGCCACGCCGGCATGGGCCCGGCGCCCTCCCGCGGCCGGTCCTGCACGTCGGCCCACCCTCGCAGCGCCACCCACGTGGCCGCGTAGCCGATCGCGATGGCGAGCCCGAACAGCACCAGCCGCACCGCGGCGACCGGCGCGAGCAGCAGCGTCCTCGCCCACGCGTACACGCCGCCGCCCCACGCCGGCGTCCCGTTCCGGAACGGGTCCGCCGGGGACGGCCCCCGGTCCTGCGGCGGCCGATCCTCGGACAGGAACGCGAACGGGTCCCCGCCGCCGTCGTCGCACACGGAGACCGCCGCGGCGCCGTCGCTGTCGCCGTGGTGGCGGTGGTTGTTGGCGTGCCCGTTGGCGGCGCGGGCGGGCGCGACGGAGCCGGAGAGCAGCGGCGTGAAGAGGGAGGCGGGGCTGGGGCTCGTGGAGGCCATGGATGGATTGCGAGCGCGCGGTCGCCGGAGGCGGCGTGGGGAGGGGGAGCGGAAAGCGGAGGAGCGAGGCGGAGCAATGGAGGGGGAGAGTTATGGCTTTTATCAAAGCGAAGCCAATAGGCCAATAGCGAGGGAGGAAGGAGGAGGCGTTCTTTTGTTTGTGGTCGTGGTCTCTCTTTTCTTTTTCTTTTTTTTGTGCGGTTTTTACTTATTGGCCCTCGCGATTTATTAGGATGGCACTTATTGGCATTTTTTTAAGAATCGTTTCGTTTTCACCGGCCGTTTCTTTCCTCCTTTGTTTAAACGCTCTCGTGTCTCCACGTGTAGTTTAGATAGTAAGTATTATTAAGGATGGATTACTAGAATCAATCGACCCATAGATAACATCTTGGATATGTCAAGTCCATCTTTTCTTTTCGAAGAGATAGAGGTTGTGGAGTGCTTGAGATCATCAAACATGGCTCAATCAAAACCAGAAAGTAATTTTAAATAAAATTTAGCTGCTATTTCAACAATTTTAGCGTACAAATACTCGACCAACACGGCAATACCGGATCAGTGGCCAGCAAATACTTTAGTCAATCTACCCGCAAAAAGAAAATACTCCAGCTAGGGGATACAGCTCTTGAACATAGGAGCTTTTTTTCTCCTCCTTTTCTTCCTCTTCCTTCTCTTCCATGTCTAAAATTTTTCCTTCTCTTCCATGTCTAAAAATTTTAGGGGACTTTTGCAACCCCCCCCCCACCGGTTGCTTCACGCTGCAAAACAGCAAAAGCAGCAAGCTTGCTCGTGTTTTGTAATTCACTGACCTTCCAGGGCGCAAACAGCAAAATGCGCTCGCAATTTAGGAGGGCATTTATCGGCATTTTTAAGAATCGTTTCGGAACCGGCCGTTTCTTTCCTCCTTTAGTTAAACGTTCTCGTGTTTCCACGTGTAGTTTAGACAGTAGAATCAATCAATAGAGAACATCTTGGATATGCCAAGATAGAGGCTGTGGAGTGATTGAGTTTATCAAAAATGGGTCAATCAAGGTCAGAAAGTAATTTTAAATCAAATTTATTTACCTGATATCCCAACAATTTTGGCGTACAAATACTCGACCGACACGGCAACATCGGATTAGTGGCCAGCAAATACTTTAGCCAATCTACCAGCAAAACGAAAATACTTAGCCAATCGGGTTGCTTCACGCTGCAAAAGCAGCAAGCTTGCTCGTGCTCTGCAATTCAGTGACCTTCCAGGGCGCAAACAGCAAAACGCGCCAACACACAGCCGGCCGGCCCGAGCGTGGCGCTGTACGTGGGCCTCGCTCCGCCTCCCCCACCCCCTCTCCACCCACTCACTGACATGTATCCCCTCCTTCCGGGCCCACCTGATTGGTCAGCAGGCACGCGTGAAAAGAGAAAATACGAAAAGGGAGAGCGCGGCCGGCTCTCGTGGCCGCTTGTTTTTTCGCTCACCCCCTGCGCGGGCAGGTGGACTCGGGGTGGAGAGAGCACGACGCGACGCGTCCGGCGATGACGGCGACGCGGGCACCGCCGTGGGGGCGCCCGGCCGCGGCTGGCTGCCTCGTGGGCCCCTGGGGACGGAACAAGTGGCCTCGTGGTGGACGAGCACCTCAGCTCTTGTGTAGGAGGTTGCCGAATGCCCGGTCGCCGTCGTGCGTCAGGCAGTCAGCTCAGCTGTGATGAAATTGGTCGGTGCTCGCAGGAGCATTATTGTGATTGATTTGATCCAGGCGACTGAATTGATATCGTCGGCATAGAATAGAAAACTTCGTCAGCAAAACAAATGCTAGTAAAAATTAATAGGTAAGGCTATGCTGCGTGGAATTCCGTGACGCATTTTTGAATTTTGCGTGGAATTTGTTTCTGCTGCGTATGTTGTCCGGATCATGTCAATAAAAATGTCAGAGGGAGCGCATGCAAGCGGACACATTCCTTTCAGTAACGACTTGGACCTGTATGGGTCACCCATCATTTTTGGAGATAAAAAGGGTTGGTTGAGCTCCTCCATGCACCAACCGATTGTCCCCAAGAGCATGCTGAAAAGTCAAGATGAACCGATTGTTACTCAAAACGAAGTCTCATTAGGCACGGCGCTAACTATATCGTTTAAGCAAGACCAGGCGTCGTTGCTGATCGATCTGTGCACCTTGGTCACAACACAACTTGGATCCATCCCAACAACAAGACGACACTTTCTTTAATCTGTTTCAGATCGGATCATCGATCCGGCCCATTGCATCGGTAAGTCGGGATGGGCGGATCTTGCGCCGTCGAACACTCGAGTTAAAGTACAGCGTGCTGCCGAGAATTTTTTTAATCTCGCATGTGGAGAAGACTTGAAGCGCACATGACATGAACGCCGGCATGGGGATATTTTAGGCGATCGGTATCCTTTCCTGCCAGACGACAGGTGCGTGATCCTTGAGAAAAATGACTGAATCAGCGTGCAGCTGGCCAGGTTCTGGCCACAACGAAATTAGATCCAAGCACATCTGTTCTGCAATCTTCATCGTTTCAAGAGCACCGGTGCATATTCCCTCCAGTATTTCTGGTCTTTTGGATCCAGATTCCAGCCCAGAGCGATACTATACTGTCCTGTCCTATCCTATCAAGTCAGCCATATTTCCCTCATCAAGTCCCACCGTTTGTTCAGAGTTCAGATGCAATTAGCGCGCAGGCCTATGCTGACTTGACCGAGCCATTGGAGGATCTCGGATGATGCAAGCCAAATCTCGACTGCTAATACTCCATCTATCTGTTCTATATACAGTATCAGCCAAATAGCAGCAGCTATTGGTTGACCGCTGAAACAGCTCGACTCCTCGGTCTTGCTGCTACGTTGCTGAGATTTTCCATGCACCAAAGGCCTCGCGTCGTGTGACGGCGGACTACACAGACACACAGTAACAGTTGTTCAAGAAATCAGGCTTCTGCTTTTCAAAAAAGAAATCAGGCTTGTGACGTGTTTGACCTGTCCCGGGCTTACCGACGCCGCAGAATCTGCGGGACGCTCGAATTGTTCCTGCTGCTTTGCTTTCCACAAGCAAGCAGGTCCCAGATGGAGGATTTTTGGGGAGCAAGAAACGTCACATTTCACAGTTCATTCATCTCTCTGAAACAATCCTAAGCTGATACCAACTTCGTACCACACGTGAACTGATCTGAATTTGCAAACAAATTCATAAGGCAACGAGCCCCCTCAATTTGTTTATTTGTTCGTTCGCCCATGCGCTAGCAGCCTCTAGTGCGCGCGCGCGCCGGCGGCGGCGACCTCCTTGTGCTCGTCGTCGCCGTCGCCGTCGCCGTCGTCGTCGACCCACTCCCAGTAGTGCCGCTTCACGGTGATGGCCCCGGCGCCGGCATCCCCCTCGTCCTCGCCGGTCTCCTCGGTCTCGAACGCCCCGTCCTCGGGCACGCCGCCCACCACCTCGGCGTCCACCGCGTGGAGCACGTACCTGGCGGGGAGCCCCGGGTAGGAGACCGACTCCCGCTCCTCCACGCGCGGCGCCGCCTCCTCCTCCCGCGCCACCCCGATCCGGACGCGCGCGCGCTCCCCGAGCTCCTCCCTCACGGCGCGCGCCGCCGCGGCCTCGGGGGACTCGCCGGGCCGCATCTTCTCCGACAGCGGGCGCGGGCCGCGGGACCGGACCGTGCCGTCGGAGAGCAGCTGCCGTGCCTCCACCAGCCGCGCGCCGCGCCGGTTGCGGATGCGGACCGTCGCCACGTGGACCGCGCGGACCACCTGCGGCGACGGCGGCGGTGTGGTGGGGGCGATGAGCGTGCAGTCGCCGTGGGAGAGCTCCAGGAAGAGGTTCAGCAGGGTCTTGGTGCCCGGCACGGCGCCCCAGGAGGACAGCGCCTGGGGAGGGAGCCGAGGGCGGAGGAACGCCGCGAGGGAGTCCAGCGTCGGGAACGCCAGCGGCGCGCGCGGCGGCGATGGCGGCCGCATCGCCGCGGGGTCTCGTGGGTGGAGGGGATCGGGTTGCGTCGCCTGCGCCTCCTCCGTCGCCGCTGCTGGTGGTGGGGAATTCTCCATGCTGCAACTGGAGAATTCGCTGGGATGGGCCCACCGGGTAGGGAGGAGGTAGCTCTCTTTCTACCGGATTGGCGAAGGCCCAAAGGTGATCCATGGGCCTGATCACCTGGGCACCCAACAAGTCGAAACGACCACCATTTCCATCGGCCGTCGGAGCCTCGGAGGTGGCCGTCCTCCTCCACCGCGGGTCGTTCCATCGCCACCGGAGGCGGATAGAGTATCTAGGTTCGCCGCTCGTGCATTTCCATGGTCGATGGATCAGACCAGCCAAATAGAATTGAAACTGCTTTCGATTTCTGCTGCGTATCTCTGAAATTACTGAAAATCAGTTCGTTTTCCTTCTCCCCCAGTGCCTTGAAACTAGAATCGCCTGCTCGTGGAGGAGAATCGCGCAGTGCGTTACGAGCCGCGGCAGCAACCACCATGGCGGGCCGGCTGGATGGATCGGAGCTGACCGCCTGGGAGCTCGACCGCGCAAGGAGAGGATGAAGGGGCCGATGGGCAGGTGGCGAGTACGTACATTGGAAGCAGAGCACAATAAACACATCAGAACTCAGTCAGAATCGCTCGGCCGGAGCCGGAGCGGTAAATCCCGCGGCGGCGGAGGAACGCGGGGCCCGCAAGCGGCCTTGCCGGAGTCCGTCGACGAAGACGAAGGTTTCTATTCCATGGCCGGGCGCGGTGGATCGGAAAAAGTCCTCGGCAGTCGGCACCGGCCGGCGTCCATCTCTCTCCCGTAGTGCGTAGTCTCATCTCCTCCCTCCTCCTCATTCGAGTGGGGGCGGGGATTTCGGGCGCGGAGAAACGGTGCCCATGGCGGTGGGGCGAGGAGCAGAGGCGGCGGGGTTCGGGGAGCTTGGAGCCGGCCATGGCGACAGGGACGGCGATGTAACATTTTTGAGAAACCCCCTGAATTGGATCGCGACTATTGATCGCGATCCAATATTTTTCATAAACACCCTTCATAATTTTCATTTACCCCTAAATTATATCGCGACAATTGATCGCGATCTGATTATTTACATAAACCCCCTGAATCGGATCACGACTATTAATCACGATCCAACGTATTTGCGAAATAGCCCCTCGTGGCTCCCGGTGTGCGCCCTTTGCCGCCCGGCAACGGCGACGCCGGCCTCGCCTGGCCGTCGGGAACGGGCTTGCGCTCCTCCTCCGGATCTCCGCTCTCCCCCTCCCCCGCCGGATGCCCCAGCCGCGTCCGCTTCTCCTTCGTTCTCTGCTTCGATATGGCCACGCCTAGCCGACATCGTCCTCCTCGCAGCGCCGAGACTCCACGCCGGCCGGCATCCAACGCCGTCCTCGAAGCCGCTGCATTGTCATTGCCAAGCCGCCGGCTGTTCCTGGCAATCGCGCATCTGCCAATCCGCGTCGCGTCGCCTTCCGTTCCCCAGTGCGATGGATTTGGAGACGGAGAATCGGCTGCTCCCCAGAGGCTGCGGCTGCAGGAGGACAAGGAAGGCGTGCAGGCCTGTTCGCCGAAGCCTGGCATTAGGCAACGCCCAGTTTGAATTCAATCACAGTCCTATATATACGGCAAGAAATGGATCGTTCGGTCTCAATCAGAATTTTTACGGGTACACACGAGAGGAACACGGAAGAGAAGTGCTACAACAAGTTCCCAGCACGGCAGCAACACATGTGTGTACAAGTTCGATCACATCATTCAGTCCGATCATCAGTAGTAGAACGCCGGCAGCCATTCCTTTCCGTTGATGAAGTCGACGGTGAGGTACTTGGACGCCTCGTTCATGGTGAACCGCCGCGACCACGGCACGCGCTTCGCCGCATCGGAGCCGGGCCCGGTGCAGTTGAACTCCGCGAGCATCACCTTCCTGCATGCGTGTCACCGGGCAGTTGACCACAAAGACCAATCACGATCACGATTTTTCATGGCGCATGTGCTACGACTATTGCTCGCAACTTACTCGGTGCTGCCGGTGTAGCCTATGCTTGTCCACCCTTCCGGGTTGACGGTCTTCGAGAGGTAGGTGTCGGCGAAGATGACGCGCGAGTTGGGGGCGCTGACGCGGCCCAGGTAGACCTCGCCGACGCCGTACACCTTGCCCTTGAGGAACACGAAGCCGCTGCCGTCGTCGTCGGCCTTGCGGTCCTGCGCGGTGATGGAACCCAGGATCTCCGTCCGCCGGTCAGGCTTCACGAAGATCTCCGGGCACTGCACGCGTTCACCAATCACCACGTGTTGGAGGAGAGTTCGCCAATGCCAACAGCTCTTAATTGTATGTTACCTGGAATATGGACTGGCCGCCACCGAAGATGAAGTCGATGTTGCCCTGGATGTAGCAGCTCTCGTAGTAGTGGCGGCCGGCGCTGTCGTAGAGGGTGTGGTGGGGGCTGTAGAAGGCGCAGTGGTAGAAGGCCACCTTGTCGCCGGCCACCATCGCGGAGACCGAGCGGATCCCCTGGTCGTTGACGAGCCCGACGCGCGCGCTGTTCTGTTGGCCAGCGGATCGATCGATCGTCTCAGTCAGAAGCGATCATTCAAGAGTGGACGACGCCGTGGCGCCAATATGATGTTCAGGCTAAAGAAACGGGGAGAGAGATCCTATCATCAATAGTGCACGGACCCTGAAGCTGATGCCGAAGACGATGACGTTGTCGGCGTTCACAGCGAACGCGGCGGACTCGGCGTTGTCGGAGGAGGCCGACTCGTGGGTGATGGAGGTCCGGCCCTTGCCGTTGCCCCTCACGAAGACGAACGGCTTGTTCGCCGGGATCACAACTTTCCCCTTGTGCACGCCGGAGCGGAGGTGGACGATGATCCACTCGGTGTTGCCGGCGGGCACGGCGTCGATGGCGGACTGCACGGTCTTGAACTCCTCGTCCGGGCCCACGATCAGCGTCCGCTTCGCCTTGAGCTTCTCGGTGAGGAGGGGCCCGTTGACGATGTCGTCGCTCTTCTTGGCGAGCTTCGACTTGGCGAGCGCGCCGCCGGGCGCCCAAGCGAGCACCGCCGCGGCGGCGAGCAGCAAGGGGAGGAGGAGGCACGGCCGGGCCATCTCGTCGGTTCTCGCGCGTGCGGTTTCTGCAAGGTCAGCTCAGCTAGGTTCTAAGAGGGCAATGCAGCGGAAGGGCCGGGGGCTCTTAACGCGGCGCTCTGTTCCTGGCCGCTCGCTGCCGCGGTGCAGCGGAAGGCCGGGAGGGAAATGCGGAGGCCATGTTTCCTCAAGCAAGGTTAAAACGGATGCTAGTTGTCCTCGCGGTGTCACTGTGTGTGGTCTGCAACTCTACCTTAAGATAGTAATAGATTTGGAAAAAAAATATAATTTCAATGAGGTTCCCGTGCTCCAAGCATGCCCCGAAGCCCGAAAGGCACAATGCAAGAAGGTGATGCTCAATGGCAAAGCTATACAACTCTTCACTCTTAACCACTGCCGAGGTGGGAGGAGCAGAAGCATAACTTATGACCCATGCCGAGGTTGGAGAATGATGGGTGGTCGATGAACACAAGAACGTGAGAACCATATTCTATTTCGGTGGACTGGGCTCTGTTCCTCCCTTGAATGAAATTTTCATTGTTCCAAAGACTCTCACTCGATATACCTTGCAATAAAAAGGAGTCGCGTTCAGTTTATTGGGTATAGCTGTCGACTTTCATGATCTTTTCACATTTTAATTCACGTTGCAATCAGAGCGCATTGTTGAAGAAGATTTTAAAGATGTTTGTCGCTGTTCCCATTCTCCTTAATACTTCTCTTGTTTTGCGCAGAACAACAAAGGTATCACACGGTATGCGAAATGAAACAATAGCCAGATGGTAAGCACATGTAGAACAACATTACACAGGTCCAAAATCCACCAAAGAATTGTGCCGGTACTATGCATGCTAGGTACTCAAATACTGCTCCAGGAAAATTTGAAGCAGCTCGGTAACTCCTATCAGACCATGATGGTGTACCAGATGAAGCTGAAGCCTACCAAGGCCGACGCTCCGGTCAAGCTCAAGCGATGCGTCGCGCCTCCGTTGGCTGTTGGTTTGGTCACTGCAACAATGGCCACACAAAATGCTCAGCTACTACTTACAACTAAGTGATCATCAAAATTTAGGTAAGTCTGGAGTATAATTCTTCTCTCTCTCTCTCTCTCTCTCTGATAGTGATAGAGAAGTTTGGTGTAACAATTTATACTGTGGGGTAACTGAGATCTACCAGTGATGATGGTTCAAGCAATGAACTGTTCTCGTCGTCAGTACTGATCGTAAGTGCTGATAAAACAAGCACGACAAATTAGTGAAGTGACAACTAATACCTGTAGAAGCAGAGCCGCCAGTGGAAGCTGAAGATGCAGCAGTGCCGCTGCCAGTGGCTGCACCTGCTAGAAGAAACGAAATCTCCATCATTCAGGTTCAGAAGGTCAACTGCAGAGATGGATCTAGAGCAGTCACACGATGGATTATGATTCTCCTACCAAAAATAACCCATTGACATCCAAATCTCTCCACATACAGAGGATTTTGTATAGCTAGACAATACCATTTTGCGTAGTGTTATACGTTAGCTGCTGTGCGTTGGCAGTTAAAAGAGGTTAAAGACAAGCCAGACAGCTTTAGCTTTCTGCCGATCCATTGTATGGACACGACAAAGTTTCGAGTAAAGAGATTATTCATCTGATCGGGATTTAGCTACTGTTAGTGATAAAAACAAGCATTAATCTCTGTGTACGTACGCACTGCATTCTAAAACGGAACAAGCACAGCAATCAGGCACGTTCAGGCGGTCGGCAGATGAGATGGGCGGCGACAGAGCGAGCTCAATTACCTGCACCGGCGGCGGCGGCGGAGGTGGCGGACTTGGCGCAGGTGGAGTCGTCGGCGGCGACGCCGCAGCGCTTGGCGAGGCCGAGCCCCTGCTCGGGCTTGACGCCGAACGCTGCAGCGCGGCCTTGTTGAGGAGCATGGCGCACATGCACGCCGTCTCGTTGGCCGCCGCCTCCTTGAGCGGGCCGCAGCACGCCGGCGGCGGCGCGGACGTGGAGTTGAGGTACGCCGCGCACGGCACCAGCTTGGCCGCGCACGACGGCACCGCCCCGGCACCCGCGGCGGCTGGCCCCTGCGCGTGGGAGGGAGGCGCGGAAGCCGCCGCCACGCAGGCGACGGCGAGGGCGACGGCCAGGAGGCCCTGCATTGTGCTTCGCGTGCTCTGTGCGAGATGAGCGAGAGTGGCAGTGAGGGAGTGATCGGTGCGGCGCGGCGTGTGCGATGCGTTGTTTATGGAGGGGGATCGGAGGTGGCGCCGCGCGACACGGTGGTGCGGCGGGCCTCGGGTCCGGTTGCGGTTGGTGGCGGGACAGCGGGGATGGGGTGGTTGGCGGCACGTACGTGCGCCGGAATCTTGCGCTGTCCGGCCGGCTGCATGCGGGATTGCGGGCGCCGGCGCGTGTGGTCGATCGGGAGGTAGAAAACGGTTCATCTTTCGGGGAAAAAAGGAAAAGAAAAGAAAAGAAAAGGAAAACATATAAACTGGATTATAATCCAAATCCAAGGATAATAGGATAAAAAGTTATCATAGGATCACAAATAATGGCGGATTAAGGTTGAAAAAATTTCGCTATTCCCATCGGATGATCGCGATCGCGGCCTAGTTGGCCATCCTTGATCACGTAGATGCCGCGCATTGAGGCGTCAGGAGCAGTGATCATTGGGCCGCGCGATCGAGCTCTACAGCGCTGGCCAATTCTTGGTGGCGTGTGCACTGTACACGCACGTCGACCGACAGCTACCGAGGCCGGCAACCTCACGTGAGAGCCTCGTGTGCTGCTGCTGCCCCCCATCGCGTACGTCGTTCGTGCCAACCGAGAGCGATGCAGCTACTAGGTCCTCCTCGTTTCCCATCATCCGGACTACTAGTCCGTTAATTCAACTTTATATATGAAATGTACATTGATTTTTATAGCCTGAATAAAACCAATTGCAAAATTGACAGAGAAGTTGCCAGAACGGGCTCCGTAGTTGGGCCTTGGGCTAGGATAGAATAGAACATGGAAGGGCCTAGAATCGCAGCGAGCGGCAGATGGCGAGCGACGGCATGAGTAAATGCAGCTTGGTCCGATGAGATGCCGATGCCGTCCGTGCATGATCACCACCACCTCGTAGCCGGACCGCTTCTCTCGTGGTCGTGGGCAGCATCCGTCCGCGTCGTCGCTGACGATGGAGTCCACATGCTATACCGGCCCCTCCGTGCCAGATCGAGGGTGCCGCCGTCGCGACGACCACACCGTTCACACATGGCTTGAGCACCTGGGTTTTAATTTAGACACTCTAGTTTCAAGCTTCGTTTGTCATCTGCTTATTCTCTTAGGAGTTAGGATCTCTCTGAATCGCTCAACTCTACAAATTAACCTAACATCTACTCCTTCCGTTCCTTTTTATCTGTTGCTTTGAGAAGCAGAGCGTGCTTATGAAGGCAGCACGCTTCCCAAATGACAGTTATCAAGGGATAGAGGGAATAACAGAAAAAAAGAGTACTTATCCATCCATCCACATATTTATAAATCAAATATATGGATATAGATAAGCATGCCCAGCTTCCATTAATTATAATTAAGATCGGCTTGAGGCTTGTAGGGAGTTGGCCTACCCAAATTCGGCAAAAAGAGAGGCAGATCAGCTATAGCTCATTGTCGGAGCCGACTGGCAGCTCTATACATTGCTAGTACTAGGCTACTAGCTAATGCTAACATCATCAAGTGGAGTGGTAGAATCACGTGTCTGCTTCTCAGCAACCAAGGCCTTGTTTAGTTGGGGAATTTGGGAGGTGCCAAATTACTGTTACAGCACTGTAGCACACTGTAGCGTTTCGTTTGTATTTGTGAATTATTGTCCAAATATTGACTAATTAGGCTCAAAAGATTCGTCTCGCAAAATACAACAAAACTGTGCAATTAGTTTTTAATTTCATCTACATTTAGTACTCCATGCATGTACCGCAAGTTTGATGTGATGGGGAATCTTCTTTTTGCATAGTGTCAAAGTTGGGAGTTGGGAGTAACTAAACATGGCGCAAGTGAAGAGGACACGCGCAGCCTTTTATCAGCAACCAAAAGCAGAGCAGAGCCCCGGACCGATGCCCTCTGCTTCTTCAATCTTCACTGTTCTTGCACAGCCACAAACCGCACAACCGTGGGAGGACCGAGGACTGAGGAGGACAGGCTCACGTGATTGGCGCCGGCAACCTCCTTTCAGTTCCTGTTCATGGATCGTGGGAGCCTGCCGAAAACGACGGATGCTTGGCCTGCCTCGCTGGCAGCTAGACTGCTACTCTAGCTAGACATACCTCCAAGCCTCCAACAAGGATAAAGTGCATTGCAGGTTTGGCGCCGGAAACTGTGAGTGGAGCAGCGTTGTCGTCATGCTCAGGCTGTCCAGACAGATGGAGCCAAGGCTAGGGCATGGGCTTGCGGTGGTAGCTCAGTCCCTTGCGAAGATTAAGGTCATGGAACTCTGGATTCCCGGCAGCAGCATTTCGTCAACCATGCCAGAAAAAAAGTGCGCTACGGTCCACGGAGATCTAGACTAGTTTACACACGGTTATCAGGTAGTTTCCAACTCTGCACGAAGCATTTGACTAATGCGTAACAAACGGTCATCAAATGCGTTGAAATCCGTCGTCGCTGGGATCGTCTGGTGTGTGTGCCCGGCCAAACCCACCGCAATGGTTGGCTAGTAGGGCTGGGGGTGTACGTGGACCGAACATTATTAGGCCACATCCAACCGTGCACAGTACACTGTACCACCACTGCAATTACTTGTAATGATTTTTTTTAATGTTTCTTTTTTTTCTTTCCCTTTACATAGTACTACGCACTGGATAGGACCAACAAAGACTGCATTCATGCCACCTTTTTTGCTCTTTATGTTAGCTACGCTAGTTTTCGGTCCTGATGGCGTCTTCTTTTCATGGAAGAAGCTAGCTAACCACCTGACTAATCATCACTAGCCCAACAACATTACAAGTAGAAAATCATCTTAAACACATTGCTGGCTGCAGCACGAAGAGATCGGAGAGGCACTGGTACTGGTGCAGCCTACAGGCAAGCAAGATGCCGTCAGCATTCATGCTGATCCACATCTCTCCCTCTCCCGCCCAAGCGAGAGGCCGACATGGAAACACTGTCCCCTGCTGGCCCATCACGTGGTCGCACATTCACACGCACCCCCTCGTTATTTATGGAGGCATTATCCGCTCCCCACCTCAAGGTTACTACATTTTGGTCTTTCAGAAAAGGTTATTGTGTTTTTTTTTGTGTGTGAATTGCCATGGCAAAGATTAGTGTTTGTTGGCATATTTAATTCTCACCTAAGTCGAGGACCGTTCTAGAAATATCTCCACTCACGTCAAATCGCCAGTGTCTTTGTCCATGCATGGTCCAAGCTCAAAAGCAAAAATCCAAGAATATAATATCTCCAAAATTCTTTTTTTTTGAATTTGTCGGCAAAATTCACTGGAATTTCCTCATCTCCCTATATAAGGAGACACAGCTAGGTGGCTGATTACAAAAGCCAATCAATCATTCAAGAAACCAACCAAACCAAGAGCCAGCAGCCCAGCACTCCAACCACTGACTCCGTGAGCCTTGTGCTCCTCTGCCACACTTCCCTCCCCACCAGCTCAGCAATCATGCCTCGCCCGGCCTGTGCTCCCCTCCTGCTCCTCGCCGCCGCGGTCCTGGCGGTGGCGGCCGCGTCGCCGGCGAACAGCAACGCGGCGTCGGCCAGCGACTTCATCCGCAAGTCGTGCCGCGAGACGCAGTACCCGTCGGTGTGCGTGCAGAGCCTGGCGTCGTACGGCGGGTCCCCGCAGCCGCGGAGCCCGCGGGAGCTGGCCCGCGCGGCGCTGTCCGTGAGCGCGGACCGCGCGCACGCGGCGTCGGCGTACGTGGGCCGGCTCTGCGGCGGCGGGGCCAGCAGGGGCGCCGGCAGCAGGAAGAAGAGCGGCGGCGCGGCGGGCCCCGTGCGCGACTGCCTGGAGAACCTGGCGGACAGCGTGGGGCACCTCCGGGACGCGGCACAGGAGATGGGCGGCGCCGGGATGGGCCGCGCGGGCTCCCCGTCGTTCAAGTGGCACCTCAGCAACGTGCAGACCTGGTGCAGCGCGGCGCTGACCGACGAGAACACCTGCCTCGACGGGCTCTCCGGCGGCCGCGGCGTGGACGCCGGCACCCGCGCCGCCATCCGCGGCAAGGTCGTCGAGGTGGCGCAGGTCACCAGCAACGCGCTCGCCCTCGTCAACAAGGTCGGTCCGGGGTACTAGCTAGCCCGTACGCCAAGCCCAGGCCCAGATGTTCACCACCTGCTAGCTGTGTGTTGTTGTGCCTGCGTCGCTTAACTGGCATTTGTTCACCTATGTTTGTGTAAGATATAGTTAAGGGCGATATAATTAAACTTGTAATGGCCAGAATTAAGTTTGCTAAGAATGGTGTGCTCCTCCCGTGACAAAATAAGCCCATTTTCAAGGGGAGGAGTGTGTGCTGTGCTTGATCCAACAGCTAGCGTCTTTGCTAGTGCTCCATTTTCCAGATTGTTCTCTTGGCGATACTATGCGTCGTCTTTGCTGCTTTGTGTCCTTTTGTGGTCTGTTCTGATGTACATGACGCTGGTTAGAGCTAAGCAACGTCAAATAAAAAAGAACGGAGGGGAGGTGACTGATCATGCGGCCGGTGTATCGTGGGGGCGCAAATAACACTGGGCCAAAGCTGGTATTAGTTGCAAATGTTGTACGACTCGTATGATCTGATGCTAATTTGCCAAGCAAAAGGTACGTTAGTTATGACCTCCCGAGTGTCTTGTTGTGCAGCCGATTTGCAGATTTTAAAAAATCGAGTGGGGGAGCATTTGATCCAAGCAGACGACAAGATTTTATTCAAGGACCCCAACTGAATGCGTGGCTGCTGCTGTGCTACATGACCTGTCAGGCTTAGGTGGCCATGTGGCCTTGGACTTGCATGGGGGTTCTGTCCTCTTGAATCACTTGGTTCTTCTTTTCCTCCTTATATCCACCTCGACTATTTCGAGTACTCTTTGCTTTGGATAGGATCAAACGTATGAAATCCAGCACGTTGTGCAGTGGAACGATACTTCCTTGCGTGCAGAAACCAAGGCAGAGGGCACAATTCAGACGATCCCACAGTCCAACTGTACGGAGGCTCTTTAAGGAAATTTGTTTCCACACATTAAAATTTAGTATTTGCTGGGGGAAATATTAACGACCTCCTAATGATCATTAAAATAACAATTATGAAGGCTCAGGCCCACCTGCGGCAATGACAACCGCCGTCGGCCCGATATAGGAGGGAAGCGCCCCGCTCCGCTTCGCCCGACCAGTGCCCCGGAGTCGGTCACTCCCGATCCCTCGTCGCAAGGCTCCGCCTCGTCCGACCCGCGGTCCCAGGGTCGGAAGCACCCGACCCCTCACCACAAGACTCCGCCTCGCTCGACCCAGGGCGTAGAAGGTCGGACTCACCAAGGCCCACAAGACGAGTGTCCGCCTCGGGCGCAGACTGGGAAATAAGAGTCGGATCTCGTGGGCCTCCTGCCGATCTCACCATAAATGCGCCGCGGCTCTGGCACGTAGAAAAGCGCTCGCGCCCCCGACGTGACCCGTCACAAGTACCCAAGCACGACCGCACAACCCAGGCTACAGTGGCCGCGGCTCTCCCTGATTCGCTACAGGGCACTCATGGCCTGCGCCGCCCGACACAGGAGGAAGCCCCGCCCACTCTCGCGCCCCGCGCATCCGGCGACAGAGACGCGATGTCCGCGTCCCACGGGCCATCAGCAAAATAACAGGATCAGCCACCTTCCCCGACGGGCACGGATGCCACGACCGAACATCATCATCATGCCTGGCGGCAACCGGCCCCAAGGAGATCGTCGACAGGATCCGAAGGCAACCGCCCTCTTCCGATGGACGCGCTGACAGGAGCCGAAGACCGGAGCGGGGGGGGGGGGGTGGCGACCCGGGGACTTGATCCTTCCCCTTGTATTGTATTTTACTTGAATTAGCTTATCTCTTTTACTTCTCCTCATGCCTGGCTCACCTGTAACCCCGGGCTCCCCTTGCGCTATAAAAGGAGGACCGGGGGCCTGAGACAGGGGACTGGCACCAGCAAAGAGAAGATACACACTCACCATCAGAGCATCAGTGCACACCCAAGAGACTTGGGACCAGCTCTCTCTCTCACCCTCCTGTAACCCCTACTACAGCGGGCAACATGAGCAGCTCCTCGTACTGGACGTAGGGTTTTTCCTTGCCCAAACCAGTCTAAACCCGGTGTCTCCCACGCCACCATCCGAAGCCATACGCGCATAAAAGAAATTTACTAGTCTTAATCTTGATCCGCTAATCTTGACAACGACAATACTTGTCATATCGAATATTTAGATATTAATTAGGAAGATTAAACATGAACTAATTATAAAATCAATTGCATAGATGGAGCCTAATTCGCGAGACAAATCTATTAAGTCTAATTAGTTCATGATTTGACAATGTGATACTACAGTAAATATGTGCTAATCATGAATTATAGTCAGATGCTGGTAAGGAACTGAAAAGAAAGACGACTTAAAGTCAGACAATGGGTAAACATACCCTGTTAGTCAACTTGCGAATTGAAAAGGCAATACTACTCCCACTAATAATTACAAATTTGTAGGTGTTCAAACTTGTTTTTAAAACTTCGTGTAGGAAATACCTGAACCACCAACTGAGTCAGTTTCCGAGCGCTCCTCAGGAAGTAAATAGTAGTTGAAATGTCTGGAGCCTTGTTATAATCCATTCGAAGTATTAATCTCCTCAAATCTTCGTAGGAAGCGGGGATTTCTTTTGGTAATGGGATCTGAACAGGAAATCAGAATTTAGTTTTGTTCTACAAGATACTTGAAACAAGGCATAGATACAAAAAAAATCATCTGAACAATGCGAATTCGTACCTGCAAGCTGTAATAGTTGTAGAGGAGATTCTCCACGGAAGACTCCATGCATGCCGCGGAGAAGACTCCATGCGTGCCCCAGGCTTCAGCTACTTCGATGACTCTCATCGTTAGTTCCTCCAGCTTCTGGGGCATCGCGATCATCGCCTCCACGTCGCTGCCCTTTGCGAAGCTGGAGCAGATGAGGCAGAGTTTTGTGAAGGACGCCGCCGGTAGGACGCAGCAGGTGAGGAAGAGGTCCTTGAGCGCGCCGCACGCGAACATGGAATTGGGAAGTATCGACGGCGGCGGCGACGACACTGCATTGAAGTTGAGGTCGAATGACTGGAGCATCTTCTCGGAGAGGGCCTCCATCCAGCCATGCACGCCGGGGATCGGAGGAAGCCGTCGGTGACGTTGAGGCGGGCGCGGCGCACGGCGGAGCCCCCCGAGTGGCCCGCAAGCACGGCGTCGATCGCCGCCCGGTCGCATGTGGACGAGGTGAAGTCGATGTCGGAGAGGTCGCGCCAGGACCGGCCCCAGGCGGCAGAGAGCACGCTGGCGCGCGCTGCTTCGCGGAGCGGTAGGCGCGCGCGGATGAGGTCCAGGAGCTCCGGCGGGAGATCGGAGACGACGGCCATCGTGTCGTCTGTCGTCTGCACGAAACGAACCGAGACGCAATTCTCGTCTTCTTTATATCCTCCTGTTCCGCTCTTCTTCCGTCCTCCTGTCCGTTTGTATCTCCTCCCATCGCGGGGTCAATATTTTTCACCCTTCCTTTCTGATTCAAACTGCACAACTTTCCTGTTATTGTTCTACGTTTTGAATCACGTGTACTTTTCAGCAATGAAACTGCAGAAATGTTATTGTCAGACTTGGATGAGGTGACGGTGACCCCCAGCAGTGGAACTGTTCCGCCTTCTGCTAGAATTTGAATATGACCCCTCAAGAAAAACAACTTCACTATGAGGGGAAGGAAAAAAGAGCACCACTCCATCCCTAATAAACTATTTCTAATATTCTTATTTGCTAGTTTGCTATTAATATTTAAAAAGAGCACCACTCCGCTGGCTCAAACGAATGGCTCGCCCAATTTGCCTGCATCCGCTGTTGGGCCTTCCGCGCGAGCCTATTTACTGGCGGTCTTCTGAGTCAGTCCGGCGAAGAGAGCCCACTCGGCGATCGGGCCGCGACGCAGATCTCCAGGACCAGAGAGAGGGAGGGGAGACCAGGAGGACCACACCACTTGGCGTTTAAAGAACAGGTAGGAGCCGAGGGGAGGCCGGAACGGAAACGGACAGACCAGCAGAGGAGGGGCTGTTCGAAATTTGAAACCCTCCCGAATCCACCCATTTTCCCTCTCCTCCGCTCCTCCGCTCCGCCCCCCTTCTCTCTCATCCCAAAAGGGCAAAGAAAAGAAAACGCACCGCCCTCCTCCCTTCCCTTCCCCTCCTCTCCCAAACTCACAGTCTCCACCCTCTACTACCGGAAAACCAAAACCAAGCGGAGGGAGCGGAGCCCTCGCCGCCGCCGCCGACCCCCGCCGCCGCCGCCGCCGCGCAGATCGCGGCCGGATCTACGGCGCTGGGGCACGGGGGCCCCCGGATCGACGCCTCCGCCGCGCTGCACGCGAGCGGTGAGCCTCCTCGCTCCCTCCCCCCCTCCCCCCCCGCCCCCCCTCCAGGCGGGTTCTTGGGGCTCTTGATGTCGATGGCCCGGGGGTGCGAATTTCGTGTGGTGCGTGTGCGTGGGGTTTTCCCCCTTCTTTGGGTCCAAGAACCTCGGGGGTTAGGGTTTCTTGGCTGAGGGGGCCGTGGGGCTTGGGGTGGGTCCAAGAATCCCCCTCCCCTGCCCCCAAGAACCCAGGAGGAGCTTGTTCTTTCTGCGAATAAAGGTTCTTTTGGATGTGATTGTTCTCTTGTGGACGCGTTGTGCTTGCGCTGCGGCCAAGATGCCTTTTAGCCTGCGAAAGAATTGCTGACGCGTGCTCGTTGCTGCGTCGGATGAGCTTTTACTGCCGATTATGTGGTCTGAACATGCTGCATTCTTGATCCGCAGATTTTGTTGTATTGCAAAGTCACTGTTGCACCCCTCTGTGTCAATTTCGTACTGCAAATGCAGCATTCTCTCAAAGATCCATATAATCCTTATCTTGATGGGAGACAAATTGCAGTAAAAATACGAAATTTGAGGCCGGCTGCATCTAGGAAATGCCAAATTCTTGGTCATACAAGAGTAAAAAGGAACTGATCTGGTTCTGAATTGCGATTATTTTAGTTCAAATTGCAGGTCTTCACGTTCTTTTGATGTAAAATGCCAACATGCAAATGTTTTGCTTTGATGTTTCCAAAAAAATGTTCTGCTTTGTTTTTAATGAAAATGGGGCAGGGCAATTTTGTCTGTCCATCTAAAAAAATTCCAACATGAACAAGTAGTTTGTTGCTCTGATACAAACATGAACAAGCCAATGTGGCGCTTATAGTGTCATCTGTATGCCCTGTAGTACTTTGTTCTTTCTCTGACTTACAAGCTGAAGACATACATAGTTTGACATTACATTGCTGAATATAAATATGATGTCATGAGCTTGTCGAAGATGTTTTCTTAAAAAACTTACCCAACCTTGCTCTTCACTTGTTGAGTTCCCCAATGCCATTTTGCCTCTGCTTTTGGATTATTAATTGCTCATTATATAAAATCACATAGTTACTTTAACCTATTCAGGTTTGGATGGCTTCACGAAAGGAAAACCCTATGCTCATTGCTTGTCAAGCACCCAATGGTCGAATCACGCGAGCTCAAGCTGCTGCTAATCGGGGAACCTTTGGACCTTTTCCTTCTGTTCCACTGCCTGCGAAAACTGAACGAAAACAGGCTGCACAAGGGAAGACAAAAAGGGGATCTTCATATGAGAGCGCTAGTGCAAGTGTGGCAATTTCAGGCCCCCAGCCTAAAAGACGCACAGTACTCAGGGATGTAACCAATGTCAGCCGTGCTAACTCCAACAGAAATAACACTGCTGCAACTAAGCTTCAGGTATTGAGGTGTTCCACACATTACTGCATTCTCCTACGAGGAGTTCTCGATGTCAACAAATTCTCAAATATTTATGCAAATATAGTAGAATGACAAAGTAACCCCTTTTTTTCAGACAAGGCCCTCCCAGCGGATTGGAAGAACCACGAGCAAAAACAAGCAGTGTGCAAAAAAGGTCCCTAAGATACCCCCACCAGCTGTTAAAAGTTCAGTTGCTAATGAGTCAAACATTGCTGAAGAAACACAAGAGGGGACACTTTTGCCGCAGAGAGAGGAGCCTGCTCCTTTGCTTGAGAACAGGGGGTCGCTATCATTACAGGATGTTGAAAGGAACAGGGACAGTGCTTGTCATGAGGCATTCTTTGAGGAAAGAAATGCCAGGGATAAATCTGAACCTTCGGTGTCAAAGACTGGTTAGTTGCATTTTATTTTTGAGCATTGAACATTTGCTAGCATTCACAGCCACTGGTGAATTTAAAATGTTCAAGGCTTTTCTTGCTTACCATGTTTGATGTTGCAGCTTGTACCCTTGCTTTTACTGGAATCGATTCTGGATGATTTAGAATATTAGAGATCTGAAATAACAAAAGCATGCTGCAAATGTTTCTCTATTTAGTCGTTTCTGAGATACTTGTAGATAGTCTTCACATAATCACTTTTCTTATTAGTGGCCATCTGCTAAATCTCCTGTCCTTTGTTCCAGGGGACTCTCCTGCGTTAGACATTGTAGACATTGACAAAGACAATGGCAATCCTCAGATGTGCGCTTCCTATGTTGTAGAGATATACTCAAACCTAATGGCTTCAGAGGTATTCTATTGTATTTTGGTTAAAAAGGAAATGCTTCTTCGTTCTGCTTCAATTTTTTTATATTTCAGATGTCGTATTGAGCATGGAATAACTCCAGTTTTAGATATCTGTGTTATGTTTTGTCACCTTGTGCTTATTTGAAGGGTACATGCTCAATCTTTATGTTTATGTCATTCCACAGCTTATGAGAAGACCCAGTCCAAATTACATGGAGGGTTTGCAACGGGACATCACAAAGGGCATGAGAGGAATACTCATTGATTGGCTTGTGGAGGTTGTTATATCTATAATTCTATTTGGATTTCTGTTCATTTTTATACATGATTTGAAGTTGGTATCAGATCATTTGCCTTTGGCATCTCACAGCATATACTTTGCACAGAACTAATGCACAAAGCTAGCAAATGCAAAGTATAGTCCAGCAGATAAGGAATTTACTATTATTTGATTCCAGTAAACATGAGATAACTATATGATATACTTGAATCAGTTAGCCTTTGTTTTTGCAACACATAACTTGCTCAGAGCCTGATATATTAAAAGTGCTCAGAATAAGGATATCCATTTTCTTCAGAGTCAGAAGCCTAGTTTGCACATCTCTCATACATGTGTCATCTGGCTTCTCTTTTTCTTATGATGAAAATCTTTTATACCTTTTGCTGTTTACTTCTCATGACTCCTGAGCTTGTGATGTCTTATATATTGTCTCTGTTGCAGGTTTCTGAAGAATACAAGCTTGTACCGGACACGCTGTACCTCACTGTATATCTCATTGACCGCTTTCTTTCTCGGAACTACATTGAAAGGCAGAGACTACAACTTCTGGGAATAACGAGCATGCTTGTTGCTTCGTGAGTTTTATGCTCTAGCCATTTTATTCTTTAATAGTGGAAAAACTTCAAAATACATAGGGAAATGTAACATACAAAGTTTTGCCTAGCAGCTGGACCAGTTTCCTCTGTGGCTAACGTATTGCAAATGAGTACCTCTGCAAGTATAGTAAAGTTTTGTTCTTTTGCAGAAAATATGAAGAGATATGTGCTCCTCGGGTTGAAGAGTTCTGTTTCATAACCGACAATACATATACAAAGGCAGAGGTATTTGTTTCATGTGAAGTTGAGAAAAAAAAATTACATGCATGGAAGGAACCATTGAATTTCTATAGCTGATAACCTCCTGATCCAGTAGGTGTTGAAAATGGAGTGCCAAGTGCTCAATGACCTGGGATTTCATCTTTCTGTTCCAACAACAAAAACATTTCTCAGGTTATTTTTGGCCAAATTTGCCTAATATTTCTTTTCGAATGGGAAAGGCATGCACCATTACTAACATGTATGTTTTTATCAGGAGATTCCTTAGAGCGGCACAGGCATCTCGTAAAGTAAGATTGGCCTCAGATCTTACAAGTCCATTCAAGTTATGCTACATTTTAACTCAGCACTAAATTCTGAAGTTTATTTGCAGACTCCTTCTGTCACTTTGGGATTTCTGGCCAATTATCTTGCGGAGTTGACATTGGTTGAATATGGATTCTTGAAATTTCTTCCTTCAGTGGTGGCAGCATCGGCTGTTTTTCTTGCTAGATGGACGCTTGACCAGTCTGACCTCCCATGGGTATGTATGAAAGGCAGTTGGCACATACATGCTTAAAAAAAAACTTGGTGTCATCTCTAACTTGGGGCTATTCTTATGCAGAATCAAACTCTTGAGCACTACACCTCTTACAAAAGCTCTGATATTCAATTATGCGTCTGCGCTCTACGGGAACTGCAGCATAACACCAGTAACTGCCCTCTTAATGCCGTCCGTGAAAAGTATAGAAATCAAAAGGTACGCAACCACTTCTTGCTGTTTGTATTCCTAGCACACTGCTTGAGTGAAGCCTTAAGTTTCACTTGGTAGTGGCAATTAAAACTGAAGTTTCGCTTGTTCTGTTGCAGTTTGAATGCGTAGCAAACCTGACTTCACCGGAGCTTCACCAGTCACTCTTCAGCTGACACGCCAATGACATCAATTACCTGTTGATCATCACGTTAGCAGCAGTCGTAGCTGAGACTGCGTTAACATTATGTAGCATCCCTTCCCCCTCGTCTGATTTGGTTCTGTTGTCCCGAGCTGTTTTTGTTTCCCGACCTTTTTCGAGTCGTGCAGTAAGAAGACAGATGGCTCGTCGCTTTGGCTTGACATGAGGTTTACCCGATTGTAAACAACACTGTGTGTAGGCTTGGCTTGAGTTGATAACCGTAACGTGTCCAGCTTGTATAACAAACAACGGAATGCTGTTTGTTGTGACATAATTCGTTCATTGTTAGCCTGGAAATGGAAGGTAGTTTGTTGCTTGTATCCAAGTACTTTCTGTCAACATGGAATGCTCTTTTGGACAATCCACAGCCTTGTTGAATTATTATTTTTTTTCGGGCTAAGGTGGTGTGTAAACTACTGGAAATAGGAAGTGGTCTGTTACGGATAGATAGTGACAGCATGCAGATTTGGCCATTTGGTTGGGCTTATTCCGTACCGAGCCCCCTCCGACCTCCGACCGCGTCCCACCCGGTTGCTTTTTATTCAAGTTCCAGGTTGCTTTTTGCACGGATTGTCATTTGCAGAGTTCGTTGAGAAAAAGATTATGCCGTGATTGACTACGTCTCCCGCGCGTCCTGCATGTTTTTTGCAAAATACTTTTGCATCCACATATGAAATATTTAGTGTTTTTGATGGATATTCTTGTCTATTCTGCTTGTTGTACAAAATAAAGAATTTGCACTCATGGACAAGGACATGGTAGAACTGCAAGCTATTGAAGTAATAAAAATCCAAGTCTTCATGATCCAAATTCTAAGTATAAATATTTTGAGTCAAAGTATTTTAAAACCTGGCTATAAATATATGGAAATTTACAATTTGAACACAATGACTTTGATTCTGCAACAGGCAACTCATCCCAGTTGTCCTGGATCAATCTGTTTAGTCACAGGAGGTCAGGAGTAGCTAGATGGCACCATCAAGATGCCAACACACGGCCGAGCTCTGGAGAGGGCGTTCGAGAAAATGGCGTGCGGAAAAAAAAACCCAGAATAATATATGTTGCGCTGATTACAATTTTATCCATATCAAAACAGCATATACTCTATACTACCACCTGGTAGTATTGTGCACCGTAAAAAGATTCTGTTAACATAAACCCCATCTGTTGCAGCAGTAGCAGCTTGCCGAACAACAAAGAAAGGGTGGAAGTAGGCCCATAACAGAATTAATGAGCCTATCTGTATCCATCCTCTATAAACCTGAAAACACGCATTATATTTTAGAACAGCTATAGACGCTCATCGATCATACTATATATAGCTAGGTGAGGCGACGATAGCCAAAATTAACAGATACTGAAATCAACAGGAAATTATGCAACACTATTTTAATGATATATAGGTGATGATCGAGCCGGCCGACGACCACACAATATTACACACCAATTCAAGTAGCTTGGTTGGTAAGTATAAAGGTGCAAGCAGAAGCAAACAAGATACACACGGATGGACAGTACACATATACTATGACGACCCAATCTCCGGCGAGCTCTGCCGGAGTTGAGGAAGAACGCACTCAAGAACTCACACTGAACACACTGGAACGCGAGAGAGTTTTGGTGCCGCACAGCGCAGCGCTTTCTGTTGTTAATTGAAACTCAAGTACAGACTCAACGACTCCTAATGACCAAAAGAACTCAGCACGACGCCGCGCATGCCGAGCGCCTGAAACGGCCGTGCCATGCCACGACCGAGCACTGCGCCATGCGCGCCACTCGTGGACGCTAAAAACCTGGAGCACCACTGCATGAACGCAGCACGCATCTGGTGTCCGCACATCTTATTTGAGGAAAACAAGTACTCCCTCCGTTCCAAATTGTAAGTCATTCTAAGAATCTTGGAGAGTCAAAGTATCTCAAGTTTGACCAAATTTATATGATAATATAATAACATTTATGATGTCAACTAAGTATCATTAGATTCTTTATCAATTATATTTTCATAGTATATCTATTTGATGTCATAAATCTTTATATTTTTCTCTATAATTTTGGTTAAACTTGAGATACTTTGATTCTCCAAGATTCTTGGAATAACTTACAATTTGGAACGGAGGGAGTAACTAACTAGACCAGTGAACGTGCCAAGTTTATCTAACATACTACATACATACTTATACGTAACACGAGCACGCAGACGATGCCATTGCAGGTTGCAGGATCTTCTTCGCCTGAATGCTTGCTTGCCATGCCCCAGCCGCTTATTTTATTTTATATTAACCACATCCTGCAGCTTGCAAGAAGGTTGATGATACATGGTGATGATGGATGCTCGTCGGCGCTGGTACGGTGTGATCGATCAGTTAGTTGCCGCCCGGCGAGTGTGCCGGCGGCTTGTGCTTGGGGCCGGCCTCATGGATGAGGCTCCGGCTTCGGCTTCGGGTAGGAGGGCTGTGGCTTGGGCATCGGGTAGGGCTTGGGTTTGGTGGGTTCTGGAGTTGACTTTGTTGGGTGGTCTGGTTCTTGGTTTGGGTTGGTATGGCTGAGGCATTGGTTTCTTTGGCTGGTCGGGGTGGTGTGGCTTGGGCTTTGGAGCAATCACCGGCTTGTCATCTTCAGTAGTAGCAGAGGCCTCTGCCGTCTCGTCGGCAGCGGCGGCGACGGCCACCGCCACCGTCACCATCATGAGGAGGAACCACGCCGTCGGCTTCATTATACACTAGTCGATCTTGTAGCTACTAGTATGATCGATGATGGATCGATGCTTGGCTGCTTGCTTGTTGCAGTTGCACCCAGTGCAACAACTAGCACCTGATAAATGCATCTTCTTTTTTAATTAGAACGAACGAAAAATGTAAATTGCCTGGGATTAATTGGGAATAAGCAGGCTTTAGTTTTATTATTCAAAGAAAGGAAAAGAAAGATAAACTTGGTACCACGAGCTAACGACAATTTGACTACTACAGTACCAGTGATTAAAATTCAACACATTCTTCGGAGCAATAACCATGCGTAATATTTAAGCACAATCAACTCCTGGGGAAATGATGAGGCGAGAATAATCAGCATCTGCATCGGGATTATATATATATTGCTCAAAAGAAAAGATAGGAGTACAATACAACGGAGGAGCTACTCTAGCGAGGTAAAAGCAAGGGGCAAGATGAGAAAAATATGGGAGAATGGACGTGGCGTCTCGATGAAGTGGCCGCTGGAGGGCAGCACCTTGTGAGGACACAAACTAAAGAAGCATGCCAACAACGTCAGCTAGCTGAGCTCCCATGTAATGTAACCCTGAGCATGCTGTGCCTATTCGATATGCTTCGTTCCGCATCATATATATATATATTCTCTCCTAATAACGTACATTCTCCAACAAGCAGCCAGCCAGCCAGCTCTCTCTCTCCTTACCACTTTATTTGACCGGACGCACCTTAATTACATTTCTATATCACTTTATAGTATACCATCATTATTGACAGTGCACTACCTTTTATTATACTGCTAGCTAATGCGACCGGCCCCGTCACTAGCTACGGTGCTTTGCTCAGAGCTCAATCATTCCATTCCATTGCAGGCTCGGCCTTTTTTTCCTCTCTACTTTTACTTTTTTACTTTTACTTTTTTAGATTAAGGAAATTATCCGATCTTGAACATTTACATGTGAACGTCGATAATCACAAAGGAACAATCTGACCACAAAACCAGAAGATACAAGAGTACTTAGACTCTACACCTCAAAACAAGGAACAAAGAAAACAAGGAAGAAAGAACCTAGGAAAGAAAGCTAGAAATACTACCCTTGCTTCAACTTTGCATTAGACCTTATGCATCAACTAATCCCTCATATCTGCTATTTTCTCATAAACTTCAAAAGTTAGGATCATCTTGCTCGGTGGCCACCTTCTTCCTGTTGCACTTAGTCAATCTCTACCGCCCTCCCTCCAAGCTGATCTGGTACCGCCATCCCAGGAACTCCAAAACAGCGCCTCAAGAGGAAAGCAATGCCAAGGCGTCGCCGCCGTCCGAATCTGCAATTCGGTTCTTTGGTTTTCATCTGAAAAAGTCCCTGGAGGCCGAAGTCTTCACCGCAACGCCTTCAACAAGGAGAACGATGCATCATGGCGCACCGTCGTCGCCGCACTGGTCAAGACCGGTCATGGCTTTCCCTGAGAACCTGGACACACTGACGATTACCAAACACCACTTTTTGCTATCCTAGGCCGTCCACCGCGGGTTCTCACCGTGTCGGTCGTCGCCACCTCCATGGAGCCGAACAACGTTCGCCATGAGCTACCATGGGCCACGGCCGAGCGAATCCACCTGCAGGGCACCGGAATCCACTGTCCTGGAGCATCGGGGAGAGGAGATCTGGGCGCGCTGGCACCGGATCTGCTGTCCCAACAAGGACTGTTTGCCGCCACCGCCACTGAGTCAAGCCACGCCCGCCTGGAGGCGCCCCGGACCGATGCCGGGCGGATCCACCCGTGAGCCGCTTCAGGAACGCTGGAGAAGAACCTGTTGCCGCCTTGGAACGCTTGAGAAGAACTGTCCGACGGCGGTGGGCAACCTCGCACGACCGGAGAGGAAGTGGTCCCCGCCGCCACCTTCCTCACGCCTACACGGACCTCCAGCAGCGCGCACGAACGGCGGTGAGGGCACAGGGAGGGCGGAGGGGGAGGGAAACCGGCCGGCAGCAGCTAGGTTTTCCGGCCGGCCGGCTAGGTTTGCCAGTTGGATTGCAGGGGGCCGCCCCGCTGCAATCCAACTGGCAAAGGAAACAGCAATTTTCTAACTGATCTCCCCCTCTCTACTAGTAATAATATACAGTAGTGGCATCCAAGCGCAAGTATACGGTGGTGATTGAGAGTTCAGAAGCATTATTTTTTTTTGATAGAAATTGAGCATGCATGAGTCGCAGTGCAGCAGCGCACCACATGATCGACGACGACATTGTATTCCTCTTTCGGAGTACACCTACCTTTCTGACGAGATTACATACATGTACTTCTTAGGGACGATGCATGTAAGTTTTTGTTTTTCTTTTCTTCCAGGCACTGTTGTTGTTTTGGGTCAACAAATAACTCGTTTATTTCAAAAAAACAAAACAAATAAATGAGTTACCAGCTCTCACTACGGTCTTTGGGTCAAACACAAGCTAGAGCAAAATCCCTCATTTTTCTTGTGAGGGGTCTATTCTATCCTTGTTCAAGGTGGTTGATTTCTATCGAAATCTCTATCGATTTTCCTTGCTGTTGGATTCAAATGCAACAATGCAAGGGCCTAAAAACAACTAAACACCTCATCTCTATCTATCTGTGTGAATGCGAGTCGAGATTCAAATGCAACACTAAAATCCCGAGAATGAAACTCTGCACCAAGAAACAGTAGTCAAACAGCCTGTCCATGGCGTGGGGCCCACCGACCACCAACGACGACGGTCAAACGGGCTTTCGGCCGTGGCGCCATCAAGGTCCTTGGTTCCTTACTTCCTTGTCGCCGCCGCGCGCGTATAAATAGCGGCCGCCCCAGACCAACCAAGCAGGCAAGCATGGCTGGCGGCGACCTGCAGGTGCTGAGCGCGCTCGACGCCGCCAAGACGCAATGGTACCACTTCACGGCCATCGTGGTCGCGGGGATGGGCTTCTTCACCGACGCCTACGACCTCTTCTGCATCTCCCTCGTCACCAAGCTCCTCGGACGCATCTACTACCGCGTCGACGGCTCCCCGGCCCCCGGCACCCTCCCGCCGCACGTCTCCGCCGCCGTCAACGGCGTCGCATTCGTCGGCACGCTCTCAGGGCAGCTCTTCTTTGGCTGGCTGGGCGACAAGCTCGGCCGTAAGAAGGTCTATGGCATGACGCTCATGCTCATGGTCCTATGCTCCGTCGCGTCGGGGCTCTCCTTCGGCCACACCCCGGCCTCCGTCATGGCCACGCTCTGCTTCTTCCGCTTCTGGCTGGGGTTCGGCATCGGCGGCGACTACCCGCTCTCCGCAACCATCATGTCCGAGTACGCCAACAAGAAGACGCGGGGGGCCTTCATCGCCGCCGTCTTCGCCATGCAGGGCTTCGGCATCATCGCCGGCGGCCTCGTGGCCATCGTCGTGTCCGCCGCGTTCAAGGCCCGCTTCCCGGCGCCGGCGTACGCCGCCGACCCCGCCGCCTCGACGCCGCCGCAGGCCGACTACGTGTGGCGGATCATCCTGATGCTGGGCGCGATGCCGGCGGTGCTCACCTACTACTGGCGCACCAAGATGCCCGAGACGGCGCGGTACACGGCGCTGGTGGCCAGGAACGCCAAGCAGGCGGCCGCCGACATGTCCAAGGTGCTGCAGGTGGAGATCATGTCTGCCTCTGGCGCTGCCTCTGCAGATGAGGATCAGCAGACCGCCGGCAATGCAAATGACGACGACCACAGGCAGAAGCAGAAGGAGAAGCAGTTCGGGCTGTTCTCGGGTGAGTTCGTGCGGCGTCACGGCCTCCACCTCCTGGGCACGTCGGCGACGTGGTTCCTGCTGGACATCGCCTTCTACTCGCAGAACCTGTTCCAGAAGGACATCTTCGCGGCGGTGGGGTGGATCCCCAGGGCGGCGACCATGAGCGCGCTGGAGGAGCTCTTCCGCATCGCCCGGGCGCAGTCGCTGATCGCGCTGTGCGGCACGGTGCCGGGCTACTGGTTCACGGTGGCGCTGATCGACGTGGTGGGGCGCTTCAAGATCCAGATGATGGGCTTCTTCTTCATGACGGTGTTCATGCTGGGGATGGCCTTCCCGTACCAGCACTGGACGAGCAACCACGTCGCCGGCTTCGTCGTCATGTACGGCTTCACCTTCTTCTTCGCCAACTTCGGGCCCAACGCCACCACCTTCATCGTGCCCGCGGAGATCTTCCCGGCGAGGCTGCGGTCGACGTGCCACGGCGTCTCGGCGGCGTCGGGGAAGCTGGGCGCCATCGTGGGCTCCTTCGGGTTCCTGTACCTGGCGCAGAGCAGGGACCCGGCCAAGACGGAGCACGGGTACCCGGCGGGCATCGGCGTGCGCAACGCGCTGTTCCTCCTCGCCGGCTGCAACGCCCTGGGCCTGCTCTTCACGTTGCTGGTGCCCGAGTCCAAGGGCAAGTCGCTGGAGGAGATGTCCGGCGACAACGACCACGACGCCGGCGACAACCGCACCGTGCCCGTGTAGCCGGTTACATGCGTGGTTCTCGTTGCTATATATATGCAAATGTTGGTGACGTGGCTTGCAGGGACGAGCCCCCCTTCGATCTGGTCGAGGTTGTTGAGTCATTGTTCTCGTTTTCAGTAGTTGATCGATCGATAGACCTTGTCGTGATCGATATGATCAACGTAGCTTTAGCTCCTAAATAATCAGAGGCGCGAGCAATGTAATGTAATACTACTAATATGTTTTGGTGGATCAATCCCAGTGCTGGGAAAATTTGTATTTTTGTTTCAGGTTTTGTGTAGACATTAGTGATGCTGGCTAACTGAGAACCACAGAATCGGTAGAATTCCCACACGTTCAGCACCAATTTTTTGGTTGATCCAGATTCATACAGTGGTAGAATTGCAAGTATGACTGAGATAGTAAATCTTATTATTTGACTCTTGATCCCAACTTTCGCATATGTGCAGATTGGAGGGTATATGATTCTCCCATCATGTGGTGAGCCTTGTTGCTGATTGCGTAGTGTCTCAAACAGCAGTGTTGACCTAGTCACTGCTCCCTACAGCAGTGTTGGCTCCCTTCAGCATCCCTGTGTCAACCTTGTTAATTCATAAAAAGTGTATTTGGAACATGGGATCAGCACTAGACACCACCTTTGTGTGGCTGCTTCGTTGCTGTGGTACCTGGTAGCAAGCGAGCCATCTTATTACAACCATGTTTACAATGCATCAAGTTGACCAAAGAAACATGAAAGCGAGAAACGTCCATGAGCTAAGCTAGATACCCAATGCAATTTAAACATCTCTGATCGACGAAACAAGGTCTCTGGTCATAAGCAGCTATTAGTATACCCTGATTACATGGAAATTCAATAATAAGCAAATTGCAAAAATGTTGTTTATTTCACCATATATAACTAGTAGAGGAACTGCATGCAGATCAGATCATTCCTTTGAGAACCAAAATCAAACATCATCTGCCTACACAAAATCAGAATTAGATCTTTAAAAAAAACAGAATTAGCTACAACCTTGCAATCAAGAATAAATTAATCCAACATGCCATGTGTGCTACTTACCACTCTTGCAGATTACGAAACAAGAAATTAGCTTGTGGTGAGGGCTTACAGTGAGCACGGGAAGGGTTCAAGGTCCCGTGGCTGCTTACTTAGTATTCACAGATAACATCCATCCAAGCTTGCTAATTACGAAACAAGTCAAGGATACATCCAATTACCTAATTGTTACTCAAGGGGGAGATTTCCTCCTTGCAAAAAGGGAGGATTTCCTCCACAGATAACAAATTAAGCAGCCTCAACAATAGCAATATCCACATTGCAGAGTATTGCCCCACAGTCCCTAGTGATGATAGGAACAAATTTGTCGCTACAATGAAGAAAAAACCTGTAGATGGTTCATTCACCTTTAATCAGCAGAGAAGTCGTGACTTGATGATTGCATGGTGTGTTAGAGCTGATGTAACATTCAATAAGTTTGACGATGAAGGCTTTGAGCCTTGGATGGAGTCATTGCAACCTGCATTTAGATGCATAGGGCGACAAATGATTCGTAATGAATGTGTTGCTAAGTTTGAGAGAGCAAAGACAGAATTACGAAGTGAACTTCAGAGTCTTAACTCTCGCATATGCTTCACATCTGATCTTTGGACATCAAACCAAAAGTTGGGATATGTTTGTGTGACAGCTCACTATATTGGTCCTGATTTTATTTTGAAGAAAAAGATAATTGCATTTAAGGATCTGAAGTATCCACATACGGGTGTAGCTATTGAGGAAGCCATTACAACTGTTCTGACAGATTATGGTATCAAAGAGAAGATGTTTATCATCACACTCGACAATGCAGCAAATAACAAGGCAGCTTGTGATCTTTTGCAACAAAGCGGAAAGTCCGACATGTTATTTGGTGGTGAGCATCTTCTTGTTAGATGTTGTGCTCATATACTCAACATTCTTATCCAAGATGGTATGAACATTGTTAGTGCTATGATAGAGTTGATAAGAGACCTGATTAGGCACATTAACTCATCACCATCGCGTATCCAGGATTTCAATGAGATAGCTCAAAGGGAATGTCTTGCGGCAAAGGCTGGTTTAGTCCTTGATGTTCCCAACCGTTGGAACTCAACCCATGCCATGATTATGGAGGCAGTAAAGTATAAGATCGTCTTGAAGCGATATGCCCAAGCAAATCAGCAACCATTTCTAACTGAAGATAAGTTTAGCAAAGTTGAGTACATTGGTGAGTTCCTTGGAGTTTTTGAGGAAACTACCAGGGCATTCTCAGCTGATAGATATGCTACTTCCCACATGTTCCTGGATAATGTGCTTTGTATCCATCAAACTCTAAATAGTCCAGAATGGTCCAAGGATGAGGTTATCGCAGATTTGGCAAAAGCAATGGAGAGGAAATTTGATAAGTATTGGACTGGAAATTACAATATGATCCTTGTTATTTGCAGCATACTTGATCCAAGAACAAAAGTTGACTTCTTATACTTCTTTTATGAGAAGGTGTGCAGGAACTTTATTGGCATTGACTTGAGCCAAAATCTAGCTAAAGAGTGTCTTCGCAAGTATTTCAGGAAGTATGAAGAGGTTATTAAACAAAATGATAGAAATGAAGTATCACAAACTGGTGCGTCCAGGAGCATGGTGAACCGTTCTCCAGTGCTAGTTCTTGGAAAAACAAGACTAGAACAAGAATTTGCTGAATATAGGTATCAGAGGAGAGGGACTTGGATTGAAAAATCAGAACTTGATGCATATCTAGATGAACCACCAGGGAGAATAGATGAAAATTTTGAAATTCTAACTTGGTGGAAGACAAACTCCAACAAGTATCCTGTGATATCAGCTATGGCACGCGATTTCTTAGCAATTCTACTCAGTACCGTTTCTTCTGAATCAGCATTCAGTTTGAGTGGTCGGATTCTTAGTGACAATCGAAGCTCAATGACGCCAGAAACTCTTAAAGCTTTGGTCTGTTGCAAAGATTGGCTATACAAGTATCCCACGAATGAAGGTAATTTTTTTGGTCTGTTAGCAGTCTGCTGGATTTGTAGAATTCTGTTGCAACCACTGTGAAAAGCAGTAAAAGGCTTATTGCTTTGTATGGTTCTGATTGTAACTGACATGCCGACGTGGCTTTATAATTGGAATCACTATCCTGTAGTATCTTTCATGAGATTCATGAGACAGTGCTAAGTTTGATTCATGACTGTTATTTTATTTTTTCGGTTCGCCGAACACACTTTGCTGCTTCAGTTATGTTAGTTTTATCTATTGTTCACTAAAATTTAGGGTGCACTTAGTTTTCAGATGTATAATCGAGCAAGTTATCAGGAACTTTAAGGTTCAACTAGTTTCAGTTCTACAGAGTTCTTAAAATTTGCGTACTTTTTACTACTCTTGTGTACTGGTGAAAAATTATCTCAACAGTTGATCTTGTTTCGTTTGCTTTCTCCCCAGGGCTTGCAGGACAAGATCAAGCTGGTGGCCATTGATCTTCAGGACAAACCAGCTTGGTACAAGGAGAAGGTTTACCCACAGGAGCTAGGAACTTTGTTGATTTAACTGTAGCTCAAGAGACTTGTTTTTTTAAGCTATTTAGATATAATGTATTGCTATAGAGATGGATTGTATTTAGATATAATTTATTGCTATGCATCTCCCGTGGCATGCTGCAGCGGCTCCTGTGGCATGCAGCTCCTGTGGCATGCGGCTCCTCTATTTAGATATAGACTTGTCATCATGGCCAGCTGCAACGGTTCCTGTGCGGTTTAACCCATTTTGATGGGACGGAGTGGGGCGGGATGATTAATTCATTTTTTGGGTGGGGTAGGGCGGGTGATTAACCTTAGCTGCTGCGGGCTGCGGGTAGGAGCGGGTGAGGGGTGGGTGCACCCCCATTAGCAGACCTAAACATGCCAAGGCCAATTCCAACTGTGTAAGGAGTTGATGTTTTGCTCCTTGATTCTCCCTTGTCAGCAAGCTCCGTCCCCCTAGGGACCTCAAACAAATAATCCCTTCTGCCCTGTTTCGATCATCTCCCACTCCCTTGTCTGAAAAACAAGATATCGCAGTTCAAACAAATAAAAACTGATAAGTTACTCTACATTCTCCTTCTGTCCTTCATGACATATAGCATGGCACATACACAAAATGTAATACAGAACAGTAGCATCTCGTGTAGGCAAGGCAATTGCTGTCTAAGAGACCAAAGATGAACAATGCGTAGAAAAAATACAACAGAGGTAGGCAGTATATTGCCGGTCCCTGATTTAAGGTGCTTGCATAATCTGATAGGAGCATGGTTAGAGCTATTGATTTGCGACATCCTATGTTTGAAGAAATGAAGAAATGGCTCAGAACCAGTTGAATTACAGCAGGAAAAATGTTTTCTGCCTTCTGATGGGGTCATTGTAATACACAACTGTAAACATGCATTATGTCCATAAAACCTTGTTATCTGTAGTAGGATATAACCTTGAGGGTTCCTGTCAGCCTGAACAACAAAGCAGAAGCAGTGGTATTCTCGTTAGCTCTTTGATGACATCATAAAAGAACACAAATTTAACTCTAATAAGGCACACTTTATTTTCCAAAACCATGAGGCTTGTTCTTAAACCTCTACGTGGTTTTTATGAAGAGGACCACATTAATACATCAGCTATGTAAACTAAATGAGGCAAGTCATGGAAAAAGTTTATCTATTCATTATGACTTATGAGTGGCAACGTATCTTGGTTCAGCAGCTTGTGTATCGCCATGCTTACCGACGAAGGATGAAGCAGGCAGGCAAGGGAGCCGAGGAGGCTGACGAAGACGACGGACAACTCGGCTGCCACGAATTCAGGCAGCAGCGGCGTAGCAGGATGTACAGGGAGGGACCACCCCTGCGTGAAGCTGACGCAGTTCCCGTCCGGGCCGCTGGCAGCAGGCCAGCCCAGGCAAGAAGGAAGCAAAAATGAGGAGCCCAAAGGAACGAAATGAGGCCGAAAACATGAGGAGGCACGAACGGCGCAGAAAGCAGGCCAGCAGGCCCAAAACCAGTGCAGGACACGCGGCGCGACGGCAGAGGCGGGAACCGCGACGACGCTGCTGAGGCCAGGAAACATTTCAGGCCCCTTTGCAAAGGATTCTTATAGGAATATTGTAGGATTCGAGCCCTATAGGAATTTTTACTATGTTGTCCTTTGGAATAAAGGATGGGACATTCTCCCATCCTTCAAAATTCTTATAGAATGACTTAATCCAGAAGAATTTTGGAGGAAATCTAACATGAGGCCCAGTAACTTGGAAACTTTCCATTGTGTTTATCTCTCTCTTCTCATTCCTTCATTTTTCCAATGTTGTATCCAAACACTCTATTACAAACTTTTCTACATTCTCAATTCCTATAGGATTGCAAATGTCATGCAACTCTATTCCTATGTTTTTCCCGTTCCAACATTGTAAGATTTCTTCGTTTCCAAGAGGCCCTCAGTGATATAACTACACATATATGTGAAAGCCCTAGAACAAGACAAAGTCGCGAGTGTTTAGGAATTAAGGACTTGACTAGTCGGTCCCATCAAGAATGGGCCGTGGTCCTTGAGGAATTAAAGTCGCGGCGTAAAGTGGAGCAGTAGTAATGTGGCATGGCACGGCGCCGCGGGCCCATCCCTGTTCACATGACATTTTCTGCATGCAGTAGCTATTCCATTCCCACAAATGGAGGAATTAAGGACGGAGAGAACAAGGGCAACAGAACAAAAACGAGCAGGTGTGCTTCTTTTTCCGCAGCTGCAATTTATTGGCCATCGCAGTGACATCATGCGTGACCCAACGGCGAAAGCGCTCGCCGGGGCGGCCGGAGCCGGACGCTGCCGTGTGCCCATCGCAATTACGCCCCGCCTTTTCGCCCAGCACAACCCCACCCCATTTGAAGGATGCGGATGCGGGGGAGCGAAAAGAGAACCGAGAGGCCGGTCGCCGTCGCCGGCCGGCCCTCCCGCCTTTCCCGATTGAATGAGCCAAACCATCTCAATTCATTGCCGGCCTGGGCTGCAACTACCACCACTGGCGCCGCGCCATTTATGGCGGCGACGGGACATGTGGGGGAGAGGAGATGTCGAGAGACGAGGTGGTGGTGGTGGTGCGAAACGAAACGAGAGGGAGGAGACCGACGCGCCCGGCACCTGTTGCTCCCGTCAGCGCCCGCGGCGCGCGTCGGTCGCGGTCGTCTACGGGCGGGCGGGCGGGATGGGTCGCGTGCGGCGCGCGGCGGCCGGTGCCCGGTCCGTGGGGGGAGGAACGGCCGAACGGGTGGCGCGCTACCGGCCTCGTTTCCTGGCCGCGCGCGACCGGAACGCGAACGAGGCGATCGCGAGGCTGCCATGGGTGACCAGCCGGGGAGGCAACGCCGACGGCGGGCAAGCGACGAGGGATAGGATATTCCTCCGCCTTGGAGACGGTGTGTGGCCCGTGACCCACGGCGGATGAGACGCGGATCGAATCCGTGGACGGGACGCGATCCATCTGTGCACCGCGGGGATCCCACAGCAAAGATCTGGTCGCGTCGCGCGTCGAGCCTCCGCCGCCGAGAAAGAACGGAGCCGACCGCGACGGTCATGCAAGTTCCGAACAGCATCATTTTTTTTTTCACACGGAAAGAAACCCCGGGAAAAGTCAAATTTTGGATTTACAATTCAAACTTGTTCAAGCTGTCTATCTCATCTCACAGAATCTCTCTTATGTAACGCGAAAGAATCAAACTCGGGAAGAAATTTCTCAACAAAAAATGGAGCAGGAGGACGGAGGAAGGCGAATGGCTCTGTACAGTAGTAGCAGCAGCACGTGTATCGAATCCCATATGCATGCAGCCAGATGGTTCCCGACGTGGCGCGCGGCCGGAAGCTGCCGGATTTGCCGGCTGGCTACTCCGCCCGTGGCATCCTGGGCAGCACGTGCAGCGCCACCACCCGCTTCCCGGGCGGCGCCGCCACCTCCCACATGCGCGGCGGCGCCGTCGACGGTCCCGATCCCGCCCACCGTGGTGGCTTCGGCGGCGTCACGTCCACGACGATCACCTTTTCGCCGCCCTCGGCCGCAACGCACACCCTGCCGCCGCCGGCCGCCATCTCGGCCGCGCCCTTGAGCCGCTCCGACTCCGCCACCGTCCTCCACCGGTCGCCGCCCCAGTCGTAAGCGCTCAGCGCCCCGCGCTCCTCGTCCACCACGAAGATCGTCTCGGCGCCGCCGGCGGGCGCCACGGCGGCGGCCGAGCCCTTCCATCCGGCGAGCATCCCCGGCGGCATGTCCTCCCACCGCCCGGCGGCTAGGTCGAACACGGCGCCCTCCTTGGCGCCGCGGCCGCGGAGGCTGACCATGCAGACCTTCCCGCCGGAGCAGACCGCCTCGGCGGCGTCGCGGCTGAACCGGCAGTCCCGCATCGGCGGGAGCGGCTCCCACGCCGCGGCCGGCGACGCCGGGTCCCACACCGCGCCGGACCGGGCGTCGTTGGCGTCGTACCCCGCGCCCACCCCGCCCGCCACGAACACGCGCCCCCTTGCGCTCCCCGCGGCGCACCACCGGCGCGGCGCGAACGGGAACTGCGGGCCGAGCCGCCACCGCGGCGACGGTGCGGACGGGTCGAACACCACGGGGCGGGGCAGCGCCGGGCTGAGCGACCGCGTGGAGCCCGCGACGAGGACGAGGCGCCCCGCGGCGGCCACGGACTGGAGCGGGAGGCGGCGGGAGAGGAAGGACGGGTGCCAGAGCCTCGGCGGCGGCGACGGCATCGGCGGCGCCGGCAGCTCGTCCCAGCGCCCCGCGACGGCGTCGTAGGCTGCGAACGAGACGCCGGCGCCGGAGGCATCGGCACCGCCGTCGAGGACCGCGTAGAGCGAGAGGAACGGCGGGAACGACGGCGAGTAGAGCAGGCGGCGCCAGGGCCGGCAGACGGTGTGCAGGAGACGCGGCGGGAGCGGCGCGAGGCAGAGGTGGGCCAGGTGGTCCGGCAGGCCCGGGAGCAGGGGCTGCTGCTGCGGGTGCCGCTCCCACGGCTGCCGCTGCTGCGCGTGCGCCCGGGACCGGTCCGCCTCCGCGGCGGCGGCGGCGTCGTCCATGGGCGCGGCGGCGGCCGTCCGGTGGCGCTTGTTGGGCTCGGCGGCGGCGGCGGGGGGCCAGCAGGGGCGCTTGGCCGCGGCGGGTGCAGCCATGCGGGGCGGGCGGGGGAGCGCTACTAGTACCAGGCCCTTGCTTCCGCTCGCACGGCGATAGTATTATATGGCGCGCGTATGGATGTGGTGGTGGCCGAGGGCGACGTGGCGTGGCGCAATTAATCTGGAAAGGTGCCGGCGTATGGCAGGGGAAGGTCGGAGGAGGGAGGAGGGCTAGTTGTATGTGGAGGAGGAAGAGGAAGAGGAGGAGGGCATGTGCATGGCATGGGGAAGGCGAGCAGGCAGCATCAAGCATTGAAGCAAGTGGTGGTGGACAGGCCAGGCCAGCACCGGCAAGCAGGGCAGCTGCCGCCTGGGCGTGAGCGAATCAGCAGCCAGTGCTCCTCCAGTCGTCCAGTTCCTCTGCTTCTCCGCCGCAATTCCGGAAACGCGGGAAGGGAGGGGAGGCCGGCCGGCTACTTTGGTTTTGCCTTTTTGGTTGGGGTCTTTCGTCCACGCGGTCGCTACCATGATGCACATTGCACAGCGCCATGCTGTCGTGCGCAACAATCGGGCACCACCAAAAATACGTTGAAGGCTTGTCTCATGTTTCCTCTTTTCACAAAGCTAAAGTGGTTCAAAATAAATTACCTAGTTTGTTCTAAACATCACATAGTTGAGAATGGGATAATTCAAAATATTAACCGCCAACCGTACAACATCGTGTTTACGTGGTGCTTTTGTTTTGTCTAGAGTAAAACTTAAATTTGAGCAAACAAAGGTAGACAAATTTGACTTACTAAAATGACCTACAATTTTCCAAAAAACAACCTACAATTTCAAACGAAGAGGTAGATCATTGTAACTAGATCCCAGAATCCTATGGAAACCACTATCCATCTATGTTGTGTAAGAGTGATGACTACATTGTTCTAGCCGCAGGCTCTGTCGAAGGGAACTATTTCCCTATTTTTGTACATATTTTCTTCTAGGGCACTGATTAAAGCATGGACTCAAAATCATTGGAAACAATATAGCTGCTGGTGAAGCCATATGTGCTCATTGTCCACCTACAACCTATATACGCACAATCGCATGATTGATTACAAAAGGTAAGGTTCATGTCAAATAATTGCGTAAAGGTACAGCCCCGATTGCAGTTAGCTTTGGACATCCACTATGCAAAACTTGCACCGAAAAGGCTTACTCCATTTCCTGCCCATGTTGGGTCACACCAAATCGGGGCAGGCCACGTCTGCACAACATGTGTCACGCTTCACGTACCAATTGCTAACTAAATACTAATAATATGGTGTCATGGTGAAGGATAGGAGACAGTGATGGGTTCGCTTTAATTTGTGATAACAAACAATAAAAGGTCGGAAACAGCACGCCGGTTATAACTTGGTCACCATCCACTAGGAACCATGCATGCAAGTGCAATCAGTAGCAGAGAAGTGACTTTCGATGCGTCCCCTTTTGTCCCGATTTAAAGTAGGCCCGGGAGAAAAGAGGGTGCGCCACGATAGGCAAGAATGGAGGGAAGATTTACTCCCGGTTGATATTTGCAACCGGGACTAAAGGCCCCCTTTAGTCCCGGTTGTAACGGCTAGTTCCTGGGTGTCGGTCCCTTTTGTCCCGGTTGGTAACACCAATCAGGACAAAAAGTTTACTCCCGGTTGCTTGTCCCGGTTGGAGCCTCCAACCGGGAGTAAACTTTCAACCGGGACAAAAGGTGTTCCTTTTTGTCTTGGTTGGAGTTTTTAACTGGGATAAAAACTCATCCCCATTATATACCAAGACAGAGGCCTTTCTTCCTTCTCCAGCCCGAGCCAGTCCACCACAAAGACAGAGAGCTCAGCTTCATCTACTCTCCGGTGGTGCCGAAGCAAGGGAGGTGCTGCCCGAATTTTTTCCCCTCATTTTCGTGGGAATTTCACTCAGCCAACACAAGTGTTGTGAAGGTTTGCTACTTCATCCTCGTGTTACTCTTTGATTTATGCTTTGGAGATGGAAAGTTTATTTGCTAGAATGTGATGAAGTAGAAAAAATGGAGAGGTATTTTGAGCTAGAATGTGAGGGAGATTGATGTGTCATATTTAGTATATATTCTTGCAGTGGTTTAAGAATGATGCTACCTTGTCTAGACGGTTTATCTTATCAAATTTAATATGGTTTTTCAAATTCATACTTGTTGAACTTGCATACCGTGTTCATGTCCGCGAGAATGTTCTCCGCCGAGCAGCAACGTATGTCAAGAAGGAGGTTCGATTCTACGAGACCGTGTCTCCCTTTTCGTAGAATCGAACCTCTTTCATGACGAAGTGCGGTGCCGCCGAGCTGAGAACATGCTCGCCAGATGATCACGGTCTTCAAGTTCAACAAGTTCTGCAGGCATACCGTGGTCATCTCGGTAAGCTAAAAACCCGAGAATTGCATTTCCGCTTCAGCTTTCCCGGTTTAGTTGGTTTGGAGGATTAATTGCACAAGCTTATCCCCGCCCCCTTTCCTATCTGTCCCGACCGGCAGCAATTACCTTAGCTTTCAATTTGCCTCTGACCATCAAATTAAATGCCCCTCCTTGAATTATTCGGTCATGCAATACTTTTTTAATACAAAGAACAAAATGCATTTCGACCTGTCATAGTTCTCAATCATTTCGTGGCAGGTGGTAGGTTCCACGTCATCACAGCAGCTCTCAGGGCGGGCATTGCTTGGTTCCAGAAAGGGCATGTTCTCTGTGGAGCAGCAACGGACGTCAAGGAGGAGGTTCGATTTTACGAGAAAGAGCGGCAACAGACATCGTGAAAGACTGTGTTCCCTTTCTCGTAAAATCGAACCTCTTCCATGATGAAGTACGGTGCCGCCCAGTTGAGAACATGCTCACCGAGATGATCAAGGTCTTCAAGTTCAACAAGTTTTGCAGTGCTAAGGTAAGAATTTTTGTACATAGATGGCTTCTGCTACTGGAGGAAGTGGCGATGGTGGGGGCGATCGTCGTTCCTCTTTCGGCAAGGGGAACATAGTTGGCCCTCATGATAAGCCGAAGAAAATGAGCGCGTTGGAGAAAGCAATGCTTCGTTATTTGCAGAAACGTCATGAAGAAGCTGTTGCCGCGGGTCAGGAACCTCCATTTGGTGGTCGTTATGCTCCACCCTCAGTCCCGGGTGTTTTACGTCCACTTAGTACTACCGTTTCAGGTGGCACAAATAAACCACAGGATGAGGCTGGCTCAGCGGAACCTTCGTCTTCACCACCCAAGGATGCTTAAAGTCCTCCTAGATAATAACCAGTGGATGGCTTGTTGTATTGTATCATATTGTTTGGATATTTAATTTAAATATGTGTATTTGTATCTATATCTAAACTTTCAGCATTATTTGCACTACAACGTTTGACATGCTTTCAATCGTGAATTCATTTTCAAGTGTAATCAATTTTCACGCGTAATCCATTTTTAAGTGTAATCAATTTTCACGCGTAATCCATTTTCAAGTGTAATCAATTTTCTCGCGTAATTCATTTTCAAGTGTAATTAATTTTCATGCGTAATATGATGCAGATGAACCGGCAATGGATGTATAATGCAGACAGACGGAGCAAGGTGTTTATTAATGGCTTGCATTATTTTCTCGAAGTGGCCAAAGCGAACAAGCCACAGAATGGGTTCGTATGTTGTCCATGCTTCCAATGCAATAACAAGAAGGACAATTCAAAGAATCCCTGGGGGACTATTCACAGCCACTTGTTTAGATACGGTTTCATGCCTAACTATTTGGTTTGGACGGAGCACGGTGAAAGAGTGGTTGTAATGGAAGACGGCGAGGAGGAGGAGGAGGATGGCAACATTCCGGACTGGGTTGCAGGCCAAGCTTTTGCAGATACTACAATGGGCGAGACTGATGAAGATGAGTTTGCACAAAATGACCCTACTGATGACCTTGGTCAGATGCTATGAGATGCACACAGAGATTGCGAAACTGAGAAGAAGCAGCAAAGTTGCAGCGCATGATAGATGATCACCAAAAATTATTGTACCTAGATTGCCAGCAGGGCCATAAAAAACTAGGTACGACACTAGAATTTGTGCAATGGAAGGCAAAAAATGGTGTGTTCGATAAGGCATTTCAGGGGATGTTGAACATTGTCAAGAAGATTCTTTCCGAGAATAATGAATTACCGGCCACAACATATGAAGCTAAACAGATTATTTGCCCTCTCGGATTGGTTGTTCAGAAGATACATGCATGCTCTAATGACTGTATCCTCTATCATGGTGATGAATACGAGAAAATGGATGCTTGTCCCGTCTGCGAAGCGCTGCGGTATAAGATCAGGCGAGATGATCCTGGTGATGTCGAGGGGCAGTCTCCCAAGAAGAGAGTTCCCGCGAAGGTGATGTGGTATTTCCCTATAATACCACGCTTGAAGCGCTTGTTCAGGAACAAGGCGAATGCTAAGTTGATGCGATGGCACAAAGAAGAACGTATGGAAGATGAGATGCTGAGACACCCCGCAGATGGGGCCCAGTGGAGATCAATTGATAGAGCATTCCCGGACTTTGAAAGTGAAGCAAGGAACATAAGATTTTGGTTTAAGTACTGATGGATTCAATTCATTCGGTGAGTTGAGTAGTGGCCATAGTACTTGACCTATGACACTATGTATGTTCAACCTTCCTCCTTGGCTGTGCATGAAGCGGAAGGTTATTATGATGCCGGCGCTTATCCAAGGCCCAAAACAACCCGGCAACGACATTGACGTGTACCTAAGACTGTTGGTTGATGACCTTTTACAGCTCTGAAAGGAAGAAGGTGTACGTGTGTGGGATGAGGATAGACAAGGGATCTTTAATCTACGAGCATTATTGTTCTTAACCACCAATGATTGGCCTACACTGAGTAACCTTTCGGGACAGACAAATAAGGCATATCGGGCCTGCACCCACTATTTAGACGACACAGACAACATGTATTTGAAGCACTGTAAGAAGGTCGTCTATATGGGTCATCGTCGATTTCTCCCTCCTCACCACCAGCTAAGAAAGAGCGGGATGCATTTCAAAGGGACGCCAGACCATCGTAAAAAACCTGCACAACGTAATGGAAAGCGTGTCTTCGAGATGATAAAAGATGTAAATGTAGTCTTTGGAAAGGGTCATGGTAGCCAACCTGTTCCGAACGACGATAACGGACGTGCACCCATGTGGAAGAAAAAGTCAATATTTTGGGAGCTACCTTATTGGGAAATCCTAGAGGTTTGCAACGCAATAGACGTGATGCACCTGACGAAGAATCTCTGCGTGAATGTGCTAGGCTTCATATGTGTTTATGAGACCTCGAAAGATACATTGGAAGCATGACAGGACCTAAAAGCTATGGGGCAATGAGATGACCTACATCCGGAAAAGAGAGATAATGGACAGCATTACTTACGTCCTGCTAGTTACACTCTCAGCAAGGAAAAGAAGGATACCATGTTTGAATGCTTGAATAGTATGAAGGTCCCATCTGGGTACTCCTCAAATATAAAGGGAATAATAAATATGAAACAAAAAAGTTTACAAATCTCAAGGCCCAAGACTGCCACATGTTGATAACCCAGTTGCTTCCGGTTGCACTGAGGGATGTTCTACCAAAAAATATCCGGTTGCCGCTCGTAAAGTTATGCGCGTTTCTCAATGCGATTTCGCAGAAGGCAATCGATCCATCCAAGCTATCAAAGCTACAGAACGATGTGGTGCAATGTCTTGTCAGTTTTGAGTTGGTATTTCCACCATCCTTTTTCAATATTATGACACACTTACTGGTTCACCTAGTAAAAGAGATTGATATTCTCGGACTTGTATACCTGCACAATATGTGGCCTTTCGAGAGGTTCATAGCAGTCCTAAAAACTTTGTTCTTAATCGTGCCCGTCCAGAAGGAAGCATCGCCAAGGGAGATGGAACAGAGGAGGTGATCGAGTTTTGTGTTGATTTTATTGACTCAATTGACTCGATTGGGGTTCCAACTTCACGCCACGAGGGGAGGCTCCGGGGAATGGGCACCCTTGGATGGAAATCAAGTTTGAGCAATGATACTAATTTGTTCGACAAGGCACACTACACTGTTCTGCAACAGACATCCTTTGTGTCTCCGTATATCGAGCAGCACAGGCAAATGGTAGTTTTCAAAAACCCGACAAAATCCGATGCTTGGCTTACACATCATCACATGGAAACTTTTTCCCTCTTGGTTGCGCCAATAACTCATGGGTAACTCTGAGATTCACCCACAGCTCGCTTGGTTAGCCAAGGGACCTGTTAGCACAATTGTGAAATTCCAAGGCTATGAGATAAATGGTTATACATTTTACACGAGAGCCCAGGACCAGAAAAGCACAAACCAAAATAGTGGTGTCCGTATAGATGCCATAGATAAAAATAATAGCAAGGAGTCGTATTATGGTTTCATACAGAAGATATGAGAATTCGAATACGAACCGCTGTACATCCCTCTATTTCTTTGCAATTGGGTGAAGCTAACTGTCGTAATCAAAGATCAGTACGGAATTACAATAGTAGATCTGAGCAAGACTGGATACAGTGATGACCCATTTGTACTTGCTAATGATGTGCATCAGGTTTTCTATGTGAAGGACATGTCTAGCAAACCCAAGAGAAAAATCCAGAAGAAACATGGGAGCTAAAGTGCCACATAGTTCTTCCAGGTAAAAGAAAAAATTGTGGAAGTTGGGGATAAAACAGATCAATCAGATGATTATGATTAGTTTGATGGCATACCTCCATTCGCAGTTGAAGTTGACCCAAGCATCCTGCTATCCAAATAAGAGGCTCCGTACTTACGCCGCGATCATGATCAAGGAACTTTCATGAAGAAGAAATTTACTTGACCTTTGTGAAGTACTTGATACAATTTTTAATTTAACCTATGTATGATTTCATGTGTTCTTAAATTTGTTAAGGTGAAGATTTATTAGATAAACATGAACAATGTTAACCACATACATACATGGATTTTTTTTGCGCATTGAAATTATTTAACTGAATAATTTCTGGATAATAGCGATGCAGTAAAATAATTATTTTAGAGGCTAAACGAACTGGTATAGAATTAAAGACTAATTCACAATAATTGTCAATATACTTGCTAATTAAATATATTTTTGCATGATTAAAATATGTGACGTTTTTTGTTTTTGCATCCTGAAATGCAGTGAAAATGTAAATAAAATCCTTTTCAAAAAATAGGCGGGAGATGAAAGTGTGGGTAAAGGCCCTTTTGTCCCGGGTGCCAATAGAAACCGGGACAAAAGGACCTTTTATCCCTGTTGCCAAAAGCAACTGGGATCAAAGGCCATCCCTTTTGTCGCGGGTGCTAACACCAACCGGGATAAAAGGGGGGCCCTTTTGTCCTGGTTGGTGTTGGCACCCGGGACAAAAGGGTCTTTAGTCCCGGGTTCAATTACGAACCGGGATAAAAGGGGGGGGGGATAAAAGGCACTGTAGCCTCTTCTACCTCCACCTAATGCTAGTTACGACACTTAGCCAAATTTTCACCGCCGCCAAGATCCCGCACCCTTCCGCCTGCTTCGTCGTCGCCCATCCGCCTCTCTCGCCGGCCGCTATCATCCTCGTCGCCCATCGCCCCGGCCATCGTCGTCCTACCACCCGACCGTCTCGCCCGCGCCCGGATCGCCTCCTCCTCCATCGCCCCGGCCCGCCTCCGATCCTCCTCCGTCGTCACGCCTTCTCGACCTCGTTGCCGCCGGCCGCCACCATCGCGAGGCCTCATCGCCGCCTCCGTCAACGCCACATTCTTTATCACCGCCGCGCCCTCGTCCGTCGCGGCGCCTCGTCGCCGCCACTGTCGCGCGCGCTGCCTCCGTCCCTCGTTGCCGACCGCCTCCGTCGCTCGTCGCCGGCCGCCTCCGCCCGTTGTTGCTGCGGCCACCTCGCTCCGTCCCCGCCTCCGCCATCCCGCCGCCCCAACCACCTCGTCGCCCAGCTAGGCACCGTGCAAGGTCCGCCAGCACTGGGGCTGGCAACGAACGGCTCTTGCTGACGCAAGCCCACCGGCTTGCGTCAGCAAGGGCCTTTTTTATTTTTTAGTTAGAAAATAAATAGATATTAGTAGATTAGTTAGAAAATCAATAGATATTTGTAGATTAGTTAGAAAATTAGTTGATAAATTTTGTAGAAATTCATTCAAATTAGTAGGAATTAGTAGTAATTTGCTAGAAATTCCAATAAATATGTAGAAATTAGTAGAAATTTGGTAGAAATGCTTACAAAGTACTACTAATTTGTTGAAATTTGTATAAACATTCCAGACTTTGTGGGATTCATGTTATTGTAAAATTATTAAGCATTAGTAGAAATTTTGTAGAAATTCCAATAAATATGTAGAAATTAGTAGAAATTTGGCAGAAATTATTAAAAAGTACTACTAATTTTTTTAAATTTGTATAATTATTCCGGACTTTGTGGGATTCATGTTATTGTAAAATTATTAGGCATTAGTAGAAATTTTGTAGAAATTCCAATAAATATGTAGAAATTAGTAGAAATTTGGTAGAAATTCTTACAAAATACTACAAATTTGTTGAAATTTGTATAAACATTCCGGACTTTGTGGGATTCATGTTATTGTAAAATTATTAGGCATTAGTAGAAATTTTGTAGAAATTCCAATAAATATGTAGAAATTAGTAGAAATTTGGTAGAAATTCTTACAAAGTACTACTAATTTGTTGAAATTTGTATAAACATTTCGGACTTTGTAGGATTCATGTTATTGTATGATTTCATGTATATACCCTTACGTATATGTAACTAAGGCGATTTCATGTACGTTTCATTTCGTGTGAGGTTCCTATTTCATGATCCAGTTCTATGATTCATGACTGTCATGTATGATTCCATGTATGTTTCAATCAGTAGTTGAAATGGCAGACAACGAGACTGCAAGATATCTCATGAAGCAGATTATTGCTGGTGATGGTAGTGGCGACAACCTTCCAATCTCGTACACCGATGAAGAGGGCACCCAGGCGGACATGTTCCTCAACATGTCCGGCGATGGGAATGAAGAGCCTGAGCCCCAGCAAGACCTTGCCGTGGCGGAAGGTTCCGGCGAGGTATATATAATTTCTATTGTTTGACGCCACCATTTATACTACGTACTAATTAACGAATCTTGAACTGTTAGCCCTCTGGATCGACGAAAGGGCAGAAGACCCAAGGTCGTACAAAGGTGATGGAAGGGAGACTTGTCATCACAGAAGTGATAGAAGAGGGTAGGCCGGTTGCTCCCGAAAAAGTAGCAAAGAAGTATGTGAGTCCGATTGGGGCAATCGTAAGGGACAACGTGCCTATCAGCATCAGAGAATGGAAGGGCAAAAGCACTAATCCGTACGCGCTCTCGGAGACACAAAAGAATATGCTGTGGGAAGATGTCAAGAGACATTTCACATTTCCCGAAGGATATATTGAAAAGGATGTGAAAGCGTGGACGCTGAATAAGATGGCTACATAATTCCAGACATTCAAGAAGATGCTGGATGCCAACTACATTAAGAGGGGCCAAACTCCAGATTTCAATGTGTGGTCAAAGTTGAGGACCCACTGGGAGGCATTTGTTGAATATAAGAGGAGTAAAGACGGTGTGAAAAACATCCAGACCAACACTACAATTCTGGTCAGAAGGGGTACCATCATCATCTAGGGCGAGGTGGTTATGGCACAGCAATTCCCAAATGGAAGAAGATGGAACAAGGTCTGATCGTACGGGGAATCGTACCTGCAACTATTGAATGGCCCGAACGATCAAAAAATTGGTATTATGCTCATGGAGGCTCCCTGAGCCAAGAGAATGGTACGTTGATATTCAATGAGACAATACGTGAGAAGGCCGAAAGTCTTATGAAGAACATTGAAGATTCTGAGGCTGGGAGGTTGAAGGTGGACCGAGAGAATGATGAACTCACATTGGCCCTCGGTAATCCTGAGCACCCAGGATGTTGCCGAGGGTTAGGGGTCATTCCGTGGAAGTTTCCTTTCCGAGGTGACAGTGCATCATACAGAAGCCGCAAGAGAAGAAAGGAACAGATCGAGAAGAGCTGACGGCAGATGCTAGAATCCAAAGTGTAGGCACAAGAAGAAAGAATGTTGGAGGAAATCAATCGTCGAGTGGCCCACGCAGTTGCGGAGTTGGCCCAATCTAGAGCATTGCCGAATCCAAACTACGCCAGCCCTTCTTAACTCCTCTTGAGCAGTTGTGCTTCTACAGGGGTCCCCGATGCGCAGACGCCCAGGTTACAGGTGGAGGAGCAACGGTTCCCCGTGGATGCCATCACGCAACGTACCTCATGTGAGCTGCATGCATCGGTCGGGAACCTCACTAATAAGGTATACTTATACATAATATTTATACAATCTTCTCAAATGATCCACGCCTCGGGATCGGAGTTTAATAATTTGTTTACTTCTGCTATATGTGCAGGTGGCGTACGGGAGTGCGTTACCAATCCTGGCAGGGCAGAGCAGCCATGGCATGGAGATTCCACCTGGCTACGCCAGCGTCCGCGTAGAGCAGGTTGTTGATAGCCAATATGAAGGCCTAGAGCTCGACCTCCCGGGAGGCGACGAGGAAAGGATATTGGCAGATGCACTTCATGGGATCATTCTATTGTGCAAACGCTACATCATCATTCCTGGCACAGAGCCATCTCCTCAGAGCTCAAGACCGCTCCCCGTAGATCCCCAGCATCGACCTTCTCCTCATAGCCGCAATATGTGAATGTCTTATTGGATTCCTAATGGACGAGGTGGTAAATCCACAAGGAGAATTTTAGTACGATGGACGACAATTAGACGCTCTGAGCAACACCTCGACGGGAAGATTGTAGATATATAGTTTGATTTGTATATATAATAAGCGCTAAGACCGATTTGTATATATAGTTGATTTCATTATACTAGTTGAATTGTGTATATGAATTGTGTATATATATAGTAATTGTATAATTACAAATTTTATTGGTTTAAATACTAGTTGATTCCATTATAAAAAAAGTCTCAACTACTAAAGGTTAACAAAAGGGTCGCGGTACTACGTACGTGATGCATGAAAATTTCAGGCGCCATGCAGGAAAATTTAAGTAGGACTTTAGTCCCAGTTGGGAAACCCAACCGGAGTAAAGGGCCTGTCCCGCGCCTGGCGTGGCAGGCCCTTAGTGAATGCTGCAAAACGAAGCTAGCGGAAAGCTCCAGCTCCAGAAGCACAAGCTCTCGGCGACTTTTTCCATCCCGGAACAAAAAGTTGCACGGTTGGATCTGATTGTTGTATCATCTTCGTTGCGCTTTTGCGATGCGACTTGCTTTAGCTAGCCAAAAATTCAACGCTCAAAAAGGTGTTCATTCACGAGAGATTCGCAAATTTTTCACGTGTCTTTTTTTCCAGATATAAGAAGATTAACTTTCAGTTTTATTAAGCAAAAAACATCGCTCAAACCTCGGAGGAAGTTAAAACAACCCAAAAAAACAATTGTATTAAGTCGTAGTGCATAGCAGTATTCAAAAAAAATGTTATACTGTTTGTTTCTAATCCATTATTGCCGAACAATTTCTGTCAACTACAGTATGGGTGAGTTTGATTGCTTGTATCATTTGGTTCATGTACGAAATGGTTTAAAATAATAATAATCCTTTTGTTTGGTTGGTTGGTTGAATTGTAATAACCTATCCAGGATGAAGCCATCCCACTTAATACATTATTCTACTAATAAGAGTGAATCATACGTTATAAGCAAATTAGTTGATTCCCACCATCCAGAATCACCTGTGCATGCATCAAGTGGTGCATGCAACCAAACACAAACTATGGACAATCGCATTCACACAAGTTGGAGGCCAATCGTCAACCGCTGATCTGCTTTAGAGATTGCTTTCTGGGACTGCTAGCAGCTTTAGAAATTCAGAATATACATGCCCCCTTTGTACTTGTACACATCAGCTTTATTGAACATTTAGCCTTTTTTTCCCCTTGGACGTCTTCAGCCAGCTTTGCACAAAGCGAGAGGCCGGCCAGGCACGCGCAGTGCAACAGCTACACTATACGCATCGACTTTTCCCGTTTTCCGTCGTTGCTGCCTGATGAGATAATGAGGATGAGGTCTGCGATGAGAGGCGATCAAAAAGGTAGTGGTCGTCCAACCAACGGAACGCGACGCCCCCACAACGGGCAGGCCAGGCCGGAGTCAAAGCGTAAAGGCACCCCCGTGCGCTTGCACTTGCACGGCTGCTTGGTTTTGGTTTTGGTTGTGTCATCATCGCCTTTTTGGGACGGTAGCAACCAACCTGTTCTTCTATCCAACACCCGTTTTTATGGAGCAGGAGAAGCGGAGAAAGTTCTTGGTGGCTACCGGCTTCTTTGCTACGATTTGAGAGGAGAAGGCTGAATGTCCTTTATGTTTATGCATGAAACAAGGGTATCCATTTGTTTTATGCATTCGGCTTGTGCGGGGAGTTTGTTCTTTCTGCAAGTCCACATCACAATCACCGGAAGCTGGGAGAAGGCCGGGGGCGTGACTTCAGCGCATGGAACGGGACGAGTCATGGTGCCCCGGACTGCCGGCGCAAACCCATATCGGCTCTGCTCTGGCTGTTGCTGGACGGGAACGGGATGGATGGACCGCCGCATCGCATCGGCATGGGCACACGAGCAGGACAAGGCGACCTTTCAGCTAGCTAACCTTTCGGGCATTATTGTTGTCTAGGACAAGTACATGCTGCCGGCCTAGTCTTACGGGCACATGCAGCCATGGCATTTTTTATTATTTTGGCAGCAGCACGCGTCAGCTGCGAAAAGCTGTTGTTCGTCGGCAACCATCCATCCCTTCTCCCAACCATGGCTTCTGATTGCTCCACTCCAATATAATTGCGAGAAATGAAGTGAGAGCAAACATTTGACTGATTGTTCTTTTGAAAGACACATTCGATATTAATTATTATTATTAAACTGCATCGCCATGCTGTGGAAAATTCCATCGCCATCGTCAATCGACAGATAGCTAGCACACGCTGGCCGTTCCGATGGATCGATGGCGTCTCCATACCCCACCCACTCGTTCCGCCTGGATATTTCCTTCCTCGCCACATCTTGATCTCCCGTCAACTACCACTACCACCGTACTCCATGGATTAAATAGCCTGTCAACTTGCCTTCGTAAAAATTTGGCGGCATGTAAAATTTTAGAGCCTGAGGTGGTTTTGGCGGTAGCAAACTGTGTTTTTATGCCTAAAATGTAATTTGTTTTGGCGCCAAACAAACAAATGGAAGCTAAACAGAACAGACACGGACTGTTGTGCTGAGTTAATGACATGCTGAGCTAACGACGCTTGCTAATGAAGTTGACTTGGGAACCCAACCAGTAGCTCAAGTATCAAAACCAACTCAATAGGGTTATCAGGGGCATCTAGGACATTTTGCATCCCCGTTATTTTGTGTGAAATTTGCTAAAGTGACACTCTTTGCGGGATGGGGGGAGCACGTAGCACCAACGGCTAATTAAGCTACCTCCGATCGATCGACCTGTCTCCTCGCCATGGCAGGGCCACTCGATTTTTCCGGAGCAGGCGCTGCCTTTTGCGATTTATTTGGGCGCTGCCGCCCGTCGTGTGTGGTCGGTCAGCCTCACGCGGCACCATCCATCCATCGGTCTCGTCTCCAATGGACGTGGGCGACTTGGAGGTCGAATGATTTCCCTTTTGTTTTTAATGAATGTATGGAAGATCCGGAGAGCGATATCCCGCGATAATCTTTCACCGGCGGAGAGAATCCTGAACACGTCCTGTTCGCGCATGTACTCCCCAGAAAACAGAGGCTGCCCCTGCACAGAGGGAGCGCCATGGACGACCGAAGGTGTCGGCAGGAAGGCAAAGCTGCCTCTGGGGCGACGGTGGAAGCAAAGCAAGTTGCGAGGCAACAGGCGCAGAGGATCATCGGCGCGATTAAACAAAGCGTGCGCACGGATCCAAGCGAAAAGGCACCTTTTGGCCTTTACGAGCGCCGGGAGCCGTGACCGGTTCCTCCTCCTCTCCTCTCGAGGACAAGACGGACTCGTAGACAGGCACATGGGCGGGCGTGGTGGTCCGTCACGTCACGTGCCAGCGGCTCCCGCACCCATTGGTCGTTGGATGGGTGGATGGATTGGCCGATTGGGTCCTGCGGTTGCGTGCCGGCTCAATCAATTGCCTCCTTTTCGGGATCCCGCCTGCTGCTGCGGCATAACAGTCCATCGATCACCTTTTCGGGTGCTCAGCTGCACTGATTGGTGGCAGGCACATGGGCGTCCTTCGCCTTCCCAAGGAATAATGCACTGACCTTGACGGATTGCTTTCTGGCCTTGAGGTGCTACTCCTATAATAAAATCTCTCGTCGCCAGCGTAGCAAAACTGCACAAGGCGGTCTCGAGATCACGTAATCCGGCCAATTGGAGGACGTACCAGCCAGTCAGTAGTCTCCAATTGATTGATTTTCCACAAGCCAGGCTAGATATCTTGCTGATAGGTCGGCACTTGTGGCAACAATACTACGTACATCATCCTTCATCCTTCGTCCTTTGTTGGAGTGTTTGGATACCACCAGCTAAAGTTTATTATGCAGGTATTGCTTCTTCCGGTCTACTATGCATCTTTCAATAGGTTTAATCGACCTACTACAAATCAGTGAAGCACGCACATGCTTTTGCTCAAGAGAATATCTGAACCGTAACTCTGCGACAAAAAAAAAACGCTTAGTGACCATCACTCCGTTGCGCATATAATAAACTACCATCCTTGTCTTGTTTCATAAAGCCCTGTGAGTAAAGCAGAAGCTTCACTTGTTATTTTTTTTCCCTCAGGTTCTCATACAAACCACCAAATATAAAAGCAACAAATTTATAACAATGCAAAAATGGTGTACAACACTTTTGCTGTTGATATCCTCTTTTTTCTCCTACACACAAATATACAACAAACATGCATGACCGGTGACCACATATGGGGGGTGGAGGGCACCTTATCAGAAAGGAACAGGGCAGATACCCGAAACACATGCACAGCTGCTAAGCCGAAACTCTGTCCCCTAGAACATGCCAAACATAGCTTTTTCACCAACTTGCCCCCACATGTCAACGAGAGTTCAGATGCGAGACGTCAACAGCCAATAACGACGACGCACCAATTATATAATTATAAGCAGCCGTAGCAGCTAGCTAGCATCACCAGACTGCACGCGTATCCTATTGACCTATTCCGATCGACCTCACGCTCCTTGACCGTTTGGACCTCAAGCAATCGATTAATAAGAACAATTCCTCGGTGGCCAGCAAAGGTAACCAATTGAGTACTGCTCCCTCCGTTCCAAATTGTAAGTCGTTTTGGCTTTTCTAGATGCATAGTTTTTGCTATGCACTTAGATATAGGGTATGTTTAGATGCATAATAATATCTATGATAAAACGATTTATAATTTAGAACGGAGGGAGTACTACTAGTTAAGTCCAAACTTTTCGGCTCATTAATTATTTCTATGTATATTATCAACCTCAACGCTGCAGCCAAAATATGTATAGCTCAACGAATGCTTCAAGCAGTTCCAAAATTGCAAGTCATTTTAACTTTTCTAGATTTATAGATATTATTATACATCTAAACCTAAAAAATTAAAACAACCTACCATATAGAACGGGGAGTAGTATACAATAGTATTATCGAAGTGCTCCATCCACAGCTGCCGGCCTGGCCATTTGTATACGTGGTCTCTCCTAGTCGGCCAATAAACTAGAGCCTGATGATGCGTGATGCATGCCAAACATACAATATTTTTGCAATACAATATGCGCAAAAGACAGATCGAGTAGTCCGCTCGCCAACAAAGGTGACCTTTTTGCTCCCCCTCACGTTGGCCGGCACCTGTCTATTATACTCTTATATTTTGGGGGCCGCATGCATGATCCAGCAGCACCTACCCCAAGCATAACGGAGGAGGATTTAATCAGAAATTTAAAAGTAGTGAAAGAGTAGCATGTTTTCTGAGCCGAGGCCCATGATAGGCAAGCAAGCCGAAAGGCCATGTCTTTCCAGCCGAACAAGGCCCAATAAAGCCCATGTGAGCGACCCATCTTGGGGATGATTAGGGCCCGTCGTCAGTCCGGGCAAGCTGCTGCTGCCTGAATCGAATCGAGCCGAAGCTTCGATTTGCCCCCCGCCCAGCGGCGGCCGCCCCCAAACGCCTCTCTCTCCTCTCTCACCAATGGAGCGGGCGGCGATCGGGAGGAGGAACCACGCGTAGGGATTCGTTCGGTCCGCCTCGCCGGGCCACCACCGCGGCGGTCCTCCTGATTCGTGTCTCTCCTCGAGGTTCCGAAGCCTTACGAGGGCGCCGTGCGGAAGGCGGCGGCCGCCTCCGCCGAGGGATACCTCCGCGCGGGGCTGGGAGGGGCGGAGGTGGAGGCGATCGAGCCGAGGACCCGGCGATTGGGGTTGGGGAGGGGACTCCGCGGCGGCTGGCTCCGCTTCTCTCCGCGCGCTTGGCCCGCCAACCCTAATGGGGAAGGCGGCGAACTCTCCGCCGGGGGACGCCTTGGGGGGTTCGAGGCGCAACTGGTGGAGCATGGAGTGATTTCAGAGCAAACCTTTGTGAATGCTCACACGCTGGGCACGGTTTGTGCATGAGCAATCACCTGTAGAGCTTTTTCACTTTTCACCAGAGGAGCAACATGACTCCCAAGACTTCAGGAAGCAAACGAATTCGGTTGCATGGCATCCAACGCAACAACCCCACAAACAAAAAGAAGGCGCAGGCACCAAAAGAAAAAATTAACATAGATCATTATCAGCTAGCATTACAATATCCTAACCGAGATCGAACAAAAGGGCAAACGAGCACAATTAAAGCCTCTCATCTCAACTCTTTTGCCCCGTGCTCTAGGCCTCATCTAAGCTTGGTGGCCACCAGGATCCTTCTCATGTCCTCCTGCTGCACATGTTAAGTTAGCAATTGCAATATTAAATGTAACACAACATATATGTTATTAATGCACGATAGCTAAAAGGAAAACTATGTGTTCCTAACCAAGCTAAACACCATACTGATGCAGTTCGCATATGCCTTCTCAAACAGCAAGATGTAAAATAGTAAGATATTTTGCATTCATTTATGTTCATTGGTAGTTTCTCTTAATCGATATTCCCTCCCCTATCAATAGTCATGCTAATAATTCACCAATGATAACAAAATTCGATTCTTAATGCTTGCATAGCTTAAGCCAAGCAAAAGAAAAGGAGGGCATATGAAATAAATACCTGAGGTTTGCATGTTGTTGGCTTGTCTTACGTCCTCTTCCTTCTTCAACCTTGCTACTTTTCTAGAAAGAGCTTCTACTCTGTCCCTCAGTTCGTTCAACTTCGGCTTAACAAAAGTAAAATAAAGCGAACCACCAAACATCAAAATGCAAACGCAAGTGTTTGTAGTCGTTATGAATTGTGCCTTTGCGCAGAAAATCACAAATGCAAGTAACAATATCTTATCAGTTATCAAATAAACCTTTACAGCTCCTAAAATTGAAATAATGCAGATATATGACTCTACATAGTGAAAATTGACAATTTGTGACTTGATGACATGTTGGATGAGAACCAGAAAAAAGAGAGAGAGAGAGAAAGGAACAGGAGGTTGTACCGTTCCAATTTAATGAGATTTTCCTTGTCCAGTGTAGGATCCTGACGAAAAGTAAAGAACTATCAAACAACATTACAAAAGAAATTGAATACAAGATTGTAACATAGACAATGGCATGTACAAGATTGCAACATAGACAATGGCATGATCTCTAATGTAGCTGTAACCATTATTCTCTATTAGAATATACTACAAAGGTGGTTTACCTTGGTTTCAAACTCAAAAGATTTTGTTATTGTTTATGAGTTTGAACTTTCAGGTTAACATGGTTTCAGCCCATGGGAAAAAACTGATCCCCTAGGGGCATTGTTTGTGAGGTCCACCAGTCAAAAATAAAAGAAAAAGAAACAAAAACCTTTCTGGACCACCCTGAAGCAGGAAGTGACTAGTGGGTATAGAGATAGAGACAGTGTTCTCTGGCAAGGCCCTGCGCGGAGAGCTCCATCACACTGTTATGCAGGGAGGAGGCATGGCGAGCCTGCGCAGGAGCTACACCCTCTACAAACTATCCTGCTCGATGAAGCACAGATTTCATCGATCTGCAGCACCCCTTTCAGGCTATTTTGATCTCATTGCCTAAACAACGAATTACATGAAAAAACAACCGTGAAGGAGTGCTTGGTTGAATGGTTGGAAACGGATGCTAAACCGTGGTGATATAGCATGAAAAAGTAGATTAGATTGGTTTGCTTGCCTTTTGCACATGGACTAGTGGATTGGTTTGGATTTGACTGATGTGAGGCTTGCAATTGTGGAAGAATTAAGAGGTTATAATAGCCAGGATGATGATTTATAATAAAGGTAGGTAGAGTAGATCTCAACTACCTAGAGAACGAAATACGTACAAAAATCGAAGAGCACCGCCGATTGCAGGCGGATACATACCTTGATGCTGGTTGGCGGTGGGGAGGACGGGGTAGGGGAGGAGCGACCAAGCCCCGAGTAGAGTCGAGGATGATGCGACGGTGGTGCGCGTGCCATCTTCCTCACCAGGCATTGAAGTGCCGCGGCCATGCCCCCACCACCGCAAATCGGATGGATACGGCGACTTCTCCGAAAGACGAACGAAACCTGCGAAACAACACCGGTGGATTGAATCTGCTCGCAACTCCCCTTCTCTCTCGTCTATTCCCTTTTATTTATATGGCCGTCGCTATGGACTCCGGGTCGGATCGGAGCCATCTAGCCGTCGTACCCCCATCCCCTTGAAGTTCACTCCTCATCTTATCAATATCTCCATGAAGTTTCTCTGTTTCCTGCTGTAGCAAAGAGGAATGGTTTTCCTGCAGAAAGCAAAGGTCCTATTTAGAGATTGCCTCTTGAAACCATTACAAAAAAAAATATAAATACAGGACAAAATACTCAAGACAGCATTTTCAAAAGCTGAAAATGTAAAGAGAGAAGCAGCAATACACGACATCTGAACTGTAATCCATGTGAACACGGTGCACAGTAAAAGTGAGAACTGTTTGTAGGTTACTCGTCTCAATTATATGAAATTGAAATATGCAGTTCTGTATACTAGGTCTAGCTAAAACATTGCAGTCTGTTTCTGTTCTTTGGAGCACACAACAGCAATGACAACAACAACAATGCCTTTTATTCCCAAATCTCAAGCTAGAATCACAATAAAAAAAAATCCAGCATCATGGATATAAACCAGGGTAGTAGATATGTAACTTCTGCCCCTTAAACCCTAGACAGGATTTCTGGAATGCCGCACTCCGAAAGAGAGAGAAGTATGAGTAGGACTGCTCTTGAAAATTGCTCTTGAAAATTGCATCAGATTGGTCTTTCAAATTAGATAATGGATAGCTCAATGCAGACTGACAGTTAGCTGAAACAATGATGGCCACTAGTATTTCCATATGATTGCATATGGGCACAATAATATGACCCTCCTATACAGACAGACATGCCAGGACATCCAGAACACACGCACAAAAAGAAGTATCGGTCTATCTGAACAATACTGCATGATAAGCTGAATAAAAGATTAGGTAACACGTCCAGCCAATGAGCGTTGAGCACAACGAGCAAGACATTCTTGAAGTTCAGAGTGCTGCGGTATGCCATAAATGTCAGCTACTCAATTGAGGGGGAGGGTCTAACATAGCACATCTCTAATGTTTCTCAAAATTATTTTGCAAAACATTATAAAAATATACAGTAGATAGCAGAACCAAACGGAAAAACTGCGATTGCATAAGAATATAATGGATTAGAACTGAGTTATCTTCTGCACAGGAAATTATAAAATGTTCAGGAAGCATCTATGAAACAAACATGCCTAAAAATTGAAAGCAATCGTTCAAAATAAGAAAAAGTGGCGCACTGCACAACAAAAATGATGATAACTATTTCAAACATGCATGTCCGCATTGCAGTGTTAATAATCATTTTGACAAGGAAGGTTGGTTTATTCCTCCCCAGATTTGCTGCTGGCATGCCCAGATTATTAGATATCAGACATTTGTTGAAATCCTCAGAGAGGATGTAAGCTGATTCAAGCAAGAGTGCAGCGACTGTTGCAAGGCAAGTAGTGAATCTGATAAGCCTGAACTAATGTAGCTTGGTCATGTGATAATAAAATTTTCAAGGTAAACTCAGATCACTGATCTTACCTCAGGATAAAAGGTCAAGTGTTGATAAATGCGAGCAACAATATACCAGTCTCATTATAAATTAAGATGGCCAAAATGATCAAGATATAACAACCAATCATAATCTGATACCCATCAAATGATCATAGCGACCCATAATCCCCATTTCCACACATGATTCCACAAAGTACCAAGGGCCCCATCATGGAATGAACAGCAGCTCTAAGCAGGGTTATATAAACCTTCATTCCAGTACATTCCAGTAGTGTTCAAATGGAACATTCTAAGACAATCCAGAGAGAAACCAATGCTAAGTGTCTTCACCCAAAAAAAAAAAATGCTAAAGCTATGCAATCAAGTTCAATGGAAAGCCAGCAACAGTTTATGTGGAACATGTACATGCTCCCAGATCAATTTCAATGAAAATCCAGGAACAGCTGATACTCGCGACCTAACTGTTTAGCTTTGAACAATACCTGCGAGCTCTGCACTTGCGACTTGAACTTGGAGATAGCATCTCACTCTGCGCACAACGAAGCAAGGCCACCAAATCAGAAGCTAATTAAAAAAACCATCCTTGCAGCCAAATAGCCAATCAAATCAAACCCTAAGAAAAATCCGACACGCAAGTGGGGCGTTACCTTCTGCATCTCCAAAGCCGAGGATCGATCGATCCGGACATGGATGCAGCTCCTCACCCCCCTCGTTGAGCTCAACGATGGTGCAGGCAACTGAACAGCGGGGAAGGCAGCGAAGTCGCCGTTCCGGACCTCACCTAGCTGGTTTCTGAACCCATCTCTATCAGCAGCGCGTACGACAGCAAGTCAGGAATATCTCGCCCTCGCCCGCCGGTACCGGAGAAGATGAGGAGGGCGGCGCGGGTGGAGGAGCAAGGGGAAAGGAAGGTTGTGCGGGAGATATGCGTGCACATATGGCTACGGATCGCTGGAAAATCCACATCGCCGGCGGCGGGCGGCATGGGGAGCGACGGTCATGACCATGGGAGGATAGCGAAGCAAAACCAGGGGGCAATTTATAACAAATTGGATCACGATTATTAATCACGATCCAGTTTAGGGGGTTTTGTGTAAAATATTAGATCGCGATCAATAGTTGCGATCAAATTTAGGGGGTTATCCGTAAAATACTAGATCGCGATTAATAGTCGCGATCCAAATTAGGGAGGTCTTTGTAAAATATGCAATGGCCACCGCCCACCGGTCCTCCTGCCGCCGCCGGCGACGGCCGACGTACGAGCCTGCCGGGACCGGTGGCCCTTCTTCCTGACGGAGAACCAGTTCGTATCCAACTTCCTTTCAGCGTCTGCAGGCTTCGGCGTATGCTGAATTCGAGCTCAGGAAGCGGCATGTCTACGAATGGTCTCCCCTGCCGCTGCACAGCGCAGCCGGCAAATCACTTTTGTTCGCCCCAAAACCATAACGAAAATTCTAAGAAAAATTTCAGAGACAGGGAGTACGGATCCGCAGCATCCTGCAAAGTTTCAAGCTCAGATTCATCGGGCAGAGAAAGAAACAAAAGAGATAAATGTGCAACAGTGCAAGGGGTGTTATTTGAAATCCCGACCAACCCCTTGCCTCAATTGCGCTCCAAATTAACGATTCAATTCTCCACGAAAGATTCAACAAAAACATTGTAGAGGAGGAGAAAGTACAGCTGCATCATCCCACGAAATTTCAAGCTCAGATGAATTCGGGAGTGGGAGAACCGAAAAAGAGAAGGCGGTCGTTATTTGAAATACCGATCACCCCCTGTTCTTCGCGAACTGGACAGGCACCGACCGGCGGCGACGGCCGCCGGCGCTGCAAGCTGCGGCCTCGTCGGGTGCGCGCAAAAGGAGGCCACCGGGAACGGGGCTATCCGAGTATCCGTGGCTCAGGCGCTCAGCGGTTGTCCAGGCGCGGCGGCGACATGAGGAAGGCTGGCGCGGAGCACGCCGGGCGGTGATTGGTGGCGAGGGCACGCGGCAGCGAGGTGAGAATGGGAGACACACTGGGGCGGTGGTGCCTGCGGACGCGGTGGCCGGCGTCGGAGTTCAGGAGCGATGGCGCGGTGCAGGTTGTTTTAGTTCCTTGCTATGCTGAGTTGATGACAGGAGCTGCCTGCTTTGGATTTTACGTTTGCTTCTGTTGCTTCTGCCTGCAATGGCAATGCTGCTCTACACCGTGCTACATTCCTGTATAGCAGCATGGAAACACAAGGTAACAGAGAGCACAATTCAGAACCATATTCGGTCAGACGTCCAGTCAAACTCAAAACTGTCCGGCTGGGATCAAATAAGTAAAAAACAAGACAGTTTTTAACGTAAAGCAACGATTCCTTCATTCTTAAATTTCTTCCGGTAATGGAGACACGCTTCGGGGCAGCATTATAAACATAAAAGGAACCACACAACTATTACTCATTCAGCTCACATGAATACATAACTCAAAACTGTTTGTACATAGCATCAGCCTTCCCGGCATTACAACCCAGTGGGTACCTTACAATTCCAAATGAAACTGTCAGCCACAAGTTACAAGCACGGTAAGTAATCACTGCCACGAAAAACAACAGGTCCACTCGCTCAGAGTTGAGTGGTTAGCTCCAACGCCAGAAGACAGAGTTGCGCAAGCTTATTAATCCGGCAAGGCAGTCCCTCTTTCCAGGTTGTTCTTGATCTCAAGCGTGTACTTGCCAAAGGCCCGCTCGATCTTCTTGTTGAAGTGCTCGTTCCGGTCGTTGATCGAGTCGATGTCCTTGTCTTCGTTGAACTTGCGCCTCCTGCTGAATGATTTCCGCTTCTCTTCACGCTCCTTGAGCTCCTTGACCATTTTGTCGATGTTTTCATCTGGGACCTTTGAGACCTGGGCAACACAAAACACCAATCGATTTAGGGGCTCGTTTCATTTGCACAGGGGCCTTAAAAAAAGACTACAAAAGTATCTGTTGATGTGATATGACGGTACCTTCCCATACTGGAGACTCGAGGCATCACGGTAGAATTCAGGATCAGCTTCCTTAGCTTTATTGTAAGCATCCATGTCAACCTCTATGTTCTTGGTCCTCTTCTTGTATGCATCATACAAGGTCTTTTGATTGAAAACTGCAAGCATAAGCAAAATCTCTCAGATGCAGGGAAAAGATTCGAATACAGAAAGCCAAATTCTGAGTCCCCAGACTTAAGATATACTTGTACAAAAGATTAAGTATTGCAATTCGTAAATGGTACTATAAACAAAAAGATGACACTCAGATAGCAACAGTTGTGCAATATATATGGTTTGCATAGAATATTATGTAGCAAGTAAATGGTTACAAAAGAAAGATATATTTCCCCCTTATGTTGCCAACAAACTTAGCTTATTTTTCTGGTCCAACGGGCATATGAAGGACAAACCAAGTTATTCAGTGAGCTGTGTCTTATGATTATAATACCATTATATCTATGATAGTGTTTGGTTCGTACTAAGGTAACGTAAACGCAAAGGGAATCAAATTACAGTGTATTTGGCGGTGGAATGGGTGATTACCCTCTTTGTTTGGTTGCACTCTGGTAACGTAATCAGATTACGGTGTGGGTGTTGTATCTGATTACGGTGTGGGTGTTGTATCTAATTACGGTGGGGGAGGAGGGGTAACAAGCTTGTATAGATATTATTTAGGTAAGGTATTCGATTACATGTCAATTGATTACAAACTACCGCAACCAAACATATGTAATGGGATTCGTTACCTTCAGTAATCATATTACGTTACATTTGAGCTAACCAAACACCACCTATATGTTACAACTGTTCACACTGTAAGACAATTATCATAGATAAGAATCCTCCAAAGGAAAAGGACCACCACAGTAATGCCTAACCAGACATTCTCCTAAGCACATACAAGCTAGATCCTAATGCAGAAAAGGCAACAATTCACCAGATATTAAACAGCACACAGGAGAGCAGTTGTACAATAAACAAACAGTCATATTATCAGCTTTTGCCAGTATATGCATTCTTCTGAAATTTCAATGGAATAATATTCAATTATTCATTTATCTATATGAGTCAAACCACTGCAGATTTTATGAGCAAAGCGACGAGCTCACCATCCCATCCATAAGGTGCAGGTTCCTTTTCCCATTTCTTGTATTTCCCTTCCGCTGTCTCCTGTGTATCAAGCATGTAAGCCTTTGACATATCAAGGCCATTCGAGTCGAGCAACTTTCCGATCTTCTTCTTTCTGTCCTCTAGCCACTTCTGCTTAGAAACACCTCTACTCTCACCACGAGGCTCCATCCTCTTCTTCTCAGCAACCATCGCCTGCTGGTTCGCCTTCCTTGCTTCGTTCTGAAGGGAATCAAACATAGAGGAAATGAGTGGATATATGGAGCGGGACAATAAAAGGATACACTAGGTAAAGAAAGCTTGGAATCACCGATTCACCATACCATTTTAAGGCGCAGCTCGAAGAGCTTCTTCTGCTTTTCAGTCATCTGCGGGTAACCATCGTCAGCACCAGCGTCCTCCTCCTTCTCAGCATCATTATCATCAGGTTGCTGATCTGCGGCGTCAGATGTGCCAGCACCAATAGAAGGCGGTTGTGGCTCCCCACGCTCCAACCCTAATAACAATGTCAATCAAGCAGACGATAAGCAAACAACAACCTAATGACGACTCGAATTGACCTCTCAAAAACCTTGGCGACGAATTAAATTCGCCCCAAAAAGAATCGAAACTACGAACGGAAAGGGGTCGCTCGCACCACCTGATTCGGCATCGGCGATGCGCTTGAAGCAGTACTCGGAGCAGTCGTGGTACGGGTTGGATGCGTTGATGCAGTTGGGGTGGACGGTGCGCTGCTCCGGCGGGCGCTTCCACGAGTCGGGCAGCTCGTCGTCGAGGCGCTGCCTGGCCTCGGCGATCTTGCGGAGGCAGTAGTCGGAGCACTCGTGGTAGGGGTTGGAGGAGTTGATGCACTCCGGCCGCGACTTCCCCTCCGCCGCCGGCCCCGCCACGGCGTCCTCCTTCCCCATCGGCGCGCCCGGGTCCGGGATCCGGGGGATCGACGCAACCCTATCTAGGTTAGGGTAGGGTCGGTTCGACTCCGTCGGAGACTAAGCTCGCTCGGGTGCGGATTGTGGGGAGACGAGAGGAGACGCGGCGGCGGCGGCGGTGATGCCGTGTCGGGTTGGGCTTTTTGTTGCTCTTTCTCGTTTGGGTTTCGAGCGTGGGAGTTGGACTCATAGTGCGTGGCGTTCGGATTCCTTTGGTTGCTCGCACAGGCCCAAATGCACGTACACTGACCATCCCACTTGGCCCGTTAGTAGAACTGTGTGTACTTAAGGGGGTGTTGGGAACACCCCTATTAAAATTTAACACCTGTCACATCGCATGTTTGGATGCTAATTAAAAGTATTAAACATAAGCTAATTATAAAACTAATTGCACAGATGGAGTATAATTCGCGAGACGAATCTATTAAGCATAATTAGTCCATGATTTGACAATGTGGTGCTACAGTAACCATTTGCTAATGATGGATTGATTAGGCTTAATAGATTCGTCTCATGAATTAGCACAAGGTTCTGCAATTAGTTTTATAATTAGCTCATGTTTATTCCTCCTAATTAGCATCCGAACATCCGATGTGATACTGTTAAAATTTAGCACCCCGTATCCAAACAGCCCTTACTTGACCTTGGCAGCTGGTCCCTTGAATGAAAAAAATATAAAAAACAAGTCAGTGTGCACTCTGCTGCAGCAGCTGCAACGATATACGCACTGCAAGTCTGCAAAAGTTGCATCTACGGTGACTTGATCGCCGTTGCACTAAGCAGCAGTTAAGCTTTGGGACCCCAGGAAACAACACGCCGCTGAAGAATGAAGAAGAGTCAGCAGCACGGTCGCACGGAGACGAAGGATCTGTCTAGTCTAGAAGGAAAAAGAAGGAAGATACGGTGCGCGGCAGTTGTAATACGACTAGTACTAGTGTACTACCAACCAGAGAGAGAGAGAGAGGTCCGGGCTCCGGACGCGAGCTGAGCGCGCGCTCGCTTGGCGCGACTTGTCTTCCGTTCCGTTCGTCCTCACGCCGCGTACGTGTGAACCATGAATAAAAAAGCCACGCAACCGCCTGCCCCGCCGGCCCGCCGGCCACGGCCAGCCGTGCGCAAGCGCAACGACCACCAGTCTACCACCCGCCCGCCCTCAAGATTGGTTTGTGAATCTGGCTGGCCTGGCTCGCATCCGAGAGCCAGGCCCACCGAGACAGGCTCGTCGCATGCAAAGGTGCTATTTTTGGTTGCCTACCCTAGCTGCTTAGAGACGCGGTTTGGTTACTCTAGCTAATTAAACATGGTAAATTATACCGAAAACAAGAATGGCATCCAGGGATTTAACATCCCTCTAACTACAAGGACAAGAATCGTGTGCAAATCGAAATTTATGGAAGAATTATTAGCTTTTTACCTTTTAGCAGAGCGGACAAAAAATCAACTGACTATAACCCTGTGAAAACGAGAGGGGTGACAAAGCTACGGCGGTAGATCTATACTAAAAACCGCAAGATGCAACAATTTTTTCAAGCAATAGCAAGAGGCAATCTGACTAGAAAAATAGATGGGGAAACACATGCCTCGTTACCCTGTGCAACCACGCAAAGGCAATATGGAATCCAAGCCTCCTCTCGTGCGGAAAAAAGTAAATCGATGCAAAGTAGAGACGAATAATAGAGGAGGAGGGCGGTGAATCGAAGCAAATCGAAAGCCCTCTCTCGTGGATCGGAAAGGAGGGGAACATGAAGAGCAGAGGAGAGGAAGACTGGAGAGAGGTTTCTTGGTGAGCCAGTCGACTGAGAGAGGATAAGATTGAAGGGAGAGGAGAGCGGTGAGATTAATGTAGACTGTTGGTGCTAACAAGGTGGTGACCCAAATAAACTCCCGCGCTAATACGCCGTGCACGCGTGGAGCCAAAAATCTAGGCGTCCAAAGCTCTTGCTTGCACCGAGCGAGCCTGGCTCGCCGGAAACGCTCATTTTTCTCGTACGTGCGGAGTTAGGCTGGGGAGTCCTTTTTGCACGAGACGAGCCAGGCTTGAGAGGTCGTCCAGCTAACCAATCAACGTAGTCTTGCATCCGCGAGCGGTCGGGGGATATGCACCCAACAAGCTGCGGACCGCTTGTCCGCATCCCCGCGTCATCCACGGCGTCACCCAGAGGCACCCACGGACCCACCCTTCTCATAGTCAAAAAACGAGAATGCGAACCTGAAATCGACGGCTTCAGACCGCAACCAAACACAACCAAGGCCCTCGGAATTCTTGCAGGGTCGAACAATTCTCCCATCGATCCTCTCCTCTCGCGGTCAAAAATAGACCCCGGACCCTGAATTCGACAGCTCAAACAATCCTTTCAGAAATCAGAAAAATTCAGAATTGCTCCATGGTCCAGCAATTTCTGACATGAAGGTCTGTCCTGTATCATTTAGCAAAGGGCCTGTTCTTCTGCTAAGCTGATGCTGACATCATGACCTGCAACTGCACGGAGCCACAGCAGATTCTGGAAGCTTTTCCCTTCCAACCAGAAAGAGCAGCAGGAGTACTTGTCAAAGGGGTGGCCCTATTATGAGCCGCACCTGTGTTCGGGGGCGTTTTCTTCCGGTGACTTATTTTTAGCACGTGTCACATCGAATGTTTAGATACTAATTAGGAGTATTAAACGTAGACTATTTACAAAACTCATTATATAAGTGGAGGCTAAACGGCGAGACGAATCTATTAAGCCGAATTAAGCCTAATTAATTCATCATTAGGGAATGTCTACTGGCACACCACATTTTAAAAGGGTTAATATCGTAAGAGCAATCCAGAGGAGTATCACTTACATGAACCTGTAATGTCTCCAGCAACGGTGACACCGCGGCTGCTCCATCTTGAGTGACAACTTGGGTATACGCCGGCTTTGATGGCCAAACAGGGTGCTGTGCCCCGGAGTGTCTGCCAATGCCAAGCATATGAAGATCCGCCGATTCTTAACTGGCTCAGACTCAGGGACTGGTCTGATTAATCGAACCTCTGCTCA